>NC_073396.1:18626657-18926657 GCF_028641065.1 Leucoraja erinaceus
TCTTCCAGCTGTCTGGACTGACGGGACACCAGCACTGCTTCTCCGTGCTGGTTGTATACCTGGGCCATATTTCCCGCAAGTCCAGTCAGGGCTGTAGGTTAACCTGGCGGGACAGGCAGAGTTGAGCTGGGTTTTGCGCTGCTTCTCTGCGCTGGCTGTAGGCCTGGAGGTACTGCTCCCGTCTGACTCACGACGCCTCTGGCCACCCGTGGGGGTTGGATGGGGGGCACTCGGGTGGGGACGGGACAGCGCCGGAGAGCCGGGATCGATCCTGGTTGTGGATGAGGCGCAGATCTGTGCCAAGAGTGTTTTGGCACGTCTCCCCTCTTTCAATCACCACGCTCTACCCTCAGTCCTACTCCACCTACTCCTCCCTCCTCCAATGATCGCGCTGAATCAACATGTCCCGCCCCCATTGCCTGCTGACCGACGTCTCACTCGTCCAATCGGTTCGCTCGATCATCAGTCCCACCCCCACTGTCTCGCGGAAAGCGGAGATTTCACCGGGTCTTAACATCTGGATTACAGAAACTTGAGGGGTATGTCCCCCACCTCTCAAAACAGAGGGGGACATGTCCCCCCTGCCCCCCCCCTGGGATTTCTGCCCCTGACCACAATCAGTGTGAAGAAAGGTCCTGGCTCAAAACGTCACCTCTCCAGGTTCTCCAGAAACTGCCTGACCCGCTGAGTTACTCCAGCACTCGGTGCCTTTTTTTTACGAAATGTGAAGCCAGAGGAAGGAATATAAATGGAAGGGAATTTGGGGGAGGGCGAGGGAAAGGGAGGTGTGTGTGCATCCAGGTGCAACACAAGGAAGAATTGTGGGGAAATGAGGGGGGGTGTGGAAAAATGGGGGGGGTAATATGCCTCAACTCTCGTCTCGCTGCTACCATCGGGAAGAAGGTACGGAACCCTCCAGGTTCAAGAACAGCTTCTTCCCTGCAACCATCAAGCTTTTGAACACTGCACAACCCTACCCACTGCCTCAGCAACTGTGATCTTCTATGGAGCAATAAAATGCGGACCTTCGATGGACTGTCGTTGGTTGCACTATAGACTTCGGTTTGACACTATTTTACACTATGTGACATCGGGAGATGAATGGGGAGTGCAGGGGAGAGATAAGACTCTGCCTTCCATCACAGTGAGGAGGAGATTCACTGTGATGGATGTTTGTGAAAATTGTGTTGAGTCTTGGTTCTTTTCTTGTATGACTGCAAAAAAACAAATTTCGTTTGAACTTCATTTGAGGTTCAAATGACAATAAACGGTATTGTATTGTATTGTAAAGACCTTCTTGCCATAGAGGGAGTACAGAGAAGGTTCACCAGACTGATTCCTGGGACGTCAGGACTTTCATATGAAGAAAGACTGGATAGACTCGGCTTGTACTCGCTAGAATTTAGAAGATTGAGGGGGGATGGGGTTGGACAGGCTAGATGCAGGAAGATTGTTCCCGATGTTGGGGAAGTCCAGAACAAGGGGTCACAGTTTAAGGATAAGGGGGAAATCTTTTAGGACCGAGATGATAAAAACTTTTTTCACACCGTGAGTGGTGAATCTCTGGAATTCTCTGCCACAGAAGGTAGTTGAGGCCAGTTCATTGGCTATATTTAAGAGGCCCTTGTGGCTAAAGGGATCAGGGGGTATGGAGAGAGGGCAGGTACAGGATACTGAGTTGGATGATCAGTCATGATCATATTGAATGGCGGTGCAGGCTCGAAGGGCCGAATGGCCTACTCCTGCACCTTATTTCTATGTTTCTATGTATTATGCTACTCTAGCATTTTGTGTCTACCTTTAATTTAAACCAGCATCTGCAGTTCTTTCCTAAACATTTTGTCTGCTTCACTGCGAAATCTCCTCAAGGTATGTCTACTTTGAAGAAGTTCTCTTCTCTCCGACATCCTCTGTCACTGCTCCCCCTCGGTGATTCCTCCTTCCCTCCGGCTCTACGACCACGCTGTAACCCAGATGGTTACCCAGCGTTACGGTTACGAGTATTATTGTCATTCATTTATTATGCTATTGATTATTACATAATTATCAGCGTGTAATTGTGTTTACGGGCCTGTAAAGCTGCAGCAAGTAGGAATTCCATTGTTCCATTGCCCGTACATTCGATAATTAAATACTCTTGGCTCCTGGCTCTGTGAGAGCTCCTGGCATTGACTGCAGTCTCCAACCCCATCACCCCAAACCCGTGGCCCCCACCATGGGGTGGAAGGCAGCAGGCACAGGTGAACACCACCACCTGCAGGTTCCCCTCCACATCGCAGCTACATTGCGGGCTTGTCACTGGCGCTCCTCCCAGCTCACAATGGGTTGCACTTTAACCCCACAATCCTGACCTTTGGTCACCCGGTACGGAGGGGGGGGAGGGGGATCTCCCTGTGGGTTTGGTCATGGGCCTGGCCAAGATGGCCATTGGCGGGTCCAAACAGCAGTCAGTTGAGGGTTGTGCCCAGGTCGACTGCCTGCCCCTCTTCCGGGCCTACATTAGTGCCCGCGTGTCCCTGGAGAGGGAGCACACGGTATCCATGGGGACTGGAGGACTTCGCCGCGGGGGGGGGTCCAGTGTGTGGTCGATAAAGCTGACGACAATTTAATCTGATAACTGTTTGATTGTTGTTATTATTTTGTTATTTTATAATTAGTCTGTATTTGTGTTTAATCGAATAAAAGATCTTTGTCAAAAAAGCTCACCCAGCGCCAAGGCACAGACTGCAGCGGCTTGAGCAAGCGACCCACCCACATCTCATCCAGGGCACTGCATTAGGCTAACCCAAACCCAAATGCATGGGCAGTAATTACTGGCCCAGATGAGAAGTTAAACTAATGAGCACGAGAAGGAGAGAGGTGTTGAGCACCTTTCGGAGGCACGGCAGGTACAGCAGGTGTACCCAGGCCATTCTTCCCATCCCAAGCCACAATGACAGCCCACTCAACGTCAGCCACTGTCACACAAATCCAATCCCCCATCCACATCCCTGTGATTAGCACAGTGCCAGCTAGATGCAGACATTAACCAATGCAGTCAAAGTCTTAAAAGTCTACAAAACCCACGAAAAGTCATTATCCCAAAATATTCCCTCCAATCAAAGCAATTTTCAAGCAAGGTTCTTTGGAGCCACTGGTCTGAATGTTTAATTGGCTGCTCGGCACAGGGGGCGATTCTGCTGGAATTAGTGTTCCTGCCTATTAACTAATATCTTGCTAATTTGTCTTGAATGGGGTGCGTCACGCTGGTGAACTTTCAACAATTCACAAACAACGAGCTGGAGGAAGGGCTGGTGGACATTGTAAGTTCCTTTAAAAGAAAAACCTCTTCTGGTGCGTTTCTGATTTCACTATAGTTGAAGGTGAATTAATAAGCTGGTTGGGGAGGGGTGAGGGGGAGGGGAGAGGAAGACGCCCGCCTGATAATGGGCCCCTTTACTGCCCGCGGAGCTCCTCTAAGCAGCTTTCACCTCCAGCAATAGCAGCGTGCTCTCCAGCTGAACGCCTGGCTCCTGGCTTCTCAAGACGTTCCTTTTACAAAAGTTTTTTTTTCCCAAGGAAATAAAGAGCATTACTGACAAAAAAAGCAAAGGACAGACTCTAAATGAGCACTGGTTACGGCAGTTACCAATGGCAACGGAAACCAAAGGAGCAGAATGAGCAGAGTCGTCCCGAGTCTGGCATGAGCGCTTTGTTAGATTTTCAGCACATTCCCAATGCCACTAGCAGGTAACAAAGTGAAAACAAAATATATTCCTCACTGTCTAGGAAGCAAAGGGAACTTGCAATGTAGTGCTGCATGCCCTTACGAGCGTCACGGCGAACTGGTGGTGGTGAGAGAGAGTGAGAGAGAGAGAGAGAGTGAGATAGAGTGAGTGAGTGTGATAGGGAGAGATACACAGTGGGAGAGACAGAGTGAGATGCAGAGAGAAAGAGGGTGCAAGAAAGAAAGGGAGAGAGAAAGAGGAAGGGAGGGAGCAAGAAAGAGAGAGAGAGAGAGAGAGGGAGTGAGAAAGAGAGAGAGAGAGAGAGAGAAAGAGAGGGAGAGAGAAAGAGAGGGAGAGAGAAGGAGAGGGAGAGAGAAAGAGAGGGATATAAAGAGAGAGAAAGAGGGAGAAAGAGAGAGAGAGAGAGACATTGGTCAGGTGATGGAGTATTAAAGTTGGGAAGTCATGAGGCAGCTTGATCAAACCGGTTAGGCTGCATGTGGAGTATTGTGTGCTGTTCTGGTCGCCCCGTTACAGGAAAGATGTGGTTTTGGAGAGGGTGCAGAGGAGGTTTACCAGAATTACCTGGATTAGCTACAGGGGGATAAACAGAAGATGTGTGGAGCAAGTTTTTTTACACAGAGTAGTGGGGGACCTGGAACACGCTGCCAGGGATGGTGGTGATGGAGGCAGATATGACAGTGGCATTCAGATACAATAATGGCAAAAGCTTCTTAACTTTTAGATAGGCACATGGATGTGGAGGAAATGGAGGGATATGGATCACGTGCAGGCAATGGAGATTACCTGATCTTGGCATCATGTTCAACAGAGACATTGTGGGCCAAAGGGTCTGTTGCTGTGCTGCATCGTTCTATGTTATGTGTCACAGTGCTGTGGGCACATGCCTTGCGATACACACTGATGTTGTTCACAGAGTTCAGCACCCAGCAGCTTGCTGGGGCACCAGGCAACAGGTGAAGTGCCCAGCACTGGAGCAGCAATGCTTCTTGTCCAGTGCAGTTGACTGCAACTTTGCATGCACCAGTTCCAATGTGCAAGGCTAACTGAACCCAATTGCAATGTTATAAACCCCCATAAACTCGCCCCTCAGCCACCTATGTTGCAGTGAGAACAGATCCAGTCTGTCCAATCTCCCTGTGTAACTACAACCCTCCATTCCAGGCACCATCCAGTTAAGTCTCTTTGAACATGGCACAGAACGGCACGAGAAAAGACCCTTTGGCCCACAATGTCTGTGCTGACCATGATGCCAATTTAAAATGCACATAGACCATATCCCTCCACTTTGCTTTTTCATGTGTCTGTCTGATTTCCTCATAATAGATGTTGCAGGCCCCCCACCACCCTCTGTGTAAAAAACCTGCCCGCACATCTCCTTTAAGCTTTGCCCCTTTAGAATTTCACATTTCTACCCTGGGGAAAAAAGTTCTAATTGCGTCTCATAATTTTATATACTATCAGATCTCCCTTCAGCCTTTGATGCTCCATAGAAAACAATCCAAGTTTGTCCAGCCTTTCCTTATACCCTCTAATCCAAGCAACATCCTTGTAAATATCTTCTGCAATCTGCACACAATACTCGAAATGCGGGCTAACCAAAGTTTGATCAAGCTGCAACATGACTTCCTGACTCTTATACTCAAGGCCCTGACTGATGAAGGCAAGCACAGCATTTGCCTTCTATACGATATCTATTTGTGCAGTCACTTTCAGGGAGCTGCGGATATGGGCGCTGAGGTCGCTCTGTACATCAATGCCCCTGAGGGTCCTGCCATTTACTGTATACCTTCCCTTGACATTTGACCTCCCAAAGTGCAACACCTCTCACTTGTGCAGTTTTAACAACACCTGCCATTTCTATCCCCATATTTCCAACTGGTTTCCATCCCGCTGTATTCGTTCACGGGCTTACTCATTATGCACAGCTCCACCTATTTTTGTGCCATGTTCAAACTTATTAATCAACCCACACACATTTTCACCCAAATCATAAACACTCTCTCTATTGGTACCACATCCTTCCTGCAGTGTGGTGAGCAGAACTGTACACAACACCTGAAGAAGGGTTTCGGCCCAAAACGTTGCCCATTTCCTTCGCTCCATAGATGCTGCTGCACCCGCTGAGTTTCTCCAGCATTTTTGTGTACCTTGTACACAACACTAAATGTAGTCGAGACAATGTTTTGTACAGCTGCAAGATGATGTCCCAGATCTTACACTCAGTTCCTCTGCCTATGAAAGCAAGCATGCCACTGTCCTTTTCTCCCCCTGTCCACCAGTGTGGCCACGTTCAGGGAGCTGTGAGCTGCTTCCCCAGGTCTCTCCATACATCAACGCCTCTAAAGTCAGAGCATCCACATGACCTCTGGGATTGAGCAACCACTTGCCAGATCTTGCCCCATCCCTGCCCCTGTCCTATCTCTCTCTCAACTCCATCAGTCTGAAGAAGGGTTCTAACCAAAAATGTCACCTGCCCATTCCCTCCACAGATGCTGCCTGACCCGCCAAATTCCTCCAGCACATTGTGCTTAGCTTAAGATGCCACATCAGCAGTTCCTCGTGTTTCCGTGTTATTCTGTAATATCATTACCAGGACGGGACTTGGTAGAAATTGGCCAGTTGCACATTGGCCGACCTTCAATGTGCTCGGCCTCAGATCCTGGACCTGCCCTGCCCGCCACCCAACAGGAAAGGAGATGGTCACCTCCAGAGGGATATCAGTGGTTCATGGCAGCGGCTCAGCCCCTCACCCTCCTCCTCGAGGGCAGCTGGGGATGGGATATAATGAGGGCTTTCTAACATGCTCAGATCCTCAGGGATTACAGAGTTAATGACATTAAAAAGCAGCTCTCCCACACACACCAGGGATTTGAAGACTTATCTGGAAAGAGAATGTCAATTTGATGAAAGAGAATGTCAATTTGATGTGGTGTTTTGGAAAATCCGGCACATAACATCAGTGAGCAAACAGCTGAGTGCCCAGAGTTTGCACAACCTCAAGGCATCGTCTTTCAGTCCAAAATAACTAAAATGCTTTTATTTTTCTCGCCTTGCCACGGTAGCTCTCTGACTCTGAAATGGTACACGAGGGTTTAGACATGAAAAACCAAAAATAACTTTTTGGAAGCTGACCGGTTAATGTTGTAAACTTTACCCAACCTGGACGGGTGTTGATTTGTTAAATTTACTGCTTTCAGATATTCCATTGCTTTCATTGGCAACCGTTTGCTGGTCATGAAAACTTAAGGTACCTCAGCTGCAAGCAGAGTAACTCCCATCCCACGAACAGCAGTTGGGGCAGAGCTCCTCTCGTGGGACCCTCACAGCCCAACCCAACCCCGAACGCTGGTCTGTCGCTCCCGGGCCCAAGACACCCCTCGGTCCAAATCTGCAATCACAGAGCAAGTGACAGAGCACCAATTGCCCTTTGCCGAGTTCCCGAATACCATCACCCAGTGTGTTTACTCACTTCTCTCCTGAACGTTGCCTTCACATTTCATCCCCGTTATAGAGTCACAGAATCATACAGCACCGGACACAGGCCCTTCTGCCCAACTCCTTCATGCCGACCACATCTATGTTAGTCCCATTTGCCCAAGTTTGGTCCATACCCCTCTAAACCTTTCCTTTCCATGTATCTGTCTAAATGTCGTAAATGCTGTTATAATAGCTGCCTCAATTACCTCCTCTGGCAGCCCGTTCCAATTCTCAAGTCACAGCGTTTCATTCAGGAGCCGAGATCCTCAGTCGTAATGTTACCATTGTTTCCGGAATGGGATTTCCTGATGGGACTCACTATGGTCCGATCAAAGCCCCAGTTAATGGGATTATCAGAAAGTTCCCATCTACAACTCTCCCCATTCCCATCCACAACTCTCCCCATTCCCATCTACAACGTTGCCAGCTGAGGGTCACTTGAAACCTCTTTCCTTCATTGAGTTGCTCCACCCTAACCCCTCCCACTTCTTCCCTGACCGAACGTCGTTGCTCCTTCCACATGTGATTGTGGTAGGAGGGATGGGATGGCGTGGGAAGGGTGGACCTGATGTGGGAGGGGTGTGAGGGGCGGGGGAGGTGTGAGGGGTGAGCGAGGGGTGGGAGGGGTGTGAGGGGTGGGGGAAGGGAAGGCACAGGCATGGGAGTGGGAGTGGTGGGTGGGTGTGGGAGAAGTGGGATGGGGATGCAAGGGGTGGGGAATATCGGGGAATGGTGGGGTGGTGTTGGAGGGGAAGTACTGGAATGGGAAGTGTGGGGCAGGTATGGGAGGGGGGTGATGGGTGATCTGACCAGAGGGGATGTGAAGGTGACCTGCGTTTACAGACAGTCTGAGCTGCAGCTTTACCCCACGATTAGAACACCTTGTCTCCCTGCGGCAGCAGCGCTCCTGTTCCCAGCGCCAGCGACTACCCAGTGACAGATCAAAGACATTCCCGAGTCCAGCTGCCTTGTGCTGTCCCAGTCCAGGAGAGCTGATCCATTAAAGGATTCTGCTTCATCAGACCCGGGACAGCGCTTAAAGGGACCATGCCTGCACACAGTGCAAGACAGGGCCGGGCTCTTCCAACCATGGTCCCTCCTTTCCCTGTTCCTCTCCCCTAACCGGCCCTCTACTCCCATCCACGGTCCTCTCCCCTCCCCTTCTTATTCTTCTTCTTCTTCTTGCGTATGGCGTGCACAGCCTAAAGTTGTAGGACAACTTGTTCTATTTGATCTTATTTGATTGTGCATGCCGGGTTGATTGCATTTGTCAAAACAGGGCGGACCACGTGAAGGTTGCAATCTTCCACCCCCCCTCCCCTTCCATAGTCCCCTCCTCTCATGGTGCTCTCCTCCTTTCACCTCTCATGCGGGGTCTCTTAGGGTGGTCCCTCTCTCACCGTGGCCCTCTCTCACCGTGGGCCCAAACCTGCTGTGATCTGAGGGAATTATGTTCATAAGACGTAGGAGCAGAATTAGGCCATTCAGCCCATTGAGTCGGTGCCGACATTCAATCAGGGCTTTTTTTCACATCTCCTTTCTCCTGCCTTCTCGCCATAATCTTCTACACCTAATACTAATACTAATCAAGAACTTATCAATCACCACCAATTTAAAAGTACCCAATGACTTGGGTTCTACAATGAATTCCACAGATTCCCCACCCGCTGGCTAAAGAAATTCCTCCTCATCTCCTTTCTAAAGATACACAATTTTATTCTGAGGCTGTGCCCTCTGGTCCTGGACATTCCCATCCTCTCCACGGCCACTCTATCCAGGTCTTTCATTATTGGGCAGGATTCAATGAGATCGCCACACATCTTTCTAAACTCCAGCGAGTACAGGCCCAGAGCCTTCAATCACTCCTCATATTTAACCCAGCCATCCCCGGGATCAATCTCGTATACCTCCTCTGGATCCTCTCCAATGCCAGCACATCCTACCTTGATTATAGAGCTCTAAACTGCTCACAATATTCCAAAATTGCCTGATAAATACCTCATAAAGCCAAAGCATTGCAAACTTGCTTTTATATTCTACTCCTATCGAAACTAATGCTAACATTGCATTTGCCTTCTTTACTACTCATGGTAATGCTCCTAGTCTATTTGCACCTCTGTTTTCTGAATCATCTGTCCATTAGAAAATAGTTGATATCTTTATTCCTACTACCAAAGTGCATGACTGCACACTTTTCCACGCTCTATTCCATCTGCCGCTTCTTTGCCCACTCTCCCAACCTGTCCAATTCCCACTGCAGATTCCCTGCTTCCTCTACATGGCACAGTGTGGGGAGAGGCTGCCTGTATTATGGGAGTGAGCAGTGTGGAGAGCCGCCTGTGCCAGGCTGCGCGGGAAGGCATTCCAAGCCCAGGCCCCGTGGGAAGCCTGCAGTCACCGCAGACTTTCATGTCCTCGCCGGCTATAAATACCCTCTGCTGTGAGCAGGAAGCCTGTCTCTGTTTACTGATGCTAGACTTCATCCTGGTATCTTACCAGCAAACACACTGTCGGTTCAGGCTGATGGTCGCAGTGCAGTGAGGGGGCGGGGGGGGGGGGGGGGGGGGGGGGCCGGGGGCAGTGGGAGTGGAGGGATGGGCGGGGCGGAGGGGCGGGCGGAGTGAGAGGTGGTGGGGGGGGGGGGTGGAGGGAGGCGGAGGGGGCGGAGTGGCGGCAGGGGGACAGAGGGGGTAGGAGAAGGTTGACTTGTCCCTGCTATTTGCTCCGACTTAGCCAAGCTTCATTCCCCCAGTCGCGTGCAGAGTGTGGCTTCGCTGCCTCCCCAATGCCTGCTCTGTGGCCGGCCATGGCCACACAGCCCAGCTCGCAAAGACTAGACAGGAAGTTGCTGTTGGCCGGCTGCCTGTGCTGTCAGTGTGGGACCGGCTCCTGCCCAGGTCTGTCCAAGGAATTCGGCCGCTCCCTGCTGCCAGCTCTGCCTCCCTGCCCGGGCTCTCTCAGGCCAGGCTGCTCAAAACATCCGTACACCACCATAGCTGCCTGACCATGCAGTCAGTGTGGAAACAGGCAGGCGCGCAGCGTATCTCAGCGTACCGCAGTGTACCGCAGCCTATCCCAAAGTACAGCAGCGTACCGCGGCATACTGCAGTGTATCAGTGTACCATAGAGTATCACAGTGTGTCACAGAGCCCAACAGCGTATCACAGCGTATCACAGCATACTGCAGTGTATCACAGAGTCCCACAGGGTAGGGAGAGGGTCAAACTGAAGATGTCCTGGTTGATAGACACAAAATACTGGAATAACTCAGCAAGCCAGACAGCATCTCTGGAGAGAAGGAATAGGTGACGTTTCGGGTCGAGACCCTTCTTCAGACTGATCAGTTCAAACAGATGTCCTGGTTAGGTTGTTCCTGGGCCAAGCTGGCCATCGGCGAGTCACGGTGCCAGGTGAAAGAGGGCTCCGCCCGAGCCGGCTACCTGCCCCTTTGCCGGGGTTACGTTTGCGGCCGGGGGTCTTTAGAGTGGGAACACGCGTGGGCCACGGATACCCTGGGGGATTTCCAGGCCTGCTGGGCACCGCTGGGGGTGGAATGTATCTTTAACAAAGATTGTGAAATAGTTGTTTAATAATCAGTATTTAAAAATAGGGTACACAAAAATGCTGGGGAAATTCAGCTGGTGCAGCAGCACCTGAAGACGGGTTTTGGCCCGAAACGTTGCCTATCTCCTTCGCTCCATAGATGCTGCTGCACCCGCTGAGTTTCCCCAGCATTTTTGTGTACCTTCGATTTTCCAGCATCTGCAGTTCCTTCTTAAACAAAGTGTTTAAGAATATTTGTTTTACTTGTATAATGGTAGATTTATTGGTATTGTTTTGTATTAATCAATCATTATAATCAATGATTATCTCTCCCTACTCTGTTCTGAGGTACCGACCTGCTTCAAGAAGACCACCATCATCCCAGTGCCGAGGAAAAGCAAGACCTCATGCCAAAACGATGACCATCCAGTGGCCTTGACATCCACCATCCTGAAATGTTTTGAGAGGCTAGGTATGGAACGCATTAAATCCAGTCTACCCAATGGTCTTGACCCTCTGCAGTTCACCTACCACCACAATAGGTCCGCGGACAATGCTATCGCCCTCGCCCTACACTCATCCGTAGAACACAGATGGCACAATGGGCTAAGTGTTCGGTTCGAAGAGTGCACCGTGTGTCCTAAGACAGACCCACCTAGGTAATGTAATGTAATCCTGTGAAGCACTTTGGGGTCAGACGACAAATGCTCTATATAAATAAGATTATTACCTGGATACCATGATACAGACGACTGCTCTGAATACCATGCCATCCGAGCTTATCACCAAACTTGCTGGAATTGGTGTCAGCACTCATATCTGCAGCTGGATCCTCGACTTCCTGTCCAACAGACCCCAATCAGTGAGGATAGGGAATAAATCATTCACCATGATAATCCTCAACACAGGGGCTCCGCAAAGATGCGTTCACAGCCCCCTACTTTATTCCCTGTACACCCACGACTGTGCAGTCATGTACAAATCTAATTCAATTTTCAAATTCGCAGACGACACCACCATCGTGGGCTGGATATTAAATAATGATGAGACGGAGTATAGGAAGGAGATCAAGAAACCTTGTTTAGTTTAGAGATAGAGCGAGGAAACAGACCCTTTGGCCTAGCGACCAGCGATCCCAGCACATTGACACTATCCTACACACCCTAGGGACAATTTACACTCATACCAAGCCAATTAACCCACAAACCTGTACGTCATTGGAAAGTGGGAGGAAACCGATCTCGGAGAAAACCCATGGGGTGACGGAGAGAACGTACAAACTCTGAACGGACAGCACCCGTAGTCAGGATCGAACCCGGAGTGGTGCAAGCGCTGTAAAGCAGCAACTCTACCGCTGCACCACCATGCCGCCCTCGTGTCGAGACAACAACCTTTCTCTCAAGCAAGACAAAAGAGATAGTGATCGACTTCAGGAAGCAAAGCAGTACACACACCCCAGTTGCATTGACAGTGCTGAAGTAGAAGTAAACTTCAAATTCCTAGGAGTTAATATCACCAACAACTTCTCCTGGACCACTTATATTGAAGTAATGACCAAGAAAGCACACCTTTCTTGGCTTAGGAAGTTCAGCATATCACCTACAACTCTCACCAACTTCTACAGATGCACCATAGAAAGTATTTTATATCAGGATACATCAATGCTTGGTTGGTGGACAGCTCCATCCAAATCTGCAAGAAACTATCGTTAATTGTGGACGCAGCCCAGACCATCACACAAACCAGCTTCCCTTCTATTGATTCCATTTATACCTCACGCTGCCTCAGCAAGGCCAGCAGCATAATCAAGGGCAAGTCACACCCTGGCCACTCCCTCTTCTCCCCTCTCCCCTCAGGCAAAAGATATAGAAGTGTGAAAACGCACACCTCCAGATTCAGGGACAGTTTCTTCCCAGCTGTGATCAGGCAACTGAATCATTCCACCACAACCAGAGAGCAGCGCTGAACTACTATCTACCTCTTTGGTGACCCTCGGACTATCCTTGATCACTGATCAGACTTTGCTGGCTTTACCTTGCACTGAACGTTATTCCCTTATCATGTATCTACACTGTAAATGGCTCGATTGTAATCATGTATTGTCTTTCGACAAGCCCACACACAGACTACAGGCAGACCACCCAAGCCCACACACAGACTACAGGCAGACCACCCAAGCCCACACACAGACTACAGGCAGACCACCCAAGACCACACACAGACTACAGGCAGACCACAAGCACACACAGACTACAGGCAGACGACTGAGCCCGGCAATCACCTACAGGCAGACATAAAGACTACAAGCCTACAAGACTACCCAAGCCCGCCCATTAGTACAGAAAATGAGCCCACGTGCCAGCGACAGGCGGACGGGAACAGACCCACACAAACTGCTGAGTGAGTGAGCAGGAGACTGGCGAATGGAGTTTAGTGTGGGGGAGCGTGAGCTTTTGACTTTAGTAAGAAAAATCAGCAAACACATTATAATCTATATGGAGGGAGACAACAATGAGTGACGTGGGGAAATGAGGCGTTCCAGTGCAAGAATCACAACAAACTAGCAAGTAGTTCCACCAAAGTTAAAAAGGCAAATAGTATTTTGACCTCCATTAAAATGGGGCCGGAGTTTAACAATACGGAGGTTTTGTTGCATTTATACAGGATATTGGTGAGGCCTCACCTGACATACCGGGCACAGCTTTAGTCCCCTTTCCTAAAAAATATAGTAACGTTGGAGGCAGTATGGAGGTTCAGCAGGCTAATTGTTGGGAAGAGAGTGCTGTCCCACCGAGAGAGGTGAGACAATTTGGGTCTGCACTCCCCAATTTAGAACCATGAGGGGTGACCTTACTCAAACATACAAGATCCTCAGGGACTGACTTGTTGGGATGTTTTCACCAGTGGGTGCCCTTCAGCCCAACTTGTCCATCTCGACCAAGATGTTCCACCTACAAGTCCCACCTGCCTGCGTTTGGTCCATATCCCTCCAAACCTATCCCATCCATATACTTGTGATAGTACCTGCCTCAACTACCCGCTCTGGCAACTCGTTCCGTATACGCCCACCACCTGTATGTGAAAAAGTTGCCCCTCAGGATCCTATTAAATTGTTTCCCTCTCACCTTAAACCAATGAACTCTGCTTCTTGATTCCCCTACCCTGGGCAAAAGACAGTATGCATCTACCAAATCTATTCTCCTCATGATCTTGTACACCTCTATAAGATCACACCTCATCCTCCTTACTGCTCAACCACACCCTACAGCTTAGGCCCTCCTGGCAACATCCTCGTAAATCTTTTCTGTATCCTTTCCAGTTTAACAACATCTTTCGTATAACATGGTGATCAAAACTGAACTCAATACTCTTAAATGTGGCCTCAGCATAAATGTGGAGGTGGATAAATAACTGATTGATGGAATATGGGGGGGGGGGGGGGGGGTGCAGGAATGGCACAGGAGGGCAGTTGAGGCTAGCATGGATCAGCCATGATCACATTGAACGGTGGGCCTGTATTGATGGGCCGAGTATCCATCTCCTGCTCCTAATTGCTGCTGTTGCCTTCCCCACACAGTGGCATTAGGAGTGAGATTCTCACCGTCACGTCTCCTCCCACCTGAGCTTCGTGTTTTGCGTGCAGCAGCCAGGGTGACGGGTCCCAGGGACAGAGGTGTGACACGCACCGTCACTGTGCACACACAGCTGACGGGTTCATTCCGTGAGACATCGACACGCGTGTGTCGGGCCCACAGTTCCGAAAGCGGGCTCTTCTCTGCGGTTGGGTATTGGCAGGAGGTCCAGGCAGGGTCTCGGCACACAAAGGCCAGGCAACAGTGCGTGTTAACAGCAGCTCTAGGCATGATTAAATTAACCGCTTCAAAAACTCCACTCTTCACAAACACAGCACTTTTAAAACCAGCACAGATCAGCTCAGTGAGAGCATCCTGCCCACACTCTGCGGGTCTCTAGGGACTGGCTGTCACGTTGGTGTTCCACACGGACACAGACCCCACACAAAACCAGCAACTCATTGGCATCAAAGTCCTGAACCTCACAGAACAGTGCACGAGGGAAGTGGGAAGTGACTAGTACGGGTGTCAGAGGTTATGGGGAGAAGGCAGGAAGAATGGGGTTAGGAGGGAAAGATAGATCAGCCATGATTGAATGGCAGAGTAGACTTGATGGGCTGAATGGCCTAATTCTGCTCCTATCACTTATGATCTTATGAATGTCACGAAGTGTGCAAATCGGCAATGCCTTACAGGTCCCAGAATAAGGTGCAACATGCTGGAGTGACTCAGCGGGTCAAGCATCATCTCTGGAGAACATGATAGATAACATTTCGGGTCAGGATCCTTCTACAAACTGATTATATTGGGGGGGAGAAAGCTGGAAGGGAGGTGGGGGTGGGGGTGGTGAGTGATAGGTGGATACAGGTGAGGGGGTTTGATTTGCAGATGGGTGGACAACGGCCCGAGATGGGAAGAAGACAATGGGTGTGAGAAGGAGAGAAGGAGTGACACGTGCAACCAGATGGAGTGGTGGAAGGGGAAGGACTCTCAATACTCCCTCTCCCCACAGCACAGTGAGCACCTTCACCACACGGACTGCAGCGCTCAGTGGCTCTCCAGGTGACCAGAACTTCATACAATACTCCAAATGAGGCTTTACCAAAGTATTATAAACCTGCATCATGACTCAATGTCCCAACTGCTGAAGACAAGCATTCCATACGCCTTCTTTACTACTCTATCTACTTGTGTTACCACTCTCAGGGAGCTGTGGACATGGACAATGAGATCCCTATGTTTGTCAATGCTGTAAAAGGTCTTGCCATTAACGACTAAAGGGCCTGTCCCACGAGCATGCGACTCCATGCGGCAAGTGGGAAGTGACTAGTACAGGTGTCAGAGGTTATGGGGAGAACGGCCTCACGGGGCCGGTCCCACTTCGATCGCCGGAGCCGTATGGAGTTGTGCGGACCTGGGCCCGACATCGCGCGGGGCTCCGAAAAACTGGACGTGTTCAAAGATTCCGTGCGGCAACGGCCTGCCGGCCCGCAACCGCCTCGACGCTGTACGTCACGCACAAACTTCCCGCAGACTTCGCTCACTCACTCGACCTCCGCGCGACCTCCGCGCGGGTACCGCTTCTGGTTTGGTCGCGCTTGCCGCATGCAGTCGCATGCTCGTGGGACAGGCCCTTTACTTTCCCCTTGCATTTGACCTCCCAAAGTGTAAAACCTCACAACCTCAGTCTGAAGAAAGGTCCCGACTTGAAATATCGGTTATCCATTCCCTCTGTTGCCTGTCCCACTGTGGAGGAGAACTTGTTTAAAGTAGACATCCACATTTACAGCTATGTCCATCATTTCTATATGACCCAGCATGGATCTCTGCAGAATCTCCGCTGGTCATAGATCTCCAGCCAGAATAACAGCCCTCCACCACAACCCTCCACCTTCCACAGCCAAGCCAACTTTGACCTTGCTCCAGTTCCCTGTGGGACATTCCTGTGGACGGCACCCAGCACCCACCGTGTCCCAGGCCACAGGCTTCTCCGTCCCACCACATCTTCACCCAGGAAGGAACCTGTTACCAGGCAGCGCACAATCACCCTGCTCCACCTGTACTCCCGGAGTGGTCCGAGAGTCAGGTTTGGCCGCGGGGGAGTCGACAGCTGAGGTCCACCTAGCTGGCCGATGCCACGGGCTACTTCAAACCAGCGAACCGCTGCAGAACAGGACGGCGACTACAACACCGCACTCTCCCACCGTGGACGGGCCACGCCACATTTTTGGAATACCGTTGCTTTGCTGCAAGTGGCACTGTTTTAAAAGAATTCTGCACGTTGAAGGCACTGCAGAAAGGGTTACTGTCAAATAAATGGTGCCCTTTGCTGAGAGTGCTGGGTGCCTCGGCTCAGAGGCCTGACTGATCTGATGGGTGATCGGCTGAGAATGAAAGGCCCCCATTGTTCCCCCGCCGTTTATATTTAGCTCCTGGAACAAACCACCCTTTACCCTTCACCATTTACTTGGAAGCTGGGAGCGAGACGCCGGGACAGATTATTTTTCCTCGTTGCCACAAACATTTGCCTGCCATCTGTGTTCCTTTGTGCAAGGCCAGCAGTAAGTGTCCCTGACACTCCGCACACACCTCAGAGGGCAGCAGTGGTCAGTGGGGCAGAGAGGGGGGCAGCAGTGGTCAGTGGGGCAGAGAGGGGGGCAGCAGTGATCAGTGGGCAGAGAGGGGGGGGCAGCAGTGATCAGTGGGCAGAGAGGGGGGCAGCAGCAGTGGTCAGTGGGGCAGAGAGGGGGGGCAGCAGTGGTCAGTGGGGCAGAGAGGGGGCAGCAGAGATCAGTGGGCAGAGACAGCAGTGGTCAGTGGGCAGAGGGGGGGCCAGCAGTGATCAGGGGCAGAGGGGGGGGCAGTGCACACGACAGTAGGGCAGAGCAGGGGGCAGTGGGCAGAGTGCAGGACAGATGGGCAGAGAAGGGGTACTGTGGCAGAACAGCGATTAGAGGGCAGCAGTGATCAGTGAGGCAGAGGGAGAGCGGTCAGAGCGGGAGGCAGTGGGCAGAGGGATGGTCAGTTGGACAGAGCTGGAGGCAGAGTGGAGGTGATCAGTGGGGCAGCTTGTGGGCAGTCAGGCAGAGGGATGGTCCGTGGGGCAGAGGGGTTGTCTGTGGGGCAGTCGGGCAGAGGGGTGGTCAATGGGGCAGAGGGGTTTGTCCAATGGGGCCGAAGGGGGGGCAGAGCAGGACAGGGTCAGGACACCCCTGAAGTGGGCGGGTGTGGGGGAGCGGGGCGGGATACAAGGGGGGGGATCACACTGGATCCTGGGGTCAGGAGCCCCTAGACAGCTGGTCACGGTTCAGCCCCGACTCTGGCATTCCCAGCTATTCCACCTCCCCAACCAGCTGGATCCCACCCTCCCTCCTCACCCCTCTCATTCCCTGTATCCCCTCCCCCATACACTGCCCTCAATTCCCCGACCCACCAGTCCTGAACCCCAAAGCCGTCCGTCCTACCCCATCCCCACACCCCCCAGCATCTCCCCTCCCTCCACTGCAGCCAGCCAGGGTCCTTCAGCTGGTTATGGCAGGGTGTGGGGGTCGAGTGTGCAGGTCAGGGGGTGTGGGTCGGGAGTAGAGGTCAGGAGGTGTGGGAAAGCGGAGCCCCCGGAGGAAACCCATGCGATCACAGGGAGAACATACAAACTCCACACAGACATTACCCGAGGTCAGGATGGAACTCATGTCTCTGGCGCTGTGAGGCAACGGCTCTGCCAGCTGTGCCAACGTGCTTCTCCTATGGAGATCAAACCCCAGGGTTCTGTGCACAGAATGGTTGAGGATAATTTTTTGTGCCAACGTTGGGATTTGCTTAGACCCAGAGCGGATCAGAGTGGCACAAAGCGGGTTCATCGACACAACCGCTGAAGTTCTGGTCTGGGCCCGCGTCCCCTCGGGCTGCCCCTCCCGAGCCATGCTGATCACGTGCACCCCACCAGGCAGGGCAGGGGAGACCAGGCGGGCGGACACCCTTCCTCACCCCCGCTGTGGCTAATTCGAGGATGTTGCCAGGATTCCAGGCCGCAGCTACAGGAAGAGGCTGGGCAGGCTAGGACATTATTCCTTGGAGAGCAGGAGGCTGAGGGACGACCTTATAGATGTATAAAACCACAGGGAGATGCGGTAGATGCATGCTGACTTTTACCCAGAGTAAGGGAATCGAAAAACAAAAGACATTGGTATGTGAGAGAGAAAGGATTTAACAGGAACCCGAGGGGCAACTTTTTCATACAGAGGACACTGGGTATATGGAACAAGCTGCCAGAGAAGGCAGTTGAGGCAGGTACTATAACACCATATAAAATACATTTGGACTGGTTTACGGATAGGAAAGGTTTAGAGGGAAGACACAACATGCTGGAGTAACTCAGTGGGAGAGCAGCGTCTCTGGAGAGAAGGAATGGGTGACATTTCGGGTCGAGACCCTTCTTCAGACTGATGTCAGGGGAGTGGTCAGGACAAAGATAGAATGTAGTCGGAGACAGTAAGACTGGTGGGGGAACTAGGAAGGGGGAGGGGATGGAGAGGGAAAGCAAGGACTATATGAAGTTAGGGAAGTCAATGTTCATACCGCTGGTGTGTAAACGACCCAAGTGAAATATGAGGTGCTGTTCCTCCAATTTGCGCTGGGCCTCACTCTGACAATGGAGGAAGCCCAGGACAGAAAGGTCAGATTGGGAATGGGAGGGGGAGTTGAAGAGCTGAGCAACTGGGAGATCAGGTAGGTTAAGGCGGACTGAGCGGAGGTGTTCAGTGTGAAACGATCGCCGAGCCTGCACTTGGTCTCGCTGATGTACAGGAGTTGACACCTGGAACAGCGGATACAGTAGATGAGGTTGGAGGAGGTGCAAGTGAACCTCTGCCTCACCTGGAAAGACTGCTTGGGTTCTTGGATGGAGTCGAGGGAGGAGGTAAAGGGACATGTGTTGCATCTCCTGCAGTTGCAGGGGAAAGTACCCGGGGAGGGGGTGGTTTGGGTGGGAAGGGACGAGTTGACCAGGGAGTTTCGGAAGGAACGGTCCCTGCGGAAAGCAGAAAGGGGTGGAGATGGGAAGATGTGGCCAGTAGTGGGATCCTGTTGGGGGAGGTTTAGAGGGATATGGGCCAAACGCAGACAAGGTGAGACTAGTGTAGATGGGGTATCTTGGTAGGCATGTGCAAGTTGGGCTGAAGGGCCTGTTTCCGTGCATATGACTCTATGATTCCTACATGATGTGAAACCTACATCTTGGCCAACTCAACCCCAAACCACAGGGCTATTTTAAAAAATAACTTTTCTTGGAGCACTAACAGAATTAGCTATTCATTAAAAATCCACGGGCAATTTCTGGTGCTATCTGGTAAAAACACTGTACTGCCACTGTTCACCTTGGGTTTCAGGGAGTTATTTTTAAATTTGTGAGGCTTGAAAACTGTTTCGTGCTGGTTAGAGGATGGGACAGCCAGCCTCCCCAGTGGGTGACGGTGATGACTGGTGACGCAGGGTGCCTGACGGGTGACACAGGGTGCCCAGCAGATGGCACAGGGAGCCCGGCGGGTGACACAGGGAGCCAGGCGGATGAGCACCAGACAGGCGTCGTACACAGCTCCCAGAGAGTGGCAACACAAGTAGATCGAGTGGTAAGGAAGGTGTATGGTATGACTGCTTTCATCGATCGGGGCATTGGCTATAAGTGTCAGGAAGTCATGATGCAGCATTATAAAATGTTAGTTAGGCCACTTATGGAGTATTGTGTGCAGTTCTGACCGCCCCATTACAGGAAGGATGTGGAGGCTTTGGAGAGGAGGTTTACCAGGATGATAAACCTCAGTGAGCATTGAGGGGGAACACTCCAGGGTATGGAGTCAGTGGTCACACAGATGCAGATAGTTGTTTGAGGTCAGTATCCCAGTCCCAGGACATCACTGCGGGTGTTCCCGGGGCAGTGCCCTGGCACATCCATCACAGCGGCTCCATCAGTGACCTTCCTCCAGCGAGGGTCAGAGTGAGGTGATCACGGGAGATCAGACCCACCCACAGCTCGTCGGTGAGTGAAGCGGCCCCTGCCTGCGGGCAGCAGACACCGGCACACAGACATCACCGCTGAGGACATCACCAGCGACACGCCACTGACATCACCGCTGACATCACCGCTGACATCGCCACTGACATCACCGCTGACATCACCACTGAAATCACCAATGACATCACCAATGACACTACCACTGACATCAATTCTGACATCACCACTGACATCACCACTGCTAACATCATCGCTGCTGATGTCACCACTGACATCACCACCTTTGGCATCACCGCGGCTGGCATCACCGCTCCTGACATCACCGACATCACCGCCCCTGACATCACCACTGGCATCACCACTGACATCACCGCTCAGTTACTGGGCTCCGGTGATACAGTCTGAACCTTCTAGGTCTTACCCTGGTCACCGTAACTGGGGTTCGATTCAAACCTCTGTCGCTATCTGTGTGGAGTTTGCACGTCCCATGATCCCATGTGTGGGGTATGAGGTGAAATCAAAGGGATTGAAATGGCTCTGAGCTGGGTCCCCCGCTGCATCTTCCCCTTCTCCCCACCCACCCCGCAAACCCTATCCACATCATCCAGAGGGAGCACCACACTCAAAGCAGAGGGAGAGTGTGGCAGACCATTGGAGCCAGGACAAGACCAGGGATCGAGGGGGAGAGGGGGTGGGGGGGGGGGGGGGGGGGGGGAGCATGGTGGGGGCATTCGTATTGCTGCACAGGAGGGAAGGGGACAGGCTGCAGCGGTGGAGGGAGAGCCCACTGCAGGGAAGGCTGCGCTGTTCTGGGGGTAGTGATTGCCCTCTGGGGGTGGGGTGCACCACTGCGGGGTGGGGAAGGACCCTGCGGAAGAGGCCAAGCAGGGATGAGCTGCATCACTGCAGGGTTGCGCAGGTCCCTGCAGGGGAGTGCTGCATCACTGCGGGGGAGGCTGCACTGTTGCAGTATGTGGCCAGCATTCCTGCAGTCTCCACGTGGCTCAATGCTGCCATCCGGTGGGCACCCTGGGCATTGCTGCCTGATTGTAGACCTAAGATGCCATATGAGGGAGGGGCATCTCAAGGGGGCCTCCACCCTCAGATAGACCGGCCCTTCCCTCACCCATCCCCCAGACCAAGACACACCCCTAACCATCCTCCCCCCAAAAGATGCTGTCGTGCTGGTAGGGAGAGTATACTGTGGGTGGGGCAGGAGGGTCAGTTGTGAGGGAGGGGCAGCAGTGAGGGGGGGGCGGCAGTGGGGGATGGGGCAGCGGGGAGGGAGGGGCGGCGGTGAGGGAGGGGCGGCGGTGAGGGAGGGGCGATGGTGAGGGAGGGGCGGTGGTGAGGGAGGGGTAGCAGTGAGGGAGGGGCGGGGTGGTGAGAGGGAGGGGCGGTGGTGAGGGAGGGGCAAGGGGCAAGAGGGAGGCGGTGTCAGCGGTGAGGGTAGGGGCAGCGGTGAGGGGGAGGGCAGCGGTGAGGGAGGGGCAGCAGTGAGGGAGGGGCTGTGGGGAGGGGGCGGTGAGGGAGGGGCAGCCGTGAGGAGGGGCGGGCGGTGAGGAGGGGCAGCAGTGAGGGAGGGGCGGTGGTGGTGAGGGAGGGGCGGTGGTGAGGGAGGGGCGATGGTGAGGGAGGGGGGTGAGGGGTGGCGGTGAGGGAGGGGCGGTGAGGGAGGGGCGGCGGTGAGGGAGGGGCGCCGTGAGGGGGGGGGTGGTGAGGAGGGACGGTGGTGATGGGGCGATGGTGAGGGAGGGGCAGCAGAGGGAGGGGCAGGTGAGGGAGGGGCGGTGGTGAGGGAGGGGCGGTGGTGAGGGAGGGGCAGAAGTGAGGGAAGGGCAGAAGTGAGGGAGGGGCAGAAGTGAGGGAGGGGCAGAAGTGAGGGAGGGGCCATACTGAGGCAGACCCGCGCTGTTTTTTCTCAACCAAAAATAATTTAATCAATTAATAACAATAATATTTACTGTACAAAATAAATCAAAACAAAACCACCACCAGAATACAAGACAAACAAATATACAAAATAAACTACTATACAACAATATTATAATCCTTATTGAGGATGACTTCCAACCCATGCAGAACCCAATGGCCCCGGAAATCCCCCAGGGCACCCGCGAACAGCACGGAGTCCCCTCTCAAGTACCAGGTGGCAGAGCCCTCTTCCACCTGGAGCCGTGACCCGTGGATGGCCAGCTTGGCCAGGCACAGGAGCAACACAACCAGGACATCTTTGGCCCTACCCTCTCCCCTGTGCACGGGGTGTCCAAAGATGAGGATGGTGGATGTGCAGTTCAGCCAGAAGGCAAGGGGCAGCCCCTATAGATGGTGGAACAGGGGCTGCAACCTCACACACTCCATATTCACATGGAACACGGACTATTCCAGTCGGCAAAAGTGGCAGGCAGCTGGCGAGTCTGTGAACCATGAGAAACAGGTTGCAAGAGACTCCTCGGTGTAGTACCTTCCACCCCAGGTCCCCGATATAGAAGGGGAGAATCCCTGTGTAGAGGGACCCCCACTGGGGGGGCCCTCAGCCCCGCACTGTAGGTGGGCAATACTAAAGGAGCATTGCACTGTGGAAGGTGAGGGGAAGGAGTGCCGCACTGTGGGAGAGGCACTGAGGAAGACCTTACACCCTCCCTATCTCTGTAACCCATTTCCAGATCCTACACCCCTATAATTCCCATGCCCCCTTCAGCTCCTCACCTACCCAATCTCTGTAACATCCTCTGGCCATTTCCACCCCAGTCATTTCTTTGTCTCCCCTCTTCCATGGGGAAAAGTTACAAAGGCTTGATAGTACGTACCACCAGTCTCAGGAAGAGCTTCTGCCCCATTGTTATCAGACTACTGAACGTTCCTCTCACATGCTGGATCGTAGTCCCGATCTTCCAACCTACCCCATTGTGGACCTTGCACTTTTTTAACCTGCATTTCCTCTGTAACAGTAACACAAAAATGCTGTAACCCTATATTCTGTATTCTGGTATTTTTCTCCTTGCACTACCTGTTGTACTTGTGTATGACTTGGTTATACTCATGTATCGTATGATTTGACTGGATAACACGCAAACTAAGTTTTTCACTGCACACGTGACAATAATAAACCAATAACCTCTCCATTTCCCTTTAACCCCTTCCAGCCTCTTCATCCCTCCTATTCTTTCCACTGTACCTAATAATAATAGTGCGCATTAATAATAATAATAATAATAATATTAAACTACTCCCTAACACCCCCTGCTTTGACTGGCCCATTTTGATGCCTAAATGCGTTCACCACTGCCGTCACAGACTTCAACAGTAAGTGTGCAGAAGACTGCGTGTGCAGAACATGCCTTCCCATTGGTTTCTGAGCCATCAGCAAACTAGGAAACCTCGCTCGCACCTCTCCCTCAGGTTATTGTGAAAATAGCAAATAACAAGACCAGTGCCCAGGGACGGAGCAGCTCCCCCCCTCGGAACACCGAGGCGCCTCTTCCCCACCCCCCTCTGAGGGTCAGTTCCTCCCATCCCTGAGCATCACTGGCTGTTCTGCCAGCTCACTACTGTCACACACGGTCACACACGGAACCAGACACACAGCAACGCCTTACCCTGACACACAGCTTCTTCATTGTGTAGACCCTGGACTTGTTCGCTCCCCGCTCCCTGTCGCCAACACTCTGGGGTGCCTCTCTCTCCCCGGCTCCTCTCTCTTCTGGTGCTCTCTCCCTCCTCTCTCCCTGGCGATCGTCCCTCCCCAGTCCACTCTTCCCCGGTCCCCTCTCCGGGAAGGGGTCAGGCAGGCAATGATCGCCCACCTCCACTCCCCTTGCAAAACGCTCCTCGAGCCACTCTTCCTCGACAGGGGACGGTGCGACACCGGATCCTGCTACACTCACGCTCCGTTTGCCTGCCGCAGCTAATTACCCCCAAC
Organism: Leucoraja erinaceus; assembly: GCF_028641065.1. NCBI lineage: Eukaryota > Metazoa > Chordata > Chondrichthyes > Rajiformes > Rajidae > Leucoraja > Leucoraja erinaceus. The sequence continues at coordinate 18,650,913 of NC_073396.1, forward strand.
AACACTGGTAATGAGTGATGCTATCTCCACTGCCTGCGATCAGGTAACACGCTGACCACACCGCTCATCACTAATTCACAGCAACAACTGGCTTACCCACGGCCAGCCAACCGGGACAACAACACTCCCCACACACACACACACCCACAGACATACACACACACCCACACACACTCACACACATGCACACACGCAGACAAAGATCCAGAGATATCCGCAAACACAGGATCTCACACACAATCACACACACGCAAAACACCTCACACACGCACGCATATAAACGCGCACACATACAGACAGACACACAAACACACATATACACATGGACACACATCCACACACAGCGAGATACAGATGCACAAACATACGTAGTTCACATCCCCCCACACGCACACACACACGCACACACACACGCACACACACACACACACACACGCACACACACACACACACACGCGCACACGCACACGCACGCACGCGCACACGCGCACACACACACACACACACACACACACACACACACACACACACACACAGGTGCAGACACACACACGCACACAGAGGTGTACACACACACACAGACAGTTACAGAAACGCAGACAGCCACTCACCTCGGCTGACCTGTCTTGGGCCCAAGTCAAACGTGATCTCCAATTTATGAAACCATGAACTTTACTGGACTACCACCTGTTCAAACATCTCTTATAATGGAATGTAGACACAAAATGCTGGAGTAACTTAGCAGGACTGGCAGCATCTCTGGAGAGAAGGAATGGGTGACGTAGAAGGAATGGGTGACGTTTCGGGTCGAGACCCATCTTCAGACTGATGTCAGGGGAGTGGACGGGACAGAGATAGAATGTAGTTGGATACAATAAGACTGGTGGGAGAACTGGGAAGGGGGAGGGGATGGAGTGAGAGAGAAAAAAAAGGTTATTTGAAGTTAGAGAATTCAATGTTCATACCGCTGGTGTGTAAGCTACCCATGCGAAATATGAGGTGCTGTTCCTCCAATTTGCCCTGAGTCTCACACTGACAATGGACGAGGCCCAGGACAGAAAGGTCAGATTGGGAATGGGAGGGGGAGTTAAAGTGCTGAGCAATGGGGAGATCAAGTAGGTTAATGCGGACTGAGCGGAGGTGTTCAGCGAAACGATCGCCGAGCCTGCGCTACAGTAGACACCTGGAACAGTGGATACAGTAGATGAGGTTGGAGGAGGTGCAAGTGAACCTCTGCCTCACCTGGAAAGACTGTCGGGGTCCATGGATAGAGTCGAGGGGGTAGGTAAAGGGGCAGGTGTTGCATCTCCTGCGGTTGCAGGGGAAAGTACCTGGGGAGGGGGTGGTTTGGGTGGGAAGGGACGAGTTGACCAGGGAGTTGTGGAGGGAACGGTCTCTGCGGAAAGCGGAAAGGGGTGGAGATGGGAAGATGTGGCCAGTAGTGGGATCCCGTTGGAGGTGGCAAAAATGTTGGAGGATTATATGCTGTATGCGACGGCTGATGGGGTGGAAGGTGAAGACAAGGGGGACTCTGTCCTTGTTACGGGATAGCTGCGGGATATCGAGGAGACCCTAGTGAGAGCCTCGTCTATAATGGAAGAGGGGAACCCCCATTTCATAAAGAATGAGGACATCTCCGATACCCTGGTATGGAAAACCTCATCCTGACGGAGAAATTGGGAGTAGGGGATAGAGACTTTACAGGAAGCAGGGTGGGAAGAAATGTAGTCAAGATAGCTGTGGGAGTCAGTGGGCTTGTAGTAATGTCGGTCAATAGTCTGTCTCCTGTGATGGAGATGGTGAGATATAGAAATGGCAGGGTGATGTCGGAGATGGTCCAAGTGAATTTGAATGCAGAATGGAAATTGGTCATGAAGTTGATGAAGTCAGTGAGTTCTACATGGGTGCAGGAGGTAGCATCGATGTAGTCTTACACTGGAACCATCCCTGATTGTAAATGTTTTTCAAATGTTAGAAACAATGCACCAACTCTCTCGCTCACTCCCTGCATCTGGGATGGTCGGCTGGGACCCAGGACCTCTGCTTTGCTCCACTCAGCAGTGTGATCAGCACCACTGCACTGGTCACCAGCAAAGAACCGATAGCGAGCAAGATAGTCCACTCGACGAAAAAGACATAGGACGGCCATGGGCAAATTCATGGGTAATTTTCAGCCGCATTTCCGTAACCGGCTTCCATCTCCGTACCAACGATCCCATAGCGGAGCAAAGATACTAGTGCGGAGACGGAAGCCGGTTACGGAGACATCCTCGTAAAAATCAAAGATTTTTGGTAAAAATCTTCTCCTCATTTTCTCTCTACCTCTCTGCCTCACAATAAAAAGCAAAAAGATGCCTATGTTCCTTCCACAGCGTATGGGAAGTCTGGCCCGGATCAGCACGGCTGGGACGCCAGGGTAAAGTTGAGGGGAGGTTTGCAATGTATTTTTATGTAATGTTGTCCCTTGTCTGGGTCTTTAGTCTGAAATAAAGTTTATCGTTATATATATAAATCTGGAGAAATATATATGTGTGTGTTATGTGATTATATACATCTATATCACACTCATATATGTGTGTGTGTGTTTTTTTCCCTACACAATCGAATCAGTTGTATGGTCGCTGAATAAAACACAGCACATGAGCCATTTAAAATTAAAAAAAAGAAAATTAACAGAATTATAATTTATTAACACAAACTGTTTCCCCGCAACTGCGAGAGGGATATACAAAGTCGGGTCGGGTTACTGAAATGGCCCATCTACAAACTCTACAGACCATCTTGCTCGCTATAGGATCTTTGGTCACCAGCACGTTCCCCAGCTTCTTCCTGTTTACAATGGCCACTGACATGTTACCTCACTCCTCCCTTGCGCTTCGAGTGACTGGTGATGGTGCACATTAACTCCAGCCTCCCAGCCAGCCTTGGTCCACTGCAGTTTGCTCACCATCACAACATCTCCTTGTTTTCCATTATTAATGCCCAGACTCACTTTATCTGGGTCCGGTGCTCACATTGTTAACTCTTTACTCTAATAGTCATACAGCACGGAAATGGGCCCCTCAGCCCAATTTATCATTACGAACCAGGTACCCCATTGAAGCTGATCCCATTTGCCTGCATTTGGCCACTAGCCTTCAAAAGCTCCTCTTTTACATTCTAGATAACATTGTTTTGTATCTAATCGTTCCTTGCTTATCCTTCAGTCATTCACCGCTGCCTTATGGGCCTGCCCCACATTCACGAGATAATTCACGAATTCTCCCGAGTTTTCCCTTGATTCAAACTCGCAGAATGTTCGTAACGAGTCCGTAGGAGTTTGTAGATATATCGTAGCGGCTCGTTATGCTAGCCATAGGTACCCGTGGCATCAGGTAAGTTGGGACATTTTTTCCAGCTCAATAAAATATGTCCACGAGTAAAAAAATGGTCTGGATGAAAGAAAATGCAACTTTTTACTCGTAAGGAGGGCATCAAAACGTAAGGAGGTCGTGGGAACTCGGAGACATACTCGTAGGAGTTTATGAACATAGTCGTGGAAGGTCGTAGGAGTTCGTAGATTACCGCGACCTTGATTTATTTTTTTTAAGTCCTTTAAACTCGGCAGCCGTTTTAAATTAAGTCGTGAAAGTGGGACAGGCCCTTTACATGATGTCCAATCTTCTGGTCTGCTGGCCAGCTCTGCACAATTATAATGATCTTTCCTCAAGTTTAATGTCATCTTTCATCCCGAGGACATATCATTCTCATTAGAATGTATGTTCTCCAACGCACACGGACCGGGTAATAACCATATGATCTCTAATGCACACGGACTGGGTAACCACTGTACGATCTCCCACACATATGCACCCATGTAATCACCATATGATCTCCACTCACATATGGACCAGGTCATGTGTATATGATTGCTCCCTCACACACGGACTGGGTAATCACCATATGATCTCCAACACACACGGACCGGGTAATAACTGTATGATCTCCTTCACATATGCACCCATGTAACCACCATATGATCTCCCCTCACACATGGTCTGGGTGATCTGTGTACAATCTCTCCCTCACACATAAACCGGGTCATCCCCGCATGATCTACCCCCTCACACACGCACCGGGTAACAGCTGCATAAACCTTTAGTTGTCAACTAAGGTTAAAGGTGAGGAGTTGGTGAAGATGACGTCCCTCTGCTCCCCGAATGATGGGCAGTGCAGTGCAGCTGAGAGTGAAACGTCATGCACTGCGAAATCACCGACCCTGCTGCAGTGTGGCCACAGCAGACTCATCGTTTGGTCAATAACGACGGCTTCATTGGGAAGCAGTTTACATACACATCGAAGGCACGACTCAATGTTCAATTAATTAATCACCCAAATACCAGTGCAGAAAAGCCCAAAGTCAGAAGTACAAACACTGGCAGTCCATTGGGTGCACTAAAGACAGGGAGCTTTGCACTAGTACAGGTGTTACTAAGCTATTCAATTGTTTATTATATATTACCTGCATGTACAGTATTGTGTTTTGCAGGCCTGTTATGCAGTAAGAATTTAATGTTTCCGTTGTCCCTACATGTAACAATTAAACACTCGACACTCCTGACCCTGCAGTAAAGGGGGCTGCTAACATAGTCCAACAGGGCAAGCAGCTCTCCTTGCCTTGGGAATGTCCGCGGAGTGATCCCTGCACATCCGAGAGGAACAGTGATTCACGGGACGCGCCAGGCAGCAACTCAACTCTGTCACAACGCCTGCGCATATACAGCACTCAAACCTCATAGAGAAAATCCCTGCAGCAACTCCGTGAATGAATAAAATTTGATATATTCAAAGCACGAAGCACAAAATGCAATCAGTCCCCGAACACCACAGCCACTCATTCAGCAATCCTGATCCGAGCGTATTATTAAATTCTCCAGAGCGACTCCAGCAGACTTGTACACTCACCGTTACACCAGAGCAAATGCCAACAGGCCCCTCATGGGCTGGCACAGGGGGTGATCCCACTGCCAAACCGCCCATCGACCCTGGACTCCGTAACCTGGGGCTCGTCATGTTCACAGACACACGGCCCTCCCTCCCCTCAACCCAGTCCACTGCCGATCACAAACATCTTCATCTCCTCCTCAACGCCACGTTAATCTCCTCGCCGACAACTGGACAGTACAAAACACTTTAACCCAACAGTTCACAGCGTCAATCAGAAGAAGCATTTTACTCACAAACTTTCTTCTCAGGTTGACCTTCACCTTCTCCATTCTGCTCTCAGAAAGGTCCTGCGTGCTCTCCAGCCAGCTCAGGTGGTCATCCACAGAGACGCTCTTCCTCAGGTGCATGAATCGTGGTCTGGAGAAGGAGGAGGGCGGCTCGCCGATGCCAGTCTCATGACCGCAGAGGTCCGCTCCCTCCTGCGGGATGCTGTCACCGCCATCCTCCCTACTCTGCCAGGGTTCATCTGGGGATGACCAACAAACACAGCCATCAGCCCACGGGCTCGCAACAGGCCAGGGACAGTCCGGCAAGTAAGCGCCTGTTTCTGAAGAGCTATGTTTGCAGGTGACCCTTTAATAGGTGGTATTGTGGATAGTGAAAACGGTTATCAGAAATTACAGCGAGATCTTAATCAGCTGAGCAAATGGGCCGAGGAATGGCAAATGGAGTTTAATTCACATAAGTGTGAGGTGTTGCATTTTGGGAAGTCAAGCCAGGGCAGGACCTCCACAGAGAGTGGCAGGGCCCGGGAATGGGGATCAAGGTGTGCAGGTACATAGACCCTTGAATGGTGGCTCAATAGTGAATAGGGTAGTAAGGAGGTTTTTAGCATCTTGGCCTTCATCAAGGGTGGTTGGCAGATGGGAGGAGAAGGTGACAAAAGGCAAGAGTTGAAAACGAGCCAAAAGGGTGTCAGATCAGGAGGGAAGAGGAGTGAAATGTAAAGCTGGAGGGAGGGATGTGAGTGGAAGGGGACTGGGAAATGGAGGGGAAAGAGGAGAGATAAATGGGGAATCAGGGATAGGAGATGGGAAATGAGCAAATGGAGGAGGGGAAAGGAGCAGGGATAAGCCAGATAGTGCATGCCAGTGGGTCTAGTGGGAATTATTGGAAACATTTCTGAACTTTAGGATTAATGTACAGACGGAGAAGCGAGGATTGGTCAGCGATGGTCAGCAGGGATCTGTTGGTTGGAGATCCTGTCCGACGAATGTAAATTACTTTAAGAAAATATATTGACGAGGGCAGCTAGGTTGACGAAGTTGACATGGACTTTAGTAAAGTCTTTGCCATGGTCCCACAGGAGAGATTGGTACAAAAGGCGAGAGCCAATGCGATCCAAGGCAAGTTGGGCGATTAGAGTCCAAAGTTGGTTTGGGGATAGAAACCGGGGGTTGGAGATAGAGGGTAGCTTTTGTGTTTGGAAGCTGTGACCACTGGTGAAGCACAATGATCAGTGCTGGGACCCTCGATGCAGGTATTGATATTGGCTTATTATCAAGTACAGGTACTATCAAACCAAACACGAGTACAACACGTAGTGCAAAGAGAAAAGAACCAGTGTGCAGAATATAGTGTTACGTCTACAGAGAAAGTGCAGATTAAAAAAAGTTCAAGGGCAGCAATGAAGTAGGCTGGGAGATTGGGACTACACCCCAGCTATGTGAGGACTATTCAGTAGTCTGATAACATCGGGGATAAAGCTGTTCCTGAATGTTTTGATAGGTGCCTTCAAGCTTTTGTATCTTCTGCCCCGCGAGAGAGAGAAGAGGGAATGACCGCAGTGCGAGTGGTCCTTGATTATGTCGGCTGCTCTCCTGGGGCAGCATGAGTGTAGATGTAGAGGGTGGGGAGTCTGGTTTGTGTGATAGACTGGGCTATATCCACAACTCTGCAATTTTGTACAATCTTGGGCAGAGCTATAATGCTTCCCGACAGTATGCTTTCTGTAGTGTATATGATTGCTATACGTGGCTTCATCACTCAGGGTAAAGAGTATAAGAGTTGGATCGATAAACTACAGCAGCCCAGGTCATTGGTGGGACCACAGTTGGCCTACTGCATACAGTTCTATGCTAAGTATGTTAAGCTTCCATCAGCAATTGAAAATAACCAGCCAAAGGGGAAGGAGTTGGGTTGACGTTAATGAAGGAAAGCAGCAGACCAGTGGCGAGTGGTGATACAGAGGCAGTTGATGGTGATGTGGAATCAACCGGGTGAACAGCATGGGACGGTTGACACGGACGGGAGTGGCCTTTAGACTCCGAAATGTGACCTGCCGATGGGGCGGAGCCTCAATGGGGAAATACTCGGACAATGGATGGTTGGGCATGTGGTGACTGAGTGAGTGACCACGTCTCAACGGCCGATGAACTCACCGAGGTGCAGGTCGGGAGCGCAGGTCCTGGGCTCCGGCAGGATGGGGCCTCTCGTGGGCTTCAGCGAGGAGGGGGTGCCTGCCCCTGTCAGGCTGGGGGCTCTCCGGGTCTCCAGTGGGGAGGGGCTTCACCCTCGCGGGGAGAGGGTTCCCGCATTGGTCGGCGAGGGGCTGCACCTTGGTCCGGGTGGGGGCGGTTGGCGACTGCGGGATGCTGGGCAGTGCCCCTGACTGTACCAGCCCAGCGCGCTGGGGTCTCCGCTCCAGCGACCTGAGGGAAAGGGGGGAAAGGGGAACACTCAGCCAATCACCCAGCACATCCAGGAAACCACACTCACCACCCACAGCCCACCACGCACAGCCCACCACCCACAGCCCATTCACAAACCCACCCATCCTCCACAGACCTCATTCCCCACAGATCCCATCCCCCACAGACCCCATCCCCCACAGACCCTACCCACCGACCCCACCCACCACCCACAGACCCCATCCCCCACAGATCCCATCCCCCACAGACCCTACCCACCGACCCCATCCCCCACAGACCCCATCCCCCACAGACCCCATCCCCCACAGACCCTACCCCCCACCACCCCCACGACCCCATCCCCCACAGACCCCACCCCCCACAGACCCATCCCCCCCCAGACCCCACCACCCACCGACCCCCCATCCCCACAGACCCCACCACCCACCGACCCCATCCCCCACAGACCCCACCCCCACCACCCCCACAGACCCCATCCCCCACAGACCCCATCCCCCACAGACCCCATCCCCCACAGACCCCACCCACCCACAGACCCCACCCCCACAGACCCCATCCCCCACAGACCCCACCACCCACACCACCACCCCATCCCCCACAGACCCCACCACCCACAGACCCTACCCACCGACCCCACCCATCCCCCACAGATCCCACCACCCACAACCACCACCCACAGCCCACCCATCACCCACAGAACATACCCATCCCCCCACCGACCCCACCCATCCCACAAGATTGTGCCCACTACCCACAGACCCCACCCACAGACCCCGCCCGCGCTACCCATAGCAACCCACCCACCACCTACAGAGCCTGACCAGCTCCTGTGGACAGTTGCACTGGAGCCTGCCATTATTGTTGCCATGTGTACCCAGGTACAGTGGAAAGTTTTGTTTTGCATGGTATCTAATCAGATATACTGTACATAAATACAATCAAGTTTAACTCAAGTACAATAGGTAGAGCAAAGGGGAAGATACAGAGTGCAGAATATAGCTCTCAGCATAGTAGCGCATCAGTTCCAGAGACAGAATCCAATGTCCGCAATGTGGTCGAGGTGAATCGATGGACTGTTCAGGAGCCCGTTAAGAGAGGAGAAGAAGCTGTTCCCGAGTCTGGTGGTGTACTCTTTCAAGCTTCTGTATATTCTGCCGGACAGGAGCGGGGAGAAGGAGGACTGACCTGGGTATGACTGGTCTTTGGTTTATATTGGCTGCTTTCCCAAGGCAGTGTGAAGTGTGGATGGAGTCAATGGTGGGAAGTCTGGGCTGTGCGGTGGACTGGGCTACATTTACAACTTTCTGCAATTTGTTGCGGTCTTGGACAGAGTTGTTCCCAAAACCATGTTCTTCCCCGGTCACCAGCCCAGAGACGCAGCAATGGTTGGTGCATGGTTCACCCACATCATCTCACCATGTCCCACACACAGCCAGCAGAGAAGCCCAGAGAGACCTAACTGCTGCAAGGACCCTGATCCATGGACAGAGCACAGCGTAACATGCATCTGACACGCCAACGTGCAGGGAACACGGGCGTAGGCGAGGCCTGTCAATCCTGCTGCCATCATCTTATGGGTACAAAAACTGAGCAAGAGGGACTGTAATCAGAACACTCCCGCATCTGCAGTCTCAGGTTTAAGTGGTGTCCCAGGTCACCAAATGCGATGGTGCAGAGTTCCTGTGCCTTTAATATCTCATCCACAAACGTTAATAAGATCCGCACCTAGTTTCAGGGTCTTTTGATTGTGTGCGGAAACTTTCACTGAGTGTTGAGGGCAGCTCAGCTGCTCTGAGCACGGTTAATATCAAAGGAGGTCAGAGAGCCAATCACAACCAGCGTTTCATTGCTTCAGAAGCATTCCAATCTGTTGGCACCTGCCTGCTGCTAGACTTGACAAACTGCACCACAGCTTGAACATTTACAGATGTGAATTCTGTCTAGGAGACACAAGGAATTGCAGATGCTGGAGGAACTCAGCAGGTCAGACAGCATCTGTGGAGGAATGGAAAGACAATGTTTCGGTTCGGGACCCTTCTTCATGCCTGGTCTATAGATGCTGCCTGACCCACAGAGTTCCTCCAGCACTTTGTATTTTGCTTTATGAAGACTGTCTAGTTTTAAAAGTGGGCATCATTACATAAAGTGGAGACCCGATGGACTACAGATGCTGGAATTAAACTTCTGGAGGAACCTCTGGAGAAATTCAGTGAACCATAGGGCCCGTTTCCATGCTGCATCTCTAAACTAGTCTAAACTAAATAATCTAAAGATTACATGTTACATAATGCAGCATTCACCATTGGTTTGGTGTAGTTTGTGTTAAATCCATGCACTGCAGAGGTCCATGTACTGGGTGTTGTACGGAATGGCAGAACCATAATTAACCTGCAGGAGGAACTCGGGGGTCAGGCAACATCTGTGGAAGCAGAGGAATGGTCAATGTTTCAGGTTGAGACCCAGCATCAGTCTGGATAATGTCTCACCCTCACACATTTGCTAGGAAAAGCCTAAGTAATTTTATATGTACATTTAAAAACAACGGTAAGCAAGGAGAAGGTAGATCGCTCAATAATAAAGGAGGATTTCTTATAACTACACCGCAGACCCAGACACTCAACACCCTCTGTGACAAAAATGATCTCCCGCTGTAGCTAGCACCCCCTAATCTTGGCATAATTCTGGTAAACCTCCTCTGCACCTTTCCAAAGCCTCCCCATACCTTCCTGTAATGGAGTCACCAGAAGAGCATTCAATACATCAACCAGAACAGTCAGGTTGGGCGAGTGTGACTCTGACCCCGAGCCTCCAGTGAGGCAGCTGAGGGGCTGATGTGCACTGAGATCAGAGACAAGGCACTTAGTCCCTTTACCAGGCGAAGGGGGGGGGGGGGGGGCGGAGGGGGTCTTCATCCCTTGCCCAATCACTGCGCCCAGCTGACAGAACAGGTTTACTTTCCTTTAATGTCACATGTACTGAGTTACAGTGAAAAGCTTTTTTTGTTACGTGTTATGCAGTCAGCAGAAAGACTATACCTGCTTACAATCAAGCCGCCACAGTCAACAAAGCTGGTGGGTATATGGAACGAGTTGCCAGAGGAGGTAGTTGAGGCAGGTACTATAACATTTAAAAACATTTGGACAGGTACATGGATAGGCAGGCAGGTGGGACCAGCATTGATGGGACATCATGGACGGGTTGGGCCCAATGGCCTGTTTCCATGCTGTATGTCTCTGTAAATGAACGACTCAATGACACTGTTCAAGAAGGAACTGCAGATGCTGAAAAAAATCGAAGGTAGACAAAAATGCTAGAGAAACTCAGCGGGTGAGGCAGCATCTATGACACTAATTGCCACCAGGTGCCTGAAGGGAAAGACACCCCACAAGGAATGACCAACAAGAGATTGTTAATGGTTTGGGCATTTCAGAAGAATGTTCTCTCATTCGCAGAGACCATTTGCTTCCTCTGGACACCCCCACCGCCCAGAATCCTCGTACTTATTATGGCACAGGAGGCCATTCGATTTCCAGCGATGCCTCCCGCAGCCACACCTCCTTCCCAAAGTTCAAGGGACCCCTCGGGCTGACCTGTTAGTTACAGCGTGGTCAGGCTATGTGGGAATAGGGGCATTGAGAATTTGATTTAAAACGTTGAGTAAAACCTCTGCCTGCCTGTCGAGCTCCCGGTGCATCAAAGGCAGATTTGCCCAGGGTACTGAGGTAAGGGGGGGGCTGTTGCTGGAGAGGGGGCAGGGCCACTTTAAGGAGGGGCGAGTGTACACTCCACCTCGCCCACTGTCACAGCCACACGCCACAGCTGGAATGAAAGGTCTCTCTCTCTCCCAGTGCTGCTGCACCGCTGGTACATGCGGCCAGCCCTGACCACCGCCGCCGCCCTCGCCCACAGTTGTCTGCATCCCCCCCCCCCCCCCGGCTCGGTACCTGGGCTGCGGGCTGTCGCCTCGTCTGGTGTCCGTGCCGCTGACCCGTAACTCTGCTCTGGACTTGCGGAGGTGGAAGTAATCGGTCAGCTTGCCGAAAGTGGACATGGCGTGTGCGCCACTCGCGGGGCAGTCCGCTCCGTCCCTTTGCTCAGTTCAATGCATCGCCTGGCCGGATCACCGACACACTCCCATCCGACACCCAGAGTATATCCCACACACACGAAAAGCGATCGACTTCAGAAAGCAGGTCACCTGATGTTGTCTGCAGCTGCAGCGCGATGAATAAACCTCAGTCAAAGCTCTATTCAGGCATTCAGGCGCACATGCATCGCACACTGCGTGTAGTGGCACACACCACTTCGACAGGACATACATCTGCCCCCACCCCCACCCCGGGTAACCACCCCGCTCCCCATCTGGAGGAATCCCCGGGACCATGAATGGGGAGGCTGAGCCCGGGATCGGAACTGACCCCCCTCCCCGGTAACCGCCTTGGAGAGATGCTGGGGACTGGGGGCAGCTATCAGGAGAGGGGGGTCTGTTCCTGGAGAAGGTTGTCTGGATCAGGGGAGGTGAGGAGAGAGTACTGTGGGCCAGGGAAAGGCGTGTGGGTCAGGGGAGGGGTGAGTGAGTCAGGGGTGCAGTGTCTATTCCCGGGATGGGGTGTCTATCCCTGGGGAGGGGGGTTCTGACCTGAGCAGGATGACCTGCCCCTGGGGCGGGGTGTGCGGGTCAGGGGCAGAAACCTGACAACAAAAAGTTTAAATCTTGACTGGCTGGAGATGAGGTGCCAGGTGACAGGAGGCCAACATTGGGTGTCCTCCTTTATTCGTGTGGTCCAGCTAAAGTAAGCGAGGTAATTACAAACCAGTGAGGGGGGTAGTAATTGGAAATAACTCTGAAGGACAGGAGAGGCAGACAATAATCAAAATTAGAATAATTTTGTTCAGGGAATATCCTGTCCAAGCAATTTGATTGATTTTTTTAATGGGTTGATACAATGTACTGCTGAAAGCGATGTGGTTGGTGTAGTCCATAAAGATAAAAATCAAAATCTCATTACAAAATAATTGAGGAAAATTGAAATGAAAAGAATTGTAGGTGCTGGGATTAATAAAATAAAAATGGAAACAATCAAATTTTCCGGTGGAAAACCTTTTACCACATGAAACTGTGATGAAAGTCTTGGGTCTAAACATTAACTGCGTAGTTTACGTAGACTTCAGTAAAGCCTTTGACAAAGTTCCCACTGGTCCAAGCTAACATATTGAGGGGCTGCACAGTGTGAACTGGAAGCAGCTACTTCCCTTGAGGAGGACGCAGACATCTGGGCAGAGGCTCACAGTGATCAGTACAAGGAGATGAGGAAACGGGAGAGTGGCAGGTCTGGTACTCGCTACCTGAGACAGTGGGACAAGCAGACAACTCTGTCCCCGACACTCCAAAGAATCAAGTCCTAGCCTGCCCAATCTCTTCCTACAAATTAGACCCTTGAGTGCTGGCAACATTCGCATAAAACGTCTCTGCACTCTTTCAAGCTTAATGAAGTATATCCTACAGCTACGTTACCAAAACTGTACACAATGCACCAGTGCGGCCTCGCCAATATCATGTACATCTGCAACGTAATCAGAAGGGTCCCAACCCAAAATGTCACCTGTCCATTCCCTCCACAGATGTTGCCTGACCTGCTGCTGAGTTCCTCCAGCACTTCGTGTTTTGCTCAAGATTCCAGCATCCACATCCCAACTCCTGTACCCAATGCCCAGACCAATGAATGATGTTCTGGTTTTCTCAAAGACATGTGGGTTAGTGGTTTAATTGGCCGCTGTAAACTGCCCCTAGTGTCCAGGTGAGCAGTGAAATCCAAGACGAGCTCATGGGGATGTGGAGAGAATTGGTTACACGGAAACATGAAAGGGGAGTGAGATTGTTTGCGGAGCTGTGATATGCTGAATGGCTTCCTTCTTCATCATGGGAAATCTGGAGCTTGGTTAAATCATCAATATTGGTGACACCATGGTGCTGATTAGAAGGCGCTGCTGGTATACATGGGAAGTCCCTTGAGGATAGGTGAAGCAACCTGGTCATGTACACGAGGTGATCTCACTGAATGATGCAAAATTCTTACTGAGTTTGCCAATGCAGAGATGATATTTAAACAGCAAATGCCTGGAACACTGAGCAGGCAGAGTGTCTGTACAGAGAGACAGAGCCAATGTCGCAAGTCACTGATCATCCATCAGAATATTAGGCCCTCCGTGGGTTTGGGGATGTGTCTCGTTGGAGGTGGTGAAAATATCGGAGGATTATTTGTTGTATGTGACAGCAGATGGAGTGGAAGGTGAGGACTGGATGGACTCTGTCCCTGTTGTAACTGGGGGGAGGGGCAGTAAGAGGAGCTGCGGGGTACAGAGGAGACACGCGTGAGGGCTTCAGCTATGATAGAAGAGGGGAACCCCCATTCCCTAAAGAATTAGGTCACCTCGGATGTCCTGGTATGGAACACCTCATCTTGGGCGCAGATATGGCGTAGATGGAAGAATTGGGAGTAGGGGATAGAGTCTTTGCAGCCGGCAGGGTGGGAATAGGGTGTAGTCCGGATAGTTGTGGGAGTCAGTAGATTTATAATAGACGTAACTGAGAAACAGTTGCTGAACCTGATGATGGCACAAAGAGTGGCAGGAAAGTAAGTTCTGTAGGTGACTACAAAGGAAAAGAGATTTGGAGAGTGGGTTCTTCTGCGTGCACAGCCTAAAATTGCAGGACAACTTGTTCTATTTGATCTTATTTGATTGTACACACCAGGTTGATTGCATTCGTCAAAACAGGGCGGACCACGTGAATGTTGCAATCTCCCACCCGTGAGAGTGGGTTAACGGGATAAAATGAGGGAAAATGTGAAATTGTCCATTTTAGTATGAAAAAAAAAACAGATTTAGACAGAGGATGCAGTGTGTTGAGGTGGGGGGGGGGGGGGGGGGGGGGGATGTGTACGTCCAAGTACATGATTCACAAAAGACAAGCGTGAAGTTGCTACAAAAGAAAACAAACAAAATCTTATCAGTTACCGCTAGAAGGATGGAATGCAAAAGCAGGGCAATGTTTCAGATATACAGACAGAGCTCCAGTGAGACGACATTTGGAGCATTGCATGCATGATCGGTCTTATTCAGGGAAGGATGTTAATGCAGTTGGGTGTAAATCAGATTCTACTTCTGAGACTTCAACCGTGACCACGAGGTTGAAGAACAGCTTCTTCCCAACAACCATCAGGCTCTTGAACACAACACAACACAACACTAACCTCAATTATGAACTATGACCATAAGACCACAAGACATAGATGCAGAACTAGGTCATTCATATCACCGAGTCTATTCTGCCATTCAATCATGGCTGATATTTTTCCCTCTCAAGCCCATCTCCTGCCTTCTCCCTGTAACCTTTGACACTCTTACTAATCAAAACTGTCTCTGGTTGCAGTAAGGACATCGGGTATTTTGCACTAGTATTGGGGTTATTCATTTATTGATTTTTTGTTTATTACATATGATCTGAGAGTATTGTGTTTATATCGGTTCTGCCGCTGCAAATAAGAATTTAATTGTTCCAGTGACAGTACATATGACAATTAAACACGCGTGACGCTTCATAAGGTGGGAATGTTTGCAAAACACCTTCGGATGATGGGAATGCCTGGGTAGAGGCTTGGGAAATCTCTCTAGGATTAGGGAATGTTTAGGGATCATTTTAATATGTGGTTTAGGCTGGGGCAAATTCTTGGGAACATCTTGGGAATGTGTATTAGAATGATGGGAATACTGGGGAAACCTGGGAGACCCTTGAATGTGGAGATGCTGTAGAAAGTGCTCTGGGATGGTGGGAATGCTTAGGAAGGTTTGTGATTGACATGGTAGTTGACACAGACATTGTGGGCCGTAGAGCCTGTCCCTGTGCTGCACTTCACACTATGTGGCGTGAGTTGCTAGAGGAGGTGGTGAAAGTGGGGACAATTACAACATTTAAAAATCATTCAGACAGATTAATGGATCGGAGAGGTTTCGAGGGGCATGGGCCAATCAATGGCAAATGGGATTAGCTCAGGTCGATACTCTGGTCGGCATGGACAAGTTGTACCGAAGGGCCTGTTTCTGTGCTGGGTAACTGACTATTTAATCAATCCTCCTTGCGATAGGCAAATATTTGGAAAGCATGCATAGGAAATTGGCTTTGGAGTCTTTCATTGGTGGGATGTTTGGGAAACAGCTTTGCAATGAGCTGCAGGCTGTAACGCAGCCTTTGAAGAATGATATTTACAGACAGGGAGAGCTTTGTTCTCTGAAATCACACTCTGGAGCTGAGAAATCTTCCTCCAGCTCAATGTCAACACAACCCGACCTCTCGACGCCAGCTCGGCCTTGGATCAGGAACCCCCATTGACTCACCGACTCCCTGCCATCTCCACATCAGTCCTGTTCAGTCTCGGCAGCCAGGCAGTCTCTACACACCTCCCTTCCCCTCCGCTGGCTCTCCTCTGTATCCCATCCTGTCCCGCACACCTCCCTCCCTCTCCGCTTGTTGGCCTCTGTCACCTTCCAGTCTCCCCACACATCCCTCCCCCGGATCCCCTTGTCTCCTGTCCCCGCACACCTCCCAATCAGTCTCCACCCTCACTTTCCTCATCTCTCCCTCCCCCATCCTTCACTCTCCCCACTCTCACTCTCCTAGATCTCATGCCCCTGAGCCTGGAGCCTTGGATCAAATAGATTGACCGTGATCCCTCTCTGAATGGGCCCCGGACCAGCCAGGACACCTGGAGCCTGGGCTCCGGACCCCTGGACATTGGTGGGTTGGAGATGTCCAGAGATTACCCTGTCAGGGACCACATGGCCACTTGTCTCCTCAAACCACCTGAGCAGTTTGCTTTGTGATTTCCAATGTGTGAAAGATGAAAGGATTTGAAAATAATGAATCTGCTTGAAGCGGCAGTCTCTGAACAAAGACAATATAAAAAGCATAAAGACTGAAATCAATAACAATGAACAGAAATTGTCGATGCAGTCAGTAATAAAAGAAGACAGGTTTGTGTTTCACGCGGGGAGCTGCGGCACTCGGTGACGGAGGCTCTTGACCCATAAAGCGAGTGCAGGAGCCAAGGCTGAGGCACCCCCATACAGCCATGCCGTCGGCTCCAGCCAGCCCACCAGCTACACACTGGCAGTGTCCACCCCACACCAAGGACTGGTGGCCATCCCAATTCCCAGTCTCCCTCAGACACTCCCCCCATTCTCCCCAGTATCTCCCGGACACAGGGGCAGCACAAGGATTCCCTGCAGTAACCTGATCATGCCCGTAATTCCAACTAAACTGTGACTTACAAGATAGCCAATTGCTTGTCCTCAAATGTCTCCCCTTCCCGGGGTTCTGTACTGCAGTCTGCTCCTTGTTTGTGGGGAAACGGGACACTGAGGCTGGGCAGCAGATCCCTGGAGCATCACCCAGCTCCCAACAATGTCGCTGACTGCCGTGGGTGATGTCCGATTCACCTCTACCCCACAGTGGATACTGGACCTTGTCAATGGAATTGATGCTCTACAATGCTTAGAACTATATGCCACACTGTGTACCTGGGGTCAAGGAAAGAGCATTCACGTAGCAGCCCTGTTTCCACCAATCTTTCCACCACCACGCACAAGAAGCACAAGAAGCGACAAGACAGACACCATTGTATGCAGATGCGGAGAAATGTGTTCAGCTCTGGCTGAACAACTTCTAGTCTTGTGTGTGGACTCAATAAGAAGACTGTGTATCTTATATTTTGCTCGAGAGAGAGAGAGAGAGAGAGAGAGAGAGTCAAGAATGTTTTATTGTCATATGACCCAAACCGAAACAATGAGGTTCTTACTCATTGCAGCACAACAGGTAAGTAAACATATTACTCTGTAAACATTGTACTATTCTACTTGAGTTTGCATTTATGGATAGTATTATCTGATCTGATTGCATAGCACGCAAAACAAAACCCAGGTACAAGTGAGAATATTAAACCTGGACCAGCAGGTGAAGGTGAGGAGTGTTCCCTGGGCGAGAGTTAGAGTTTTGTATTGTATTGTATTGTATTCAATTTATTGTCATTATCTCATATTAGAGACAACAAAATGAATTTTCTTTACAGTCAAGTATCATAAAAATAAATAAATAAAACATATTAAAAAAAAAAAGCACAAACACAGAATTCCACGACACAACATAACCACAACACAACACAGTGGCACCAAAGTTGAGGAAGGTACCATAGTCCCGCCAGCCTGTTATGGTTAGAGATAGGGTTGGGGATAGGGTTATGCATGGTGACTGGCCTGGACCTGCCTTAGTTAGTCTCTCTGCAGCTGAAAACTGGATCCTGAACAGAGTCATGAGCTTGTCCAGAGGGGATCTCCCTGATTACTCGGCAGCATGCCCATGACCCGTGGTGAGGATGGTTTAGAGGCAGCACTCAGGGTTGGCACTGGATGAAAGGGTTACAATCACTCCCTGGGTCGGCCACATAACCAAATGCTGCTTTAAACAGTAACTGATCTTCTCAGGATTAATTTTTCACCATTTTATCAAGAGATCTCTCTGAACAGTTGAGAAAGAAATACATATTTTGGGACGTTTTTCCAGATTCTTGCATAAGACCATGACAAATGTTAAACTGTAAATACAATGTAAAGCCGACTTTGCATTGCTGTGCAGAACTGTCTCCATGGCAATCCCATTGACTTTCCTTAGCATCTGCATAATTCCATCCTAAGTAATGGCATCATTATTTAATGGGTTCTTTTTTAAAACGAGTTCAATTCGCAAGCATGATGCTGGTCGGAATGAACAGAGGATCCATTGTACAAACTCTGTGATGTAAAACTATATTTCCAACCATTAAGTGTTTGATCGCTGGGCCGCGAACTGAATACCTAAAAAACATTTGTCACTTATCTGCTCTGGGGAAAGGCTACTTCTTCACACGTTTGATTTACAAAAGCCTCAGATGTGGGCACTCCAGTAAGGCCAGCATTTATTGCCCCTCCCTAACTGCCCTTGAGAAGGCAGTGGTGAAGCAGAAGAATGACCCAGATCACAGGGTCTGTGCAGGATGGTGTCTCTGGGTTAACGACATGTTAGTCACAGAGTCGTACAGTGCAGAAACAGACCCTTCGGCCCACCTCACCCATGCCAACCTTAATGTCGATCTATGCATTTACCCATCACACCATTTACCCATATTAGTCCCACGTCATATGCCTGTCCAAACGCATTTTAAACATTGTCATTTTATCTGCTTCCATTATTTCCTTTGGCCCTCTGTGTGAACCTCCCTCCCCTCCTCCTCACCTTAAATCTGTGCTCTCTACTTGTAGCCTGCCCCACCCTGGGAAATTGATTCTCTCTATGCTATCTATGTCCCGCATTTTTGACAAACCTCTGCACGGTCACCCCTCAGCCTCCCACGTTCTCCCCTTGTAACCATATCCCTCTGTTCCAAGCAACTCCCTTCCTACCCACCTTCTCACCCCCCCTCCCCACCTTTCTCCCCCCCCCCCCTCCCACCACCCCCCAACTCCCTCCTCCCACCAATCCTCCACATCTGCCACCTCACTTATCTCCCCACCAACTCCCCCCGACATCCCTCCCCAATCAACTCCCCCCACAAACCATCCCGACCCTCCATTCCAGTCCCCGCTCCTGTCCAGCCATAGGGTAGGGGGATTCTAAGTTACTGAGACTGAACGGCAGGCAGGAGCAGGTGCGTAATAACATTCTCATAGGAAGGCTCCTTTACCAAAGATTTATCAGCTCACTCTCCGCTGCTGTCTAAATGGCTGCTTCTGCTGCGAAGTATAATGGTGCACTTACGGTAGATCTATCAAGATAAGGCAGCAGGCAATAAGTGAGAGAAATCCACTTTAGGGAAATTCATTATTTTTGTTTGAAGAATAAAAGATGAACCTATTTCTGCTGCTGTGTCATGCAAGCCTGGAAAAGCGAATTCACTTTCAGACATTCATTATCTTGTAAATTGCTTTCTGATTTCTACAACATAATCACCATTCAGCAAGATCAAAACTCACAAGCAAGCCGGCAGTAGGCAGCTCTGCTTGATGAGCTCCAAGGTTTTGGAGCTGCAGCGCTTGCACTGGTGCTCACAGCGTGTTCCGCAGTGTTTGATGCGCTGATTGCCTCTTCTCACACACTGCTCTGCAAATATGTTCCAGCATTGACAATGGACGTGATCCTCAGCTTGTTACTTGCCCAGTCTACCTTGACAGCCCCTCCCAAACCTGCCACCTCTCCCACTGAGGACTAGAGTAGCAGCTGCAGAGAACACCAACAACGGCATGTTCCCCTCAAGTCCCACACATCCTTCATCATCACTGGGTGAAACTCCTGCACTGTCGGAGCACCTTCAATAGAAGTAGTGGGCACAATGGTAGGGGTGGTACATGGTGGTCCTTGTGCCAATGCCAGGAAGGGAAGAAGACAGCACCTGCCACCTCTCCCACTGAGGACTAGAGTAGCAGCTGCAGAGAACACCAACAACGGCATGTTCCCCTCAAGTCCCACACATCCTTCATCATCACTGGGTGAAACTCCTGCACTGTGGGAGCACCTTCAATAGAAGTAGTGGGCACAATGGTAGGGGTGGTACATGGCGGTCCTTGTGCCAATGCCCAGGAAGGGGAAGGAAGACAGCAACCGACCCTGTCCTCCTGCCATTAATGTGACACTGAAGCACATAGAACATAGAACAGCACAAAAACAGGCCCTTCGGCCCACCGTCTGTGGCAACTATGACGCCAGTCTAACTAATCCCATCTGTCTGCAGGTGGTCCACATCTCTCCATTCTCTGCCTTTTAAATAACACTATCGTATCTGTATCTACCATCACTCTCTGATGCAAGTTCCAAGCACCCACCCACCCTTGAAAAAAATTTGCCCCGCTCATCTCTTTTAAACTTTCCTCATCTGACCTTGAATCCATGCCCTGTAGTATTTGGCATTTCCGCCCCAAGAGACGGACTCTGACGATGGTTTATATCCGTGACTCATAATTTTATATATTTCTGATCAGGTCTACCCTCAGCCTCCGACGTTCCGGAAAAAACAATCCAAGTTTGTCCAACCTTTCTTTACAGAAAAAAACCTCCAATCCAGGCAATCGAGTCAACTTGGGCTGAACCATTGCTTTGGCCGGGGTTCAGAGCAAGTTGGCCAGATTGATTTCCGGATGAAGAGTTTGTCTAGAGGATTTGTTCAATGGGTTATGCCGGCACTCATTGGTGGTTCGCGAGGTGACCTTATTGAATCCCAAGATTCTGAGGAGGATGGACTGATGGGGTGCTGAGAGGACACTCATTCTTCCTGAGGAACCTAGGATAAAGGAGCATGGCATCAGAACAGGAGGGGGAGGGGGGGGGGGGGGGGGGGGGTGCTGCGTCACTGGAGTGAGGAGGAAGCCACCAGCAAGGAGTAAACTAGATTCCCCTGAGATTGAAGCTGATCATTTGTCAAGGGCTGGCACTCATTCGAGATTCCCACACTAGGGTGTATTGAAGGCTGTGGACAATGTTTGGTCTAAAGGGGAGCAGTGGCTCTGGGGAGGGAGCTGGAGCAGAGGTCGAGATCAGATGATGATGGTTTCTCCGGCCAGTGCACGGGCAGGTCGGTGCACTCGACCCGCTCCAGCTCTGTTCCCAGACACAGATTCAATGCGGTGACGTTCGCACATGTCTGCTCATGAAATATTGTTGCAATCAAAAGAGAATTAGATTTGCAGACTCACACATTGGCTCTGTGATTCAAAGAGTTCCATCATTTACCGTCAAACACTCCAGCTGAAGCCAGATCAAGTCCCCTGCCACTGAAGTGGATCATTTGATGTCTATTACCTTGTAAAGCTTTTGAAAATCTGCAGTTCCTCAACTGATAACCATTTTGTGGGTACAATGACACGCCATCCACAGCTCCACTCTCTAGGGGGTCATTCAATGATAGTTTCATTAGCACACCTGTTAATCAGTCTCTGATTTAATGATTCCAACCTGTGGTACACCTCCTGAGCTGGGGCCCCTGAGCACCCTGGGCTGCAGGCAGCTGGGACTCTGCTTGTCCATGCACATTGCACCGTGGTCCTGGGCTCAGACTATTCCCCAGACACAGCCGGGAGTGGAGGAAGCACAAAGTCTCCAGAGACACATAGTTTAATCCAAAAGCAAGATCATTTGATGAACAAAACAGAAGACAATTCCCAGGTTGTGTTGTTACTTCCTTCACGGTATTTGTTCTCAGATGGTTTGTGTGGTGCACAAGGGACCCTGTCTGGAGTTAAATAAACTGCTGCCAGTTGACTCCCTGTCACAAGCTGTGTCCAACCCAGCAACCAACGTAGACCCTCGCCCATCTCAGCTTCAGCCAATCCCCCAACTCTACCCACTCCCAAAACCTCAGCCCCAAACTCAACACAGCCTACCCCTCCCCCTCCCCATCCCCATCCCCCAACCCTAACCCCTCCCCATCCCCTCCCCAACCCCATCCCCTCCCCAACCCCCATCCCCAACCATTCCCACATACCCAACCTTTCTCATTCCCAACAATAACCCCTCCCCGTCCCTGACACTAACCCCAATCCCAGCTCCAATCACTACCCCAGCCCTTACATGCCCAACCTCAACACATGACATAACCCCAAACTCAATCCACACCATCCCCCAAACCCTACACCAATCCCTACCCCAACCCTGACCCCATCTCTAACCACATCCCCAATCCTGACGCCAACTGCATCCCCAACCACATTCCTAAAGCCAACACAACTCCATCCCAACCGCATGCCATCCCCAACTCCACCCCCAGCGGAATACCAGGCCAATGATCTTGGGTGATAAGATCAATAAACACAAAAGGGGTGATTGCTCTGCTGCCAAGAAATTGATATCAAACACAACTCTGGCAGGATGGGACCCCAACCCCAAACCACAGCAGAGCCAGAAGCCCAACCCCAAACCCAGCCAGGGCTTCCGGGCTGACTGACAGCAACACTTGTCCCCTGAGCTGCATTCTGTCCAGCGATCTGTGCCCCTGTCCCCATCCATCAGGCTCCTCTCACAGACTCCTCAAGGTCACAATCACCTCACTCTGAACTTTACTCAGTGACCTAACTTAAGCAACGGCAACAACAGCAGCACACAGATTGGATCTCTTTGAAATATAATCCCCCCCCGCCACTAAACGGTGTCTGGCAGCATTCAGGCCGAATCGGGATAAATATTTTATAACACATGTTCTCATAACAGGGAGGAGGAGAAATATTCCTGGTAACAGTTCTGCCCGAGTTTCTGGGCGATAGGGCTGGGAGCAGACACAAAGCCAGCTGCATCGGCACAACCTCGATGAACAGGTCATATTGCGTAGGGCTTGCAGCTGTACAGGTGATTTATACACACAATGGATGATGTAGGGTTGCACTGGCAAGCGTGTCTGGGTCGGTCAGTGATGTTGGGAAATGGGGCTGCACGGCTGAGAGTTGCACTGCTCCTGACAGCACGGGTGGTGCAGTGCAGGTGCCCACTGTTGCAGCAACCAGAGCCATGGGGGGGGGGGGCGTGTGATCTACGACCTTCACTGGTCACTGACATACCCTGGAGCACTTCGGAGTAAGGCGACAGTTAAAGGGGCAAAAAAATGACTGATTGGTATAACTGTACTGTACATTATTAATAATAAATAACAAAAAAGAGAATAAAATAGATTCTGAGAGTAAACCATCGTGAAATGTAACACAGGGAAAAGAGCTTCCAGTAGTAAACATATGAAGGTAGATAAATCTCCCGGGCCGGACCCGACACATCCGAAGATGCTGTGAGAAGCGAGAGAGGAAATTGCAGGAGATGACAGAGATGTATGAATCATCGTTAGGCACAGTTGAAGTGCCAAAAGACTGGAGTATAATTATTGTTGTGCCTCTATTTAGGAAGAGCCGCAAAGAAAACCTGGGGAACTATCGACCAGTGAGCCAAACATCTGTGGTAGGCAAGTTACTCGAGGAGGATTCTGAGATATAAGAAATGCTAATTTAATGCAAATATCCTGTACCTCTTCTTCACTACCTTATCTAGCTGCGTTACTGCTTTCAGAGGCCCTGGACGTACACCAAGGTCCCAATGTTCTTCATTACTTCCTTGGGATCTACCATTTGTTGTGTGTATCCTGGCATTATTGGTCCTACCATAGTGCATAATTACATCTGCCATTGTCTCTCTGTGCCTCATAAATATTGTTACTGTTCCTGCCTTCTGTCTCCACCCCTCCTCTGACAGCTCATTTCAGGTACTTCTTCTCTGTGCATGACATCATCAGTTTGAGTGCTATCGGCAAACGTACTTATCATGTCATCTGCACTCTCAACCAAACTGCTTGACACAGCACTGGTCTCTGAGCCACACCACTGCTCTACCCATTTTCAGAAAGCTTCTGTTGTACGGTTAATTATTACAGATCTCTTCTTAGTGCATTAGTGGTCACTACTGCCTTTTTTAACCCAATTTCCATTGCAACATTCATGAGCAGATATCCAGAGTGTCAGGAATGTGAGGAAATACTCTGGGCTCTGGTTCAGGGCACTGGGGTAAGTCCATGCACTGGGATATGTCCCTGCACTGGGATGTGTGTCCCTGCACTGGGATATGTGTCCCTGCACTGGGATGTGTGTCCCTGCACTGGGATGTGTGAGTCTGCACTGGGATGTGTGAGCCTGCACTGGGATGTGTGAGCCTGCACTGGGATGTGTGTCCCTGCCTGCACTGGGGATGTGTGAGTCTGCACTGGGATGTGTGAGTCTGCACTGGGATGTGTGTCCCTGCACTGGGATGTGTGTGTCTGCACTGGGATGTGTGTCCCTGCACTGGGATGTGTGTCCCTGCACTGGGATGTGTGCACTGGGATCTGCACTGGGATGTGTGAGTCTGCACTGGGATGTGTGAGTCTGCACTGGGATGTGTGTGTCTGCACTGGGATGTGTGTGTCTGCACTGGGATGTGTGAGTCTGCACTGGGATGTGTGTCCCTGCACTGGGATGTGTGTCCCTGCACTGGGATGTGTGTCCCTGCACTGGGATGTGTGTCCCTGCACTGGGATGTGTGTCCCTGCACTGGGATGTGTAAACCTGCACTGGGATGTGTGTCCCTGCACTGGGATGTGTGAACCTGCACTGGGATATGTGTCCCTGCACTGGGATGTGTGAGTCTGCACTGGGATGTGTGTCCCTGCACTGGGATATGTGTCCCTGCACTGGGATGTGTGAACCTGCACTGGGATGTGTGAGCCTGCACTGACGGGGCAAGATGGGATCTGATATTGTGGGTTTGCAAATTTCTAAATGTCTGAGTTTTCTGAGCTTCTTTGGAAATTAAGAAATGCTGTTTTCCTAAAAACAAGCAGCTTACTTGTCGGGATAGCTATTACAGTGTCATTCTTTATCTGCATAATTTGTCTTTCTCTCACCCCCTCCCTTGAATGGCATATAAACACAGTGATTTAATTCTAACATGTAGCCAACAGCTTCAGTGGCAGTGAGCACAGATTTACCCCCGCCCTGACTTCAGCCCCGCTACCTCTCCAGCTGTGCGCACATCTGTGCTCCTGTGTGCCATCTTCGGTCATGCCCACAGCTGAGTGGTTGAGTCTATCCCCTCTTCCTCTGGCACATACACACACGTCTCCATTCCATCCCATTCAACGCTCCTGATGTGAGGAAAGGGCTGAGAGCACTGGATGCAGCAAATGCTCAGAGATCAGTCGACATCCCAGCTGTGGTGCTGGAGACCTGCCTGACCTCCCGTCCAACTGTCCCAGTGCAGCTATAACACTGACGTCTTCCTGACATGTGGGAACGGGTATGTCCTGTTCAAAGACATCAGAATAAATCCAATCACCACCCCATCAGTCTTTTCTGAATTCTGGAACAGTACAGCCCAGGAACAGGCCTTTGGCCCACAATGTCTGTGCTGAACATGATGCCAAGTTAAACCAATCTCCTCTGCCTGGAGGTGATCCGTATCTCTCCATTCCCTGCATATCCATGTGCCTATCTAAAAGCTTCCGAAACGCCACTATTATATTTGTCTCCACCACAACCACTGGCAGCGTGTTCTGGGCACCCACCATTCCCTGTGAAAAAAACTTGCCTTACACATCTCCTTTAAACTTTGTCTCTCTCGCCTTAAAACAATGCCCTCTAGTATTTGACATTTCCACACTATCTATGCCTCATAATTTTATATACTTCTATAAGGTCTCTCCTCAGCTTCCTCTCCAGAGAAAGCAATCGAAGTCTGTCCAACCTCTCCTTATAGCTAATATCCTCTAATCCAGATGAGACTCTGATAAATCTCTTCTGCATCCTCTCCAAAGCCTTCAGATTCTTCCTGTAATAGGCTGAACACAACTGCATGAGTACTCCAAATGCGGACTAACAAAAGTTTTATAAAGCTGCATCATGTCTTCCTGATTCTAATACTCAATGCCCGACTGATGAAGGCATGCCATATGCCTTCTTTATCACTCTATCTATTCGTGCTGCCATTTTCAGGGGACTATGACCATGGACCCCACGATCCCTCTGTACATCAATGCTATTCAGAGTCTGTATACCTACCCCTTACAATCACCCTACCAATGCGCAACATTTCACGCTAACTTGGATTAAACTCCAATCTTCTATTTCTCCACTCATATCTGTAACTGATATAAATCCTATTGTAAAAGAAGTAACAAAATAAATAACCAATCCATCTACATTCATGTCTCAGTCATTTAGAAAATAGCAGACACCAGAGGTCCCAGCATAGATCCCTGTGAAACACCACAGGTCACAGACCATCAGCCAGAATAACACCATTCCACCACAATGCTATGTCCTTCTATGGATAAGCAAGTTCCGAATCAATACGACCAAGTCACTGCAAATCCCGTGCATCTTAATCTCCTGGAACAGCCTAGGAGGGACTTTATCAAGTGCCTATGCAGACATCTACTGTCTTCCCCTCACCGATCCCTTTTGTCACCTCCTGAGAAACCTCGACCAAGTTAATTCTAGGATGGGTAAGGTCCACCTTTAGTGGGTGAGTGTAGGCGTCGCTGGGGTGGGTGAGCAGTGGCAGGATGGGGGAGATGCTGATCACCTGTAGCATTGGGCAATGAGCTGGAGTCCCAGATGTGGTGTCCATCTTTGCCAAGGCATGGCTGAGAGATGTAACGTGTCACAGAATTCATTCTGTCAGGCAGACTGAGGTCGGGGGAGCTGAGGTCCTTGGGAGCCGACGCACTCATTGAACTGAACATGGTCGGTGATCTCAGCGCTGAGGGCTTGTTCTACTGAGAGAGGGGCCGCTGTTTAACACAGGGAGAGGGGATGCTGTTTAATACAGAGAGAGGGACCACTATTTAATCCAGGGTGAGGGGCCGCTGTTTACCACAGGGAGAGGGACTGCTGTTTACCACCGTGCTCCTTCAGGGGCAGATCCTGGCCGCAGCTTCTCCAAATAGGAATTCCAAACAAACGGGACGCAAGCCTTTGATGAGGCTGTCTTTGCCAGGCTTCTCCTGTCCTGCAACAGTAACCACCTCACTGCTGCACACTGGTGTTGTGTTCGGGGATGTTTATTCTATAGGGTGAGTGGGATTCGGTTCCAGGTTGTAATCTATTTATAAGAATATTCTCCGAGGACTCGGCTGCAGCAGCCAACTCCGTCATTAAAAGCTCCCTTGAGGTGGAAACAAGAGTTAATTGTGCAAGTCTGGTTGGGAACTGATCACCTTATTCAGGCTGCCGTGCTTTGCAAAGCACCCATGACCCATTCATTACTGCCGTTCAGTGGCTGCTTGAGACATATCGCTGGAATGAAGTAGATTGACACAGGAATGTGAAGATAGTCCTCACAAAGACGTGCATTACCCTAGAGCGGCTGATCCAACCAGCGGCCCATTCCTATGACCTCTCAGTTGTGAGGAAGAAGTGTGTACAGAACCGTGCGATCATGTCGAGGGAGAGAGAGAGCCCCTGACAAGTCCTGGGCTCAGACCCTCACATCCAGCTGCCAAGGCACGAAGCTGCCAGCACTGCTGATACATGCAGGGGTGCCAAGCATGGCTGGTGTGTGCCAGCACTGGCATCTCACAGCTCCATGTTCATGCCTTGCCCTCTCGCCACTTTGCTTGGCCGTGTGTACAGAGTGCTGCAGACAAAGGCACTTAGGCTGCCTGAGGCCCTTAACTGTTTCCACGGTGAGTGGCTGAGTCTCGCAGTGCCCTCCACACTGCAGTGAGGAGTGGCTGGAGGCAGTGGGCAAGAGCACGGACCAGGTGGGGAGAGGACAGGGGGGAGAGGGGCAGTCATCAGGGGTGATATCCATTCAACTAGTCCTCCCACATCACCCCTAGGATGCCTCACTCCAGGCAAGACCCCTCTCCAGTCAGCAACTTCGCAGACACAACTCCAGTCCCATGATATGAGGTAGAAGAGGCCACTCGGCCCTCGATGCTGCTGCCCCACATGATGAGATTGCAACCTTAGAGTGAATCGACAACTCCTCCAGGGTGCTGAAGGTGCAGACCCCAAACTGTCATACTCCACCTCCCACCCACCCAGCCTCCAACGCTGGGTAATGCCAGGCCATCACGGCACACAGCGAGCGGCACAGCTGCTGGTAGAGCTGCTGCCTCACAGTGCCAGGGGCCCGGTTTTGATCCTGACCTACACATTCTTCCAGTGACCACATGGGTTTCCTCCGGGTGCTCCGGTTTCCTCCCATACTCCAAAGATGTGTGGGTTTGTATGTTAATCGGCCTCTGTAAATTGCCCCTAGTGTGTAGGGAGTGGATGACAAAGTGGGATAACATACAACTAGTGTGAATGGGTGATCGATAGTTGCCATAGTCTCAATGGGCTGAAGGGCCTGCTTCTATGCTGTATCTTTCATCTGGAGTGGCTCCTGGCTTCCTTCTTTTCTAGGATTGGGGTTGTTTGTCTCAGAATTGTCTGCAGTATTTTATCTAATATTTCAACAAAGGATAATTTACACAGATCATCCAGTTACTAGGTTTAGTTATGCATTCGGTTCAATCCATTGCCTCTAAGGAGTGTGCGATACAACATTGAAGGAAGCCTTGTTAACATGTTCCAATGCGGCTTGGACCAGGGGCGAGATCTGGCCTCCCCTGGGTCTGACACTCCAGCTGATGACCATGGGCACTTTCTCAGACATTACCCTCAAGCAACAGCAAGCACGGACTGACTGCCTCCATTCCATGCCCCAGCACATCAGGTCCCCAGCACATAATCCCACTGCCCTGTTCTTTCCCACACCCCTTTTAAATTTTTCTTTCCAATTTTTATTCACTGCTCTTTTCAGAGCTAAATATAGATGCTGCTTCCCAGCCTGGCTGCCACTGCACAAAATTAAATCCCCTACTCCTCACACAGGCTATAGAGAAGTACTGTCAGAACGTCTCCAGCACAACACCATCACCTCTCATGCATACATAACGCTTCAAATATTCAGTTTATGAGAAGTCCTCGCTTTAATCAAGAACATAAAGTGATGGTGGGAAGGTTGGCACTTTATGTTTGGAACAAGCTTTTCAGCTGTTTTTATTGGGGGCCAATGCAATTGCAAGCCGTGACAATTATTGGTTCTGACTTGCTTCTCCTTGCTGGCTTCACCGGCTGCTAACCTTACCAGCCCATTGAATCATAATTCAGCTCATCCAGTCAATGTTACCACTGGCACAGTGATCCTGTCAGTCCCATCCCCTGCTCTCCCCACGGCCCTGCCATTATTCCCTCCCCAGCCTCTCTCCAATTGCCTCCACAAGGGCCTGAGACTCTGTGTCCACCCATCTTACAGGCATCGTGCTCCACATTGCCACTTCTTGGAGAAAAGACTTTCCCCTCTCCTCCCGGCTGTGCCTTCTACTGTGAACATTAGACCCCCTTCCTCAGATGCACTGCCCGCAAGCAAACACTTTACCATGGTGGAGCTGTGACTGTGCGATGTGGGCAGCACTGGGAAGAGCAGCATATATTGCCCATCCCAAACTGCTCCTGAAAAGAGGGGGAGGGGGGGTGGGATGAGATGCTCTATTCAACCACTGCAGTCCTTCTGGTGAAAGTGCTTGCAGCGTTTGGTTGAGAGGTTGATTTAGATCCAGTGGCAATGATGATTTAATTTAGAGATATAGCATGGAAACAAGTTCTTTGGGCCATCGAGTCCACATGACCTTTAATCATCCATTCATACTAGTTCTATGTTATCACACTTTCTCATCCACTCCCTCGGGGTAATTTAACCTATAAACCCTCATGCCTTTGGGATGTGGGAGGAAGCCGGAGCACCTGGAGAAAACCCACGCGGTCACAGGGAGAACATGCAAACTCCCCACACTCAGCACCCGAGGTCAGGATTGAACCTGGGTCTCTAGCATTCTGAGGCAGCAGCTCTACCCGCTGCAGCACTGTGCCGGCCATCGTGATATATTTCCATGTGCCCCAGAGGTGGAGAGTAGTGGATAGGCTGACAATTAAAACCTGCTGCACTCATGCCACTGGATGTCGAGGGTAGACGGTTAGACCCATGAGATTGTGGTTGCTGGGATGCTGTGGCACAGATCAGCCCATGTCCGACTGTGGCCGGGGTCTGCTGCCCGCTGGCAGGGGCTGCTTCACTCGCCGACGAGCAGTGGGTGGGTCTGATCTCCTGTGATCACCTCATTGGAGGAAGATCACTGATGGAGCCGCTGTGATGGTTATGCCAGGGCACTGCCCTGGGAACACCGGCAGTGATGTCCTGGGACTGGGATACTGACCTCCAACAACTGTCTGCATCTGTGTGACCACTGACTCCATACCCTGGAGCGTTCCCCCTCAATGCTGACTGACGCCAGGTTTACCAGGGCTCCCTATTGCCACACTCTGCCCAATGCTCGATAGCAGAACAGCAGGACTCATCTGACCTCTGGGACTCAGCCTTCTGGCCCGTGTTTGGACCCAGGGCTGTGATGGTCTAGAGTCAAAAGACAAGAGACTATCACGATGCTGGGCAGCTGCCAGCATGTTCTGAAGCCTGGAGTGTGGTCCCAGTGTGAAGGCGGGACTGTGAGCTGTTCCCTAAAACCTCGTCTGCATCCAAGACCAAGATAGGTTTTTTAAACTATTACTGCCCCTGTAATTTAGTGCCTTGAATCCTCAAGGACTTTTCTTTCTGCTGTTACAGATCTTGAAGTTACTTGAAGGGTCGACAAGGTAATGCAGATACTGGGACTTTCAGCAAATCACAAAGTGCTGGAGGAACTCAGTGGGTCAGGCAGCATCTGGGGAGGGAATGGACAGATGACATTTCGAGTTGATATCCTTCACATCAGTCTAAAGAAGGCTCCTGACTTGAAACATCGTATGTCCATTTGCTCCACAGATGCTGCCTGATCCGCTGAGTTCCTCCAGTACTTTGTCTTTTACTAGATGGGTGAGCAGCAAGTTCTCCTCTTTGTGCATTCATCAGTAAGACAGAATGTAACGCAGGATAAATGCGTCTTCCTCAGGGTCACCTGTGCCAGCCAGGCTCAGTCCTGTGAAGCTTCGGACTAGGACTGGAATTCCCCACAAATGGTGCGCTGCTGCCCCCTCCTGGCTACAGGGTGGGCAGCCGGGGCCACAGAGAGTCTCAGACTCACAGCATGGAACAAGCCATTCAGCCCAAGTCGTCAACGCCAGCCAAGGGAATCATTCCGTCTTTATCCCATCGCCCACCATTGAGTCCAAAGCCTTCAGTGTCTGGGAAATTCTAAAGCTCACCACGAGACTGCTGTCAGCAACTCAACTTTCACCTCTCTCAGGCAGCGTGTTCCAGGTAATCACCCTTCCCTAGGTGAAGGAAGTCCCTCAAATCTCCTCTAGACCTCTTCCCCCTTACCCTAAACGTATATCGTCTCATTTTATCTGTCTCTGATATGGGGAAAAGTTCTCTGCAGTTTGCCCTACCAAGACTCCTCATAATTTCATATACCTCCAACCTGTCCCCTCTAAACTTCTACCACTCCAGGGAGAACAGATCAGACTCTCTAGTCCCTCCTCAGAAACACTCTGTCCCAGGCAACATCCTGGAGAATCTCCTCCGCACCCTCTCCAGTGCAGTCACATCCTTCCTGCAGTGCGGGAATCACAGCTCCAGCTGAGGTTGGAGCATTGTTTTATAAAGTTGGAACAAAACCTCCTTGCCTTTGTTGGCACAAGGAATTGCAGATGCTGGAATCTTGAACAAAACACAAAGAGCAGTTGAAACTCAGCAGCACAGGCAGCATCTCTGGAGGGAATCAATTGGTGACGTTTCAGATTAGGACTGTTCTTCAGACTCGCATCTGAAAAAGGGTCCTGACCTGAAATGTGACCTATACATGTTCTCCACAGATGCTTCCTGACCTGTTGAGTTCCTCCAGCAGATTGTGCTTTGCTCCTTACTTGCACATGCGATGTCCCGATTAATGACAGCTAGTATGCCACATGCCTTTCACATGCACATCACATTATCTACCTGTGATGCCACCTTCAAAGATCCATATACTGTTCTCCAAGATCTCTCCGTTCCCCGGGTAACAGCACACTCTCCGATAACCTGCTCACTGCCACCCAGCCTGGGCAGCCCAGGTTTGGAGTTAACTTGGATGTGCAGATCCCCCACGACGATCCTGCACCTGCAGCAGCCACGATCCTGCACCTGCAGCAGCCAAGAGCTGCCAAGCCCCCAACACCAACTTGGGCACCCAATCAGGTGAACGAGGGGAGGCAAGGATCTCAACGATTTCTTCAACATCTCCCATGAATGGTTGCTGTCAGCTTAGGTGCTGCCATTGTTAAAGTGTAAACCCATCCACAGGTGCAGCGGGAAGTGAGTCCAGTCTTACTGGCATGGGTGCACAAGATCACCGGTTCTGAGGACAAGCCCTAAATGTATAATTTTTCATTTATTGAATATACACCCACAAAACTATTTACGGTAGGGTAAGATGAGAGGGGATAGATTTAATCGGAACCTGAGGGCAACTTTTTCACACACAGAGAAGGTAGTTGAGGCAGATACTATAACAACATTTAAAAGACATTTGAACTGACATGGACTGGAAAGATATTGGTCAAACACAGGCAAATGGGACTAGGTTGATGGGGCATCTCGGTCAGCATGGGCGAGTTGGACTGAAGACTCTATGAATGAAGCTTGGCCGTCAACAGAAGGAACAGCCACTTGTTGAAGGAAGCTTGGAGGCAGCTATACAAGCGGATACAATTACGACTTTCAAAAGACATTTGGACAGATATATGGCGATAGGGAGCGTTTCGAGGGATAGTGGCCAAATGCAGCAAATGACTATCATCAAGTATGCCAACTTAGGCGGCCAGGACAAGGTGGGCTGAAGTGCCCCTTTCTGTGCTGTACCATTATGACTCCCTGAACACTTCCCCAAGCTCAGAGCGAGCTGTGGATCACAGCTCCTGTCACACAAGCTTCATATGGAAGCAAAGCAATGAGATTATATTTGGACACAAACTGCATCTGACGGCTTTGCATGTGACCAAATGTTAAGTGTGTGCACCTGTTGTTAATTTGGGCCCTGTGTCAGTTACCACAACAGGCAGACACAAGCTTCATCTTTCACTCGGATTCATTGACAGCCAGTAATATAGACCAAACCTGGCCATTTGGCCCAGCTAGTCAATGCCAACCCAGTGTTGACCTAATGATCTAAGCTAGTCCCATTTGCCTGTGTTTGTCCCATATTCCTCTAAACCGTTCCTATCCATATACCCGTATTTTAAACATTGCCATTGTACATCCCTCAACTACCCCCTCTGGCAGCTCGTTCCACAAACCCACCACCCTCTGTGTGAAAAACCTGGCCCTTGGGTCCCCTGTAAATCCTTCACCTCAACACAAACCAATGTCCTCTAGTTTCCATTTCCCAGTCAAAAAAGACAGATTATCTACCCTATCTACGCCCCTCATAACTTTATAAATCCCTATGCCCCATAGTCTTCTTCACTCCAGGGGAAACAGTCACAGTCTACCCAATCTCTCCCGGTAACTGGAGTCCAGGCAACATCCTTTTGACTCTTTTCTGCACATCCTTCCCACAGAGTGGTGGCCAGGTGTGGCTGAGTAATGGTTTATACAACTGTAACATAACCAACTCTTGTACTGCATGGTCCATCTGATGAAGGCAGTTATGCCAAAATCCTACCTCACCACCATATCTAACTGTGTGGTCGCTTTCAGGGAACTATGTAGTTGTACCTTTGGGTCTCTCCCCACGGCCCTGCCAATTATTGTGTAGGTCCGGCCCTGATTCCACTTCCCCAAATACATCACTAAATTCCATCTGCCATTCCTTTGCCCACTTGCCCCATTGATCTTGATCCTGTTGGGCGGAAATGAGATTGTGATGGGTTTGGGATGGTGATGGGTTCTATGTCTCTGGCACAGACGTTCCTCTGTGGGAGGTCCAGTAAACTGTTGGTGTGCGAGGAGCGTGTTGTTATGTCCAGCCCTGGAGCGATGAGGAGGGGATGGGTGGGGAGGGGGGGGGGGGGGGGGGGGGGGGGGGGGGGGGGGGGGGGGGGGGGATTGTCTTAGAGGCTACTTCTGCCTCTGGTCTGCATTGGTCCAGCCCTCTGCCTCACAACCCCTCAACTGCTTGTTGGGTTCTCCCACTGCAAATGGCGTTTGTTCCATCACAGTGGTTGTCACGTGTTGATGGCAGAAATGTGGTGGGGAGGACATTCAGGCACAGGATGTGTGGACATTGGCGGGTGCCTGGAATTCCGCACACTCTGGGCTGACAGGGGGATGTGACTGATTCTGCTCTAGGGCAGGGTTCAACAGGGTATGGTGACTGAAGACCCAGGGTTCTGATGGCAACTCAAACTCACTGCCTGCAGCTGTTGGCCTCACAGCTGTCTTCATGGTTATTTGGCCAATAGTTGTTCTAAAAAGGTGGAGGAGTTCTGGAGAGGAAGCCAGATAATACCCTTGACCCAGGCTCCAAGCGTGACTGACTCCTTGGGTACTGACTCCCCGTCCGGGAACCTTGCACATTCATTCTGTTGCCATTTATGAAGTGTCTGCGAAAGTGACCACTGTCCCATTTCCTGGGGCATAAGACAGTACATATAGATCATAGAGCAGTGAGGCCTGTCAGCCACAATGTCCATGCTGAACAAGATACAAAGATTAACTAATCTCCTCCTCCTGCATGTGATTCAAATCATTCCATCCTCTGCATATCCATGTGCCCATCTAAAAACCTCAAATGCCTCTATCATATCTGCCTGCACTGCCACCCCTGGCAGTGTGTTCCAGACACCTACCACTCTGTGCCCTCTAGTTTTTGGCATATGCACACTGGGAAAATGTACCCTATCTACACCTCTCATCATTTTGTATACCTCTATCAGGTCTCCCCTCATTCTCTGACATTCCATAGTAAACAATCCAAGCCTGCCCAACCTCTCCCTGAAGCTCATACCCTCTGATCCTGGCATAATTCTGGTAAACCTCCTGCAGCTTCTCCAAAGCCTCCACATCTTTCCTGTAATGGAACAACCAGAATTGCACACAATACTCCAAATGTGGCCTAAGCAAAGTTCTATAAAGCTGCATCATGATTTCCTGAATCTTATAGTCAATGCCCCAACCAATGAGGGCAAGCATACCGTATGCCTTCTTTATCTACTAATGTTGCCACTTTCAGGGAATGTAGACTTGGACCCCGAGTTCCCTCTGTGCATCAATGCTTTGGTAGGACATAACAGCCGGAGGTAGGACATTTGGCAGAGATAGATGTTCCAAACCAGTGCCAACATCCTCTCAACCCGTCCTGTGCCTGAGGCATGAAGAAGTTTCCTTCCCCCAAGCCTGGCAACTCCATGGAGCGGGGATTCCACCATAATGTCTGCCAGGATTCTGCATGGATGTCTGGATTTCGAGGGCAAGTCCCCAATCCAAACTGCCAATCCGCCTAACAACCGGCCTCTGTGCCAGGGTTCTGGCAGGCCATGGAAGAGGCACTGCTGCCAATGAAGGGGCATTACCCTCAGAGTACGGCCACCAGACTGACGACAACTTGGACACCGCAGTAGAGAACATTTTTCAAATGCAGTGAAGCTGCTCTTCTAGCCAGCCACTGATGGTGACCTTGGCCACTGTGAGGAGGGGACTTCTCGCTGTCAGTTGCTATGTGTGGAGGGACAGGCTCCACCTTTCTCCAGTCTCCAGGAATCTCATCTTCTGCCAGAGCTGAACGAGAACGTGCTGACAGACCACCGACTTCCAGCCAACTTTTAATATGCCACCTATCAAAATGAATAATTGGACATTTTCTGCAACCACAATCCTCCTGTCAACAGGCCCACTCACTCTGCATCCTCCTCACCCATCACTTTCCAGCTGGGCTTTGAATCTCCAGAGCTTTGATACTTTACACTCTGTCTTTTCATCTCAGGCATTGACATAACTTGTGAACAGCTGACAGCCCAACGCTGATGCCTTGTTATTTCATGGTTTATTTATCCTCTAACACTGTGTTCCCTTTCAAGAACACTGTGCGTATTTCCTCATTAAAATGTGTAGCTCCTATCACGGTATGGCAATGAAGACAGCCTCGTTCCTTTACATGTGTAGTGATATTCTATGACAGATTGTCCCTGAAGATCGCGCCACTAGTGTCTACCATCAACAGAAAGATGCAATCATTCTGACTCTCTTTTACATCCTTTCATCATACTCCAACTATGTCATAGAGTCACAGAGCATGGAACCAGGCCCTTCGGTCCACTCGTTTATGTCGACCAAGATGTCTCATCTAAGCTAGTCCCATTTGCCTGCATTTGGCCCCTCTCCCTCTAAACCTTCCCGATCCATGTATGTCCAAAACTCTTTTAAATGCTGTTTTTGTACCTGTCTCAACTACATCCTCTGGCTGTTCATTCCATATACCCCGTCCCCCCATCCTCTATATGCTGCTATGTTACCCAAAATTATACCAGCTCTTATTTCATGGAACAAACTTTGGTGAGGACCTTATCAAAAGACCCTTGAAAATCCAGATCTACCAATGCAATTTGCCAACTGACCTCAGGCCCACAGCTCCATGTCTGCTCTCCCCTTCCTTTCATCAACAGGGCTGCAACATTTATAACCTCACCTGTTGGCCGTGACTGTTCCAGAGTGATGGACAGCACCACGGTCGATAGCTAGAGGGACAGACAAGAGATTCCATGGCTGCAAAAATGATACCAGGATGTCGTGTCGCTTCCCTGGTGCCAGGGTCAAGGGTGTCTGAGTGGTTGCAGAACAATCTCGGGAGAGGGGCAGGGGGGAGCAACCAGATATTGCTACCAACGACAGAGATAGGGAAAGGGATGAGGTCCTGCAGGATGAACATAGGGTCTTAAAAAGAAGACCTCAAGGGTAATAATCTCTGGATTACTTCCAGTGCTATGTGCTGGTGAAGGTAGGAATAGAAGGAGACAACAGGTGAACACATGTGGCTGAGGAGCTGGTGCAGCGGGCAAAGGTTCAGATTTTTGGACTGTTGGGATCTCTTTAGGAGCCGACGTGACCTGTAAGGGACTAGTTGCCTCTGAATTGGAAGGGGACCAGTGTCCTGGAGGGGAGATTTGCCAGAGATACTCAGGAGGTTATGAACTAGATTGATCCCAGCTGCCTGAATCTGACATTTGCTCCACCATATCCAACTGTGATATCATCTTTAGGGATTGATGGACCATTTTTCATTATTCTCACTCGAACGACCCTTATAAGACCTTCCAGCATAATGCCAAATTAAACTAATCCCTTCTGCCTCAATCAAAATAGTAAGATAGGATCTTCCACTGACAAATCCATGCTAACAGCCCCTTTCTAAGGTAGATTCATCCTGTCTCTACCACTGTCATTTGACTCAATGGCCCAGGAGCATTAAAAGCACCACTTGAGTGTACTACTATGGTCTTCCTCACACTCCCACCATATCAACAATGGTAGTGAAAGCTTGAGTAGACCACTCAGCCCCTCAAGTCTGACTTACCCGAGTGTAATCCCAAATCCCTGTCTACTCCCATCAATACACCAGTCCATGCTAACCTGCTCTACCCCCAAATCAGTCAAAGATTCTGCTTCCACCTCCCTTGAGAAAGACAATTCCAAAGACATGGGTCAACTGCAAGAAAATAATTTGCCTCCTCTCTGCTTTAAATAGACAACGCCTTTTTTAGAAACATAGAAACATAGAAATTAGGTGCAGGAGTAGACCACCATTCAATATGATCATGGCTGATCATCCAACTCAGTATCCTACCTGCCTTCTCTCCACTTGATCCCCTTAGCCACAAGGGCCAATCTAACTCCCTCTTAAGTATAGCCAATGAACTACCCTCTGTGGCAGAGAGTTCCAGAGACCTTCTCATCCGGTTTTAAAGGCTTTCCCCTTTACCTGCTGTGACCCCTTGTCCTACCCCGGGAACAATCTTCCTGCATCTAGCAACCCCTTAAGTTTTATAAGTTTCTATAAGATCCCCTCTCAATCTTCTAAATTCTAGAGAGTATAAACCAAGTCTATCCAGTCTTTCTTCATAAGACAGTCCTGACTGCAGTCTGGTGATCTGCACTCCCTCTATGGCATAATGTCCTTCCTCAGATTTGAGAAAAACTGACAATACTCCATTCCAAAGACACAGCTGGTAGAACCTCTCTGCTCCTATACTCAAATCAAGAAAAACATAATTGCTTTCTTTACTGCCTCCTCTGCTGCCTTTCAATAGACATGACACCTTTTTTTTCCCAAATTCTAAATTCATCCCACAAGATCAAACATTTTAAATTCTATCATCCACCACATCCATGCAACACCCCTCAGAACTTTACATTTCAATCAAGTGTAATTTCACTCTTATAAACACCAACAGATACAATCCTAGCTTGTCCAACATTACTTCACAATATACCAATTCAACAGTCTGAAGAAAGGTTCTGACCCGAAACGTCACCTATTCCTTTTCTCCAGAGATGCTGCCTGACCCGCCGAGTTACTATAGCATTTTGTGTCTATCTTTATTATAAACCAGCATCTGCAGCTCCTTCATACACATTCAAGTTATCAATCCAGTAAAATTTCTCCAAATTCTCCCAACGTATCTTATCTTACATAAGGAGACCAATACTGTACAATACCCCGGATGTGGCCTCACCATGTAATAACTTCCCTCCATTTGTCTTCGAATCCCCTAACAATAAAATTCTGTTAGTTTTCCAAACAGCTTTTTGTTCCTGCATTTTGTGCACCGTGTACTAAAATCTGTCCGCATCTTGGAGCTCTGCACTCTCTCATCATTTAGATCACATTTTTTAAATTTTTCCTCCCAATTTGACACATTCACATTTCCCACTCAACTCATTAAAACCAGAAGCCCTGCGCGATCTGACCACCAGGCCTCTCAGCTGCTCTTGTTCCACAGACCAATGAGCGGCGTGCTGTGCGCTTTGACTACCACCTGCTTGACTAAACGACTAATTAAATCAATTTGCTAGTTCAAAAGGTGAAAATAATTGTTAAAGCAGGATTTCTGAGCAGGACAGCTGAATACGGACAGGGATTACAATAAATGAAATTATAAGAGAACCTTTTATAACAGAAAGTTTAAAGAAAGAAACCACATTAATGATCCCTTCAAAGCACGAATTGCAATTAAATGAGTTACAAATGAGCTAATAGGATATACTTAATCAAGTATGAATGCATCTAAAAATAAACACTTCAATTCCTTTAATACTTCGCCCAAGAAACACGTCTGATGTTTATCTTTATACTTCAGCAATTTTTAATTCAGTTTAATGAATTTTACATCTTATTTCCTTCAAAATGTTCAAACAGTTGCTTTTCTTTCTCGCTATTTTTAAACTCCCCACATTAACCATGAAGGACTTGGGTTTAGCATCAGCGATTTCTGTAAATGCCGAGTTGTAGCGTTCCTACCTGCAGCTAGCTGAATCAAAGGTTTTCTCCTGAATCAAAAGTCGCAACAGAAATCTTCTTCAAGCGGGGAGAAGGACGAAAGCCAGCACTGGCTTGTGTACCAATCGCTGATCAAAGATCCAAATATCCACCAGGATGTTTCTGAACACCCAGATTTTGGTATTGGAACAAGATGTTGCTTCATGAAAATCAAGAGTATCCAGCGACTCTGGGCACTACATTTACTTTGCAAACTAAGATTCACCCCAACCACACCATTTGGGGCCAGCTCCACAGTGATCCCAGTTCGTGTTGAGTAAGCTGGTCTTGGTGAGAAAGTGATCTCTGCATCCAGCTTGGAAATGCCTCTGCCATTACTTCAGTCTGCAGTTATAGAGCATTACCAGTGCTTCACATCATGTGTGAATGCATTAACACTCTGTGCCAGCTCACACTCATTGATAAAACACGTGTTCAATTGGACGATAGATCCTCACTGAGCACTGGTAATACAGCAGGTGGTGAGGCAGAATCACCTCCCCAGGTACATTCAAAAACTGCTTCATTCCAATGCTTTACAAGTGAACAAATATAAAGATATTATGCATTAATTGACAGGAAATCAGCCCCATGTTGCATTAAAGGTTTAGGACAATGCAGCCAGCTGCGTTACTCTGATACGTAAACTATGGTTCTCCTGCCAGAAATACTGAGTATTCGACCTTCAACGGTCGAGGCATTGAGTATAAAAGTCAGGAAGTCATGATGCAGCTTAAAAGGTCTTTGGTTAGGCTGCATTTGAGTATTGCGTGGAGTTTTGGTCGCCCCATTACAAGAAGGATGTGACGGTTTTAGAAAGGTGCAAAGAAGGTTTACTGGAATGATGACTGCATTACGGGTTATTATTTAGAAGGAGAAATTGGACAAACTTTCTCTGGAGTGTCAGAAGTTAAAGGGAGACCCGATAGACATATATAAAATTATCAGAGATTAGACAAGGTAGGCAAAATATTTTTTCCCCAGGGTGGAAATGTCAAAGACTAAAGGTCGTAGCTTGAAGGTGAGAGAGGCAAAGTTTAAAGAAGATGTGAGGGGCAAGTTTTGTGCTGGGGTGGTGGTGGAACAGGTACGATAGTGGCATTTAAGAGGCTTTTAGGTAGGCACAGTGAGACGCAGGTAATGAAGGGATATGGATCACATACAGGCAGAGGTGATTAGTTTAACTTGGCATCATGTTCAGCATAGAGGGCCTGTTCCTGTGCTGTACTGTGCTGTAAAAGGACATGAAGTGTTGGAGTAAATCTGCGGGTCAGGCAGCATCCCTGGGGAATATGAATAGGTGATGTTTTGGGTCTGGACCCTTCTTCAGACTAGTCTTTTCCCCCCCCCCCTCCCCCCCCCTCCTCGTCTTGTACTGTGCTATGTTCTATGTTCCATATTCCCAGCATCTCTGACATTACACAGCCTGGCGCAAACAAGAAATTGTTGGACTCCAGCACCCTCAATATGGAGGCTGCTGGAGCAGGCACTACAATCAGGCAGGACCATAATATCGGTAGCATAGTGGCACAGTTGTTAGAGCCTCGGTCTTAAGCACCAGAGACCAAAGTTCAATCTTGACCTCAGATGCTGTCACTGTGGAGTTTGCATGTTGGTTGACCTGTGACCCTGTAGGTTTCATCCGGGTGCTCTGGTTTTTTCCCACATCCCAAACACGTGCGGGTTTGTAGGTTAATTGGCTTCTGTAAAATTGTCCCTGGTACGTAGGATAGAACTGAGTGTGAGCGGACGATCGATGTTCGGCATGGACTGAAGGGCCTGTTTCCATGTGTATCTAAACTAAGATCACCCCACCGGAGGAATCAGAACATGGACCGTTGACCACTGTTGAACCGCCCAACAGACCAGAGAGTTTGAGTGGTCATTGCTTGTCCTCAGCATCCCAATCAGCATCAGGTGCCCTCCAGCCACAGTGCTGCTGCTGTTTTGTACATCTGTCTGAATTATCATCAGAAGCTCATGGATCTGGGTCTCTGCGCATCCCTCTGCAATTGGATCCTCGACCTCCTCATCCACAGACCACAGTCTGTCCTTGTTGGTGGAAAAATGTCATCCTCGATAACAATCAGTATGGGAGCACCTCAAGGCTGCGTGCTCAACCCAGTGCTGTACTCACTCTATACTCATGACTGTGCAGCCGGATATAGAGTGAACTCCATCATCAAGCTCACTGACCACACCATTGTTGTGGGACGAATCACTAATGGTGATGAGTCAGAGTATAGAAGTGAGATCGACCGATTGAGCAAATGGTGCCAGCACAACAACCTGGCACTCAACACCAGCAAAACCAAGGAACTGATTGTGGACTTTGAAATGGGACCCAAAATCCCATTTATATCAATTTATATGGTGGAAAGGGTCAAAAACTTCAAATTCCTGGGCGTTCATATTTCCAAAGATTTTTCCTAGTCTCAGCACACTGATGTAGGTATGTTACAAAACCTACCTGAATCGTCATTGGGAATCTGCCCTCAGCCATGTCGGCGATTTTGGCGCTGTTTGGAGGGGGCGGGTTTAAAACGCGATTTTTACTAGGCTGTACTAATCGCACATGTTCAGCCTAGTAAATCATTAACGAAAAATCGCTGCAAGACCCGGTCGCAAAAGGTATTATTAGTTTTATAGGCCTCGATAATATAGTTATAATAGTTTTAAAATTACTCTCTGATTTCGCAACCTCTCGCAGCCCCAGGGTTTTATAAAGCAAACAATTAAAGGTATGTACCTTATTTTTACATTAAATGGGGCATATATATAACCCTGAATATCAAGTTATCTATAACGAATAGTTCATTTTGGGCTTTTTATATCCCGCAGTATTTTTCTCGGCATTTGAGGGCACTAATCCAGCGCTGTGTCAACGTTCTAAACCGGCGCGTTCCACATGAACCCACTAGAAAGCCGATTTAAATGGGCATTTATTTACAGCAATTGAACACTAAATTCCTTCCATTTGGCCTATAAATTAATGTAAATTAGATATAAAAATCATGTTATATTGTGAATTATTTGTGAATAATCTTTGGACACTTAGGCTATTTAAAAATGTTAATCTTTCCTTAAGAAATGGGCGTTTGACTATCCAAGATCACAGCTTTTTTGTAATGTCCATTGAAAATCAATAGGGAACAAGATGCTAATTTCCGAGTATGAAAATGGTCATAACTTTTTTAATACTTGAGATATGAAAGTGAATTTGGTGTCAAATTAAACTTATTGTTATGCTTTATCTGATGGGATAAATTGCAGACTTGATTTTTTAAATCTCAAAATTTTGTAACATTGCTAACTGATGCGATTATAAAGAAGGCACATCAGCGCCTCTACTTCCTGAGAAGATTACGGAGAGTCGGCATGTAAAGGAGGACTCTCTCGAACTTCTACAGGTGCACAGTAGAGAGCATGCTGACCGGTTGCATCAAGGCTTGGTTTGGCAACTTGAACGTCCAGGAGCGAAAAGAAAATGCAGAAGGTTGTGACCATTGCCCAGTCCATCATCGGCTCTGACCTCCCCACCATCGAAGGGATCTATCGCAGTCGCTGCCTCAAATAGGCTGCCAACATCATCAAAGACCCACACCATCCTGGCCACACACTCATCTCTCCGTTGCCATCGGGAAGAATCTACAGGAGCTTGAAATCTGGAACATCCAGGTTCAGGAACAGCTTCTTCCCCACAGCCATCAGGCTATTAAACATGACATCAAATAAGCTCTGAACAATAACAGTCTATTATTACTATTGCACTTTATCTGTTTATTTATTGTGTGTGTGTATATATATATATAGTCTTTAGTATATAGATGCACTGAACTTTTCTCTCCAGTTCTGTATTATGTTTTCATATTCTGTTGTGCTGCAGCAAGCAAGAATTTCATTGTCCTATCTGGGACACATGACAATAAAACTCTTTTGATGCTCTCTTGAAGTCATTCAATGCCAAACTCCTCAGGCATTTCATCAGCCTCCGGATGTTTCGGTATTTGTTCCTTAAATTTTAAGCAAACAAAAAGTGCAGGCAGAACTCAGTAGGACAGGCGGCAGCAGCTGGGGAAGGAATGGACATGTAACATTTCAGGTCAAGACCCTTCTTTAGACTGATTCTCCCCTGTCCATTTTCCTCCACAAAAGCTCCTGAGCCGCTGAGTTCCTCCAGCACTTTGTGTTTTGCTCAAGATTCCAGCACACGCAGTACCTTGTGGACCCATCTAGTAGCCTGGGCATCATAAACTGGAAGAGCACTTGTAAGGAGAGAGAAACGGCAATTTGGATTCTGGGCACTGGATGACAGGAGCATTCATAGTTGAAAAAGCCCATGCAAGATTACAGCATCTGCAATCCCCTATGTCTCCATATATATATGAAACTCAAATTTCACTGTACCTGAATTGGTACGTGACAATTGCATTGAATCTTGAATCTTGAATCTATCTTACTGATGTGTACACAAGGGGCTTGCTCACTGGTCATTATTTGCCTTCAATCGCTCATTGCTGGGAATATTTTGCTCCGTGTGTTATGTGGTTTGCTTGTGTTGTTCTCTGCAGTTTTATCACACACTGGAATAGCAAATTAAGTCAAATTAACATTCCAGGGATCTCTAACAAAATAAAAGTAATAGGGTTGTACTGGTGTATCGGAGCTCGGAGGTGTTGAGGTGAGGTGTCAGTCCAGTTGCAGGATCGATCCAGATGTGAAACACTTATGATCTTTACTGCTGGAATGAGCCATGGTGGAGAAGTCCAGCTATATTATGAGCGACACGCCAGTGAGAGGCGGCAATTATTTCAGAGATGGATTACCACTGAGCTGTATAAAGCTGCTATGTAATAAATGCTGCTGTCTGGCAGCCTTATCCACAGAAACCGTGGGTTCACATGCATAGCAGCAGGCTTTGCCAGTTCCAATGAGTGAGCTTATCTCACCAGTAGAGATACAATCTGCTTTACAGGGGGCTCATCCCTACTCTCATTGACCCAGCCAGACCCACCTGTACCAACACATTCACCTGCACCTCCTCCAACCTCATCCATTGATGAGGTCATGATGTGGCCTGCTCTACACTGGTGATACCAAGCACAAACCAGCAGACACTAAAGGGGGGGTTTGTGTGACAATGGGAATCAATTAGTTTGAGATGTTATGCAACAGGGTTGGTCAAAGTGTAAGTGAATGGTAGTGA
The DNA here is from genome assembly GCF_028641065.1 of Leucoraja erinaceus. Taxonomy (NCBI): domain Eukaryota; kingdom Metazoa; phylum Chordata; class Chondrichthyes; order Rajiformes; family Rajidae; genus Leucoraja; species Leucoraja erinaceus. The sequence continues at coordinate 18,695,837 of NC_073396.1, forward strand.
GAAGGGACCAGAGTCAGAGGCACAGCCAGGCATTTCAGTGGCTCCAGAATGGTGAGCAAAACACACAGTGCTGGAGGAACTCAACGGGTCAGGCAGCATTTATGGAGGGAATGGACAGACAACGTTTCGGGTCGGGAGCCTTCTTCAGACTGGTCCCAACCTGAAACATCCACGTCCATTCACCTGCACCTTCCAACCTCATCCAGTGCATCCAGTGCCCTTGATGTGGCCTCCTCAACATTGGCGAGACCAGGTGTATACAAGATACCTGTACTCTGTCTGCACAGCCCTTGAGCTAACGGCTGAATGTCATTTCCCCATTCACTTAACAACCTCCAAGAAAATTGATAGGTTGGATTTATTCTCACTGGAGCGTGGGAGGCCAAAGTGGGAGCTTGTAGAGATTTACAAAGTTATGAGAGGTATATATATAGGATGGAAAGCCAGAATCAATTTCCCAGGGAAGGAGAATCTAGAAATAAATAGCATTGATTTTAGGTGTGTGTGGAAATGTAAAGGAATCTAAGGGGGAGGTATTTACACAGGGGGTGAAGAATATCTGGAACAAGCTGCCAGAGCAGGTTGTGCAAGCAGTTACTATTGTTTAAAAGGTGGACAAGTGCTTGGATAGGAAAGGAGTAGATAGATGGGCCTAACGTAAGCAAATGAGATGAGCAGAGATAGCTGTCATGATGTTCATGGACGTATTGTGATCAGAGGGCCTGGTTCAGTGCTGTACGACTCCATGATTCTATCAAGAAAATGGTCCGCCCCAATCATTCCTTCTTCGTCTGCTCCTGTCTGGTAGAAGGTACAGAAGCTTGAAACTTCGCACCACCAGACTCAGGGACAGCTTATTCCCCTCTGTAATCAGGCTTCTGAATGGCCCTTCCATAAGCTAGGGCACTGTCGAATTCACCTCTACCCCATTGTGGACATTGGACTTTGTCAATGGAACTATGCTCTACAATGCTGAGAACTATATTCTGCACTAACTATATATCTTCCCCTTCGCTCTACCTATTGTACTTCAGATTGACATGATTGCATTTATGTATAGTATTAAATGATTTATTTGGATAGTATGCAGAACAAAGCTTTCCACTGTATTTCGGCACACATGGCAATAATAAACATTAACCTAAACATTATGACAGCACATACATGACACAATGAGACCGACAGCCATGCACTCATTCCTACACATCCGGTTGAAAAATAAATGTCAGCACATTTAGGAAATTGTGCACCCCTAGGTCTCTGTTCTACAAAACTCTCCAGGACCCTATCGTCTTACAGTGTCAGCCATGCCCTGGCAACACCTTGCACTTGTAAATCATTTAAGGTTTGGCCCCCAGCACCAGTCTCTTTGACGTCCTCTCTTTGTGGCAGAAACCCGAGGTTCCACCTGCAACATTCTTCACACAGAGAATTTGCAAACGTAAACACTTACCCTCATTATTTCCAGCATCAGCAGGTCCAGATCTCAATCCCTGTGGTCACATTGACGTTCGTCCCACCGTTTCCTGCTAGTAACACTATAGTTTGTGATTCTGGGTGGTGTAAGCTTTCCAGGCCTGCAGGCGTGTGAGGGTGGTGGTGAATTTCATCTATGCTGTCGGCCTTCACCCAGACATTAAGACATGACAATTGGCCATGATTTCCAGGGCCTCACCGCATCGCGGGGCAGGGGGGTGGAGGACCGTTATCTCTTGGACATTGAGTGTTAGCCCCATACTCACATATGCTTCTAAGTAACTGTCAATGAGGGTTTGTAATTCAACCAATGAGCATGAGCAAGTGATAACTGACAGTTCAAAAATGACTTTGGATAATACTGAGGCTGAACACTGTCCCATTATTCTTGTAGATTAGCTCTCAGACCAGAGGACGGGTTTTGGAGATGAGCTACACCATTTTTCAAAGATTGACGGCACAGCATTGTTAGACACCAATCTTCACTCATATTGTCTCTATAGACGCCTTGGTTAGTATCTGGGCTTCCCTGTCTTAATGGAGCCAACATAAGATAGAGATGAGTATCTATGGGCCGGTGTATCTGAGGTGATGGTTCCGCAGTTCCTCAATGAGGACTCAAAAGACTATGGTGAGAAGGGAAATGGCCATGTGTAGTGATTGTTGCTTCTCCCTGTATTTCTCCTGGAGTTGGCGCAATGAGAAGCTCTTTGGCTGCCAGGAGGAGCAGGTGACGGGGACTCAGGTACTGACCTTCCTCATGGCAGGCAGTAGGAATGCTTGCAATGTTGGGTTTCTCTCCTTCAATTACAGGATCTCCAAGAGAACCATGGAAGATCCTTCCTTCCCAGATGTGCGCAACGAGATTGTGGATTCATGACTGGGATTCTGCATAGACAAGTTTTTGAACTTCAGGAAGGATGTAACAATTCATCATTGCCAGCCTGAACCTCTCTGGCTCTGATTTATCTGACAAAAAAACAAGTTCCTTGAGAAAGCCTTTTCATAATAGCTCCTTAGCTCCATGTTGACATCTTCCTTTGTTGAGGTCCTGAGCGAATAGGTTCAAACAGGGCAAGCATGTTCCTTTTAGGAGAACACCAAGTTTAGAATCAAGAAGAACTGACGTGCACGCTAACACTAGGATCATGGCTGATCTTCTACATCTGTGCCACTTCCATGTGGAATCCCAAGGATTCTCCGTTCTCTGGCTGAAGTAAGTTCTCAGTCCTGAGTCCTGGCTGCCAACTCTGAAACTGACCTGGTCTTGGTCGCCCAGGTTTGGGGTCGCATCACCCCTCTGCCACCCTGCACGTCACAGCCCAGGTCTTGAAGGTCATGCCAAGAAGGCCCAAGCTGGGTAGCGTGGCTCCACAGGAATGGCAGGAAATGGTGTTGGGTAGACTGATGGGACAGAAGGCTGATAAATCCCCAGGGCCTGATGGTCTGCATCCCAGGGTACGTAAGGAAGTGGCTATAGTAATCGTGGATGCATTGGTGATCATTTTCCAATGTTCTATAGATTCAGGATCAGTTCCTGTGGATTGGAGGGTAGCTAATGTTATCCCACTTTTTAAGAAAGGCGAGAGAGAGAAAACAGGGAATGATAGACCAGTTAGTCTGACATTGGTGATGGGGAAGATGTTGGAGTCAATTATAAAAGATGAAATAGCGGCTCATTTGGATAGCAATAACAGGATCGGTCTGAGTCAGCATGAATTTACGAAATCATGCTTGACTAATCTTCTGGAGTTTTTTGAGGATGTAACTAAGAAAATGGATAAGGGAGAGCCAGTGGATGTAGTGTACCTGGACTTTCAGAAAACATTTGATAATGTCCCACATAGGAGATGAGTGGACAAAATTAGAGCACATGGTATTGGGGGTAGGGTACTGACATGGATAGAAAATTGGTTGGCAGACAGGAAACAAAGAGTAGAGATTAACAGGTCCCTTTCAGAATGGCAAGCAATGACAAGTGGGGTATCGCAAGGCTCGTTGCTGGGATCGCAGCTATTTACAATATACATCGATGATTTAGATGAAGGGATTCAAAGTGACAATAGCAAATTTGCAGATTACACAAAGCTGGGTGGCAGTGTGAACCGTGATGAGGATGCTATGAGGATGCAGGGTGACTTGGACAGGTTGGGTGAGTGGGCAGATGCATCGCAGATGCAGTTTAATGTGGATAAATGTGAGTTATCCACTTTGGTGGCAAAAACAGGAAAGCAGATTATTATCTGAATGGTGTCAAGTTGGGAAAAGGGGAAGTACAAAGAGATCTGGGGGTCCTTGTTCATCAGTCACTGAAAGTAAGCATGCAGGTACAGCAGGCAGTGAAGAAAGCTCATGGCATGTTGGCCTTCCTAACAAGAGGAGTTGTGTATAGGAACAAAGAGGCCCTTCTGCAGTTGTATAGGCCTTAGTGAGAGGACACCTGGAGTATTGTGCGCAGTTTTGGTCTCCAAATGTGAAGAAGGGCATTCTTGGTATTGAGGGAGCGCAGCGTAGGTTCACAAGGTTAATTCCCGGGATGGCGGGACTGTCATATGTTGATAGAATGGAGCGGCTGGGTTTGTATACTCTGGAATTTAGTAGGATGAGAGGGGATCTTATTGAAACATGAGATTATTAAGGGATTGGACAAGCTAGAGGCAGGAAACATGTTCCCAATGTTGGGGGAGCAGAACCAGGGGCCAGAGTTTAAGAATAAGAATAAAAATAAGGTAGTTGAGGCCAGTTCATTGGCTATATTTAAGAGGGAGTTAGAAGTGGCCCTTGTGGCTAAAGGGAGAAGGTAGGTATACAGGATACTGAGTTGGATGATCAGCCATGGTCATATTGAATGGCGGTGCAGGCTCGAAGGACCGAATGGCCTACTTCTGTACCTATTTTCTGTTTCTAATAAGGGGTAGGCCATTTAGAAGGGGATGAGGAAACACTTTTTCACCCAGAGAGTTGTGAATCTGTGAAATTCTCTGCCTCAGAAGGCAGTGGAGGCCATTTCACTGGATGCTTTCAAGAGAGTTAGATAGAGCTCTCTTAATGATAGCGGAGTCAGGGGATATGGTGAGAAGGCAGGAACAGGGTACCGAATTTGGATGATCACAGTGAATGGCGGTGCTGGCTCGAACGGCCGAATCGCCTGCTCCTACACCTATTGTCTATTGGCTGCCTGCGGTTGCCGGGGAAACCCTGGATGGCCTTTGGGTCAGGTTCAAGCACTTCTACCCTGGAACTGCCCGCACGGTGGCGCGCCCGGTCCATGGCCCCGCCCATCAGATACCGGCCTCGACCGCCGCCGCGTCGACCCGCCCTCAGAGCCAATCCCAGTCCCCAGTGTATCGCCTCGGTGTCAGACCCCGCCCCCAGCCAGACCCCGCCCCCAGTGTATGCCCCGCCCCCCCCCCCCGTGTATGTCCCGCCCCCATAGCCAGACTCACTCCCCAGTGTGTGCCCCGCCCCCCTCCGTGTATGTTCCGCCCCCAGAGCAAGACCCCGCCCCCACAGCCAGTCCCAGCCCCTGGACGCCGCGCCGCCCCACCGTGGGACCGTCGCTTAGCAACCGCCGCCGTGCACGGCGGGAGATAGACTGCCGCCATGATGCCCGCCGCCCGGGCTCGGAGGTAATGAGCAAAGACCCTTGCTATAGGATCTTTGGTAATGAGGTGGCCGCGCTTCCTCACACCAGTGGCGATCCTTAACCCTGCCGTTGCGCTTTCTCCCCCGACGCTTCCTTATCCTTCCCCGACGCTTCCTTATTCTCCCCCGACGCTCCCTCCTCCCCTCCTAACGTTGTTTGATCCACAGGCTGCGCTGGGTCCTGGATGAGGTTGCTGAGCGGTTTGGCGAGGAGGAGCGGCAGTTGGACGAGGAGTTGAAGCTTCACCGCAGGCTGCTCAAACCCTGGTACGTCCGCCTTTAGCTTGTAGGAACCTTCCTTCCCCCTCAGCCTACATCACAAGCAAAAGCAGAGCCACACAGACTCATCCTTCCTCCAGCCAACTCAGTCTTGCCTGCTCTCCTCTTCCCTTCACCTGCCTCCTACCCTCCCTACCTGTGGCTGATGGCCAATTCTTGTCCTGCTTTCCTTTGACATAGAATGTGGAATAGTACTATATAGGTTCTTCAGCCCACAATGTTTGTGCCAAACATGATGCCAATGAAGTTACAGATTAAATCTGTTCCTTGCACTTCCTTCTTAAAGTCTCTGAAACACCGTTGTCATATTTGCATCCACCACCACCCCTGACAATGCATTCCAGGCACACATGACTGTGTAAAAAAAACTTACATAGCACATCTCTATTAAACTTTCCATTCCTCACCTTACAGTTATAGTTGGACATTTCCACCCTGTGGAAAAAGGTTCTGACTTTCTACCCTATCTATGCCAACCTATACCGTATCTATAGATAGATAGAGTCTGACAAAGGGACCCGACACAAAACGTCATCTATCCATTTTCTTCAGACTGCTGACCCGCTGAGTTACGCCAGCATTTTGTGTCTATCTTTGGTATTAACTAGCATCTGCAGTTTTTTATTACATTATCCCCTATCTATGTTCTGTTACATTCCTTCCATTTGGGTAGTCACCCTGATGAAATGCTACAATGCACACCCCTCAAACGTGATGGATATAATATTTAATTCCACAACTTTAAAGGAACTGATTGTTTGTTAGACTGGCATCTTGTCACTAAGGGATTATTGATGTTTGTTCTCAGGAGGGCACATGCTGCAGAGACTTTGGGAAAGAATGGAGTCACTGCCAGCACGACTGAAGATTCATCTCACATCTCTGGTAGGGAAGCAGTATATTTCAGCAAGGTTAAAAACTCTGGCATAAGGCATTCTGATTGCAACCTTCACCACCACCCTGCCTTTCTTATATGTCTACGGTAGTTGTTATTCACAGCTTATCCTGTTCCTTAGCTTTCTAGAACTCAAGATCCAAATAATGAGCTACTCCATCATTGCCCCTCCTAATATCCTCTCACTCTTTTAGTAAATTGAAGCATGAACACAATGCTCATAGTGAATTAACCTTTGCTCATTGGCATCTGCATATCGTCGCCTTCGCTTCCCCTTCAAGTCTGAACATCGAACAGCACAACACTGGAACAGGCCCTTTGCCTATAAGATTCAAGAGAATGTCAGTGCTGAACATAATGTTGTTATAATGTCCGTGCTGAACATAATGCCGTTAAACTAATCTCTGCCTGCACATGATCCATATCCCCCCCCCCCCCATTCCCTGCATATCCTTGTGCTTATCCGAAAGCCTCTTAAACGCCACTATAATTTCTACCTACAAGCCACCCATGGCAGCTCATTCCACCACTCTGTCAAAATAAACTTGCCCTGCACATCTCTTTTAAACTTTACCCCTCTCATCTTAAAGCTGAGGCCTTTGGTCTTTGACATTTCCAGACTGGAAATAAGATTTTGTGTGCCTACTTTATCTATACCTCTCATAATGTTATATATTTCTATCAAGTCTCTCTTCCGCCTACAAAGCTCCAGAAAAAAACAATCCATGCTCTCCTTACAGTCTCAATTACGCCATAACCGTGCTGAATATGGGTATGTTGGAATAAGGGGAGGTTCTTCAGTTGTTGTGTCTGACCCTGCACAAATTCTTCTTACCGTGCACGTCCCCTCCCGGCATTGGCTAGCTTTTCATTCCAGACCAAGGGCATAGGAGGAATACTCCACAGCACAAAAGCCCATGGTCCCGTTGAATATTGCGTGGATCACCAGGACAGCTGGAAAGTAAACAAAGCAAGAGTCTGGGCACAGCACTCGACTCAGTCTCGTTTCTCCTTCTGTTGCAGAACAGGGTTGTGTCGGCGAGGAGCTGGAGGTGTTAAACAGAGCCCTGGCCAAAGCCCTGCAAATCCGGCAAACACATTGTAATGTGCTGGAGGCAGAGCTGGTCCAACCTGGCACCACTGAGGGCAGCAGCACTGTGCCTGAGAGCAGCCGTGGCTCTGTCATACAATCGGCAGCAGCCGGGAGCGATGAGAAATGCGCAGACAAGTTGGCCAGTGAAGGCTTCGGTGCTCAGGAGGTGACATTAAGGAACCGTTCATCAGATGAGCTTAGAAGGAAGAGGACCGCCACACGTCCCGTCTCCTCCCGGAGGCCACTGGCTGCTGACTTAAAAGCTCCCTACAAAACCGAGCTGGTGGGGAGGAAGAGATTACCGTCACCAACCAAAGGCCGTCTGTCTCGAGGAGTGATCCACAGGAGGTCAAGAGCAGGTGGAAGTGCGATCGCACGCCTTCCTGATCACACTGACTCTGTCAGAGGGGCAGTAAGCAGAACGCAATGTGGCAGACTCCACACTTTAACATCCACCCATAGGGCGTTCAGCGGGCACAAAGCACCAACCGCTGCAGATCCCAACACAGATCTCACTCCACCGTTCACTCCTGTTAGCCGGCGGTTTGTGGAAAGTATCAAAGAGTTAGTGCAGGCAGGCACTTGGGAAGGAAACGTGCCGCAGAGTAACTCCTCTCATGTGGGGCCGCCCAAACCATTCATGCTTCAGGCCAGCGGGTAAGAGGTTTTAAATTCATCTTCACTTAAGAAATGCAAGTGAAACAGACAAAATTATCATGGGGCTTGATGGAGGTGATGTTTTCACTGGCTGTGGAGTTGATTGCCAGGAGCCACATTCACAGGATAGAGATGAGAAGAAATTAATTTATCACAGGATAATAGTCAAAACAAAAAATAAATTGTACTTTAAATTTCTAAAAAGAACAAACAAGAATTAGTCCAGAAACATACGGGGTAATTAGAAAAAGTGCAAGAATGATAGAGCAGGCAAAATGGGGCCCAGTGGCCCACTCTTGTTGCCAACTCGATCTCTGACCTCCTGCGTTATTTGATGGCAAGCATGGAGCAGGAGTATTTGATTTTTTTTCCTGCATTGTACATCTTTCCAGAGTTTGAGCAATTTCCATGGAGTTTCAGAATGAGCCATTTGTGTAACGGGAGTCCCTCGGGTTGCACTAGGGGGTGCCTGAGCAAAGGATGAGAATGGGAAGGTGTATTGATTCAGGCTGAGGCAACCAGGCTGAGTGACTCTGAGCCTGATCGGAAAATGGTTGCTGGAGGTATTTAACCCATGTTGGTACATTTCACTGAGATCAACCGTCATTTTTCTAAACTGGAGGTATGGACCCATTTTGGGGCTAACTGAGGGAAAGGTGTCAGGTGCCAGGAATATTGTGCCAATCGGAAATGGGAAGCTGAGTTCGAGTTATTTCTAGTTTGAGAAACCAACATATTTGGTACAATGATGCCAACAATCCGAAGAGTAACTCATGCTTGAACTTTCACAGGTCATCACTGCAGCTTCCACTGGCATGGAGAAAGCAGCGCAGCAGAAACTCATGGTGAGCACGGCCTCAGCGATAGGATTCACCAGCAGGGAGCCCGGCACATGCGACCCTCCTGCCTCGACCCCTGAGACTCTTCAGTAGTTCTTGTTTGTGTTATTCTCAAATATTTCCTCCTTTCTGAGTCTCTGACAATGTTACCTCTCGTAGCGAGAGCTGGGTTTCACTTTGCACCCATTATTTCCCGTATGAGTGAGCGAGGGAGTGAATGGACGAGTATAAGGAGGGCAGAGGAGCACTGTCTGCCTACTGCACCTCACTTCCAGATCCACATTGTGGCACTGCTGCCATTCTCCATGATGTTCTTTTTTGCTTAGCCTTGAATCAGAGAGAAACCTGACTTTATGGCAATGACTTTGCAGTGGAGTATGATTAAGCTATTTCCTTTGTTCACCAGCTTATGGGAAAAAGTTTCAAAGAGCAAAGCCGCTGACGTTCAGGAAAGGGCTCGCTTCATGGAGAGGGTTGAGTCCGCAGTATCCTTTCACCTGGAGCACTGACTCCACTCATTCCTCACTGTAGTTGCACCTGTTGATTGTTGTTTCTGATACTGCTTTGTGTTTAAAATAGAAAGTTGAAGCAGTGAGCTGGCTGAAAGAGATGCCTGCTTTGAATAGATAGCTGACTTAGCATGGATAAGTTAAGCCCAAGGGCCTGTATCCATGCGGTAGTACTAGGAACCTAACATTGTTTAAATTGGTATTCTGCCAGGGTGAAGGAGGGAAAAGGTTTAAACACTTCCAGCTATTTTTCCTAAGTTTACAGTGCAGTTTCATTCACAGCTTCCAACTGTGAGCAATGCAGAGATTGAACAACAATTGGACAACATCTATGATCTCTACAAGAGTATCAAGCAGTGCCTGGACACAGACCCTCTGCTATATTCCCCAGGTACGTCTTTTACAAATTATCTTTGTTTTAATAGAAACAAAATACTGGAAACGTTCAGCAATTTAGGCAGCAGAGAAAGGAGAAACGGGATTAATCTTTTAGGTTCAAGATCCTTAATTGGAACTGGGAAAGAGCGAAAAATAGAGATGGGGAAGGGATGAGTTGGACATAGAGAATATCTCTGATAGGATGAGGCCAAATGCTTTAACGTGGTAATTGTTGTTTTTGTCCTTTGCAGTCGAAGAAGATAATGACTTCAGTGTTTTTGTTTGTGGGTCCGGTGATGACTGGTGCTGGGTGGGCGCCTCGGTAGAAGTTGAAGTGACCCCAGCCCCGCACGCGCCGCATTTCCTCTGAGCTTCTGCGGTGCGCTGCTTTCCAGCTGCACACGCTCCCGTGGTGATCCTGCTTTGCCTAGTTGGGCGATATGGGTCCTGAACATGGCAATTAGAGTGGGCAGCACGGTGGTGCAGCATGTAGAGCCGCTGCCTCACAGCGCCAGAGACCTGTGTTCCATCCTGACCCTGGGTGCTGTCTGTGGAGTTTGCCCGTTCTCCCTGTGACTAAGTGGGTTTGCTCCGGTGCTCCGGTTTTTCCTCGCATCTCAAGACATGCAAATTTATAGGTTAATGGGCTTCTGTAAATTGGTCCTAGTGTGTAGGGAGTGAAAGTGAGATAATATCGAAGTAGTGTAAACGGGTGATCGATGGTCGGCGTGGCCAAAGGGCCTGTTTCCATTCTGTATCACATAAAAATAGGAAAAACTGAGAAGTTGCGTAAAAGATGCTGTTGAGCAAAGGGAATATCTCTAGGGTGAGACAAAGTGCCTTAATGTGGAATTAGAGTAATGGCTAGGGACACGTTATGTTGGTTTGCCTGTGTGAGGTATCACTATTAGTAAGACTATCCAATATGACCAGCAGGCTTGACTAAACTAATTGAACACGAAAATGGCAGAAACAGCTACTCCTACAGAAAGACAGAGGGGTCTCAAAGTGGGAGTTCAATATTGAGACCGGGAAACTGCATCGTGCCCCAGTGAATAACGAGGGTTGTTCATCAGGTTTGCATCGGTGCCTCGGGGTAACTGCGTACGTAGGTGCAGGAGTAGGCTATTCGGCCCTTCGAGCCTGCACCGCCATTCGATATGATTATGGCTGATCATCCAGCTCAGTATCCCATCCCTGCCTTCTCTCCATACCCCCTGATCCCTTTAGCCACAAGGGCCACATCTAACTCTTAAATATAGCCAATGAACTGGCCTCAACTCCCTTCTGTGGCAGAGAATTCCACAGATTCACCACTCTCTGTGTAAAAAATGATTTTCTCATCTCGGTCCTAAAAGACTTCCCTCTTATCCTTAAACTGTGACCCCTAGTTCTGGACTTCCCCAACATCGGGAATAATCTTCCTGCATCTAGCCTGCCCAACCCCTTAAGAATTTTGTAAGTTTCTATAAGATCCCCCCTCAATCTTCTGAATTTTAGCGTGTACAAGCCGAGTCTATCCAGTCTTCCTTCATATGAAAGTCCTGCCATCCCAGGAATCAGACTGATGAACCTTCTCTGTACTCCCTCTATGGCAAGAATATCTTTCCTCAGATTGGGAGACCAAAACTGTACGCAATACTCCAGGTGTGGTCTCACCAAGACCCTGTACAACTGCAGTAGAACCTCCCTGCTCTTATACTCAAATCCTTTTGCTATGAATGCTAACATACCATTTGCTTTCTTCACTGCCTGCTGCACCTGCATTCCTACTTTCAATGACTGGTGTACCATGACACCCAGGTCTCGTTGCATCTCCCCTTTTCCTAATCGGCTACCATTCAGATAATAGTCTACTTTCCTGTTTTTGCCACCAAAGTGGATAACCTCACATTTATCCACATTATACTGCATCTGCCATGCATTTGCCCACTCACCCAACCTATCCAAGTCACCTTAAAACTAGCTGACCTCTCTTTCAGAAAAGGTTGCGGACCTGAAACGTTAACTGTTCCTCAGACCACATATCCTGCTGTGTTTGCTACTATATTTCAGATTTCCAACAGTTGCAATCTTTTTATTTTGATTGTCTGTATAATGTTGCCCACGGCTTGGGATGTCATCTGGACAAAGGCCTGTTGAATTCTAGAGGGCAGGACTTCAGCAAAGCACAGAGAAAGTGTGTCAAAAGTAGTTAGAGGTCCGGAGGAAAGACTGATGTATTAGAAGAATTATGAATTGGTTTATTTTTGGTCACTTGATATGAGATACGTAGCATTTGCATTTATTATCATGTAAAGTAAGTGTAGCATTTAGAAGCTTATTAATTTGATTTATACACTATTTTATTCCAATTGTCTTTGAAAGAGCAAGTATAATGGTTACTCAAAGCCTTTGATGGATTTCTTTGGTTTCTCTGGTTTGGTTGGAGATGATGGGAAATTGTCAGCTAGTCTAAGCTTCGAACTGCAGGGCAGCTGATGGAAGGCACGTGTCACCCGTGGACAAATGTCTGAACTGCGAAAAGCGGCTTAACTAATTCTTTCTCACTAGTCCACTGCTACAGGTATTGTATGTTTATTGTTCATCATGCTCCAGCTTGGGGAAATAAATCAATCCTTTTCATCTGCTGCTGCCTCTTTAACTGGGGAAACAGAGCATGAATCCTGGTCTCTGCAACTTCATCAAAAGATCATTCCCATTGGAACTGCAGAGGGCTACACAGAGGACTGTGTTCTAAAACCACCGTATAAACCATGGCTGCTGCCTCCAGTCACAGTGTGCGAAGAAAATATGAATTGGTTTGTATGTTTTGCAGATGCTGTCGGTTGGAAGCAGGAGTGTGAGAGAGTGCAGACTGTGGAGAGATGCCAGGAAGCTTTGCCCATTCTCCACCACCAACTTCTGCAGCTGAAGGATGGTGAGTGCACCAGTGATGTCTACTGCACGTCTGCCAGGGCGCTGACGGTTCATGGATGATCTGGTTAAATTAGCAAGCTGAATCACGCCTGCACATTGCCTGCACAAATTCTCTCCAAAAGAGAAGTATAGAAACATTCAGTATATCCGTCAAGTGAAATTTCACCACCTCAGCACGAGCCAGTGATGGCATTGGGAATGAGCACAACCTTGCTGCAGCTCATGTACATAATGGACATCCCCAGACTGTACATACAGTGAGCGTTCGGGATTCCAGCTGCTGCGGGCTGCAGGCATCTTTTGCCCGGTGGGAATTCAGTCACGTCCATGAACTCTGTTCATCTTTCATTTGTTACAAGTTTGATCAGAAACAGTAAACACAAGTTTATTTCCCGGGGGAGCTGCTGATATTGGGGTACAGTGGCCCTGAGGTGAGTGCAGTTGTCTCGTATCTCCAGAGCCAGCTTTGATCCTGAGCTCAAGGGCTGTTTGGGGGAGTTTGTACTTTCTCCCTATGATCAGAATCAGAATTGCACTTTATTTGGCAAATATGTTTTGCAACATACGAGGAATTTAATTTGCCAGGTCAGTCATACAATTAAAAGCAACAGATCACTCAAAAACACATTTAGCATGAACATCCACCACAGTGACCCCTACACATTCCTCACTGTGATGGAAGGCGAAATAAAGTTCAAGTCCCTTCCCTTAGTTCTTCCTCGGTTGTGGGCCTCGAGCCCTCGTTCACGGGACGATCTTGACTCCCGTAGCCGGCGGCATTCGGGCCCTCCGCATCGAGGCAATCAGCTCAAAGTCAGTCCGAGGAGGCTTCCAGCTCCATCGATGGAAATCCGCAGAGCACGCCAGAGAATGTGATCTGAAAATTAATCACATCTCCGGCAAGGTAAGAACTTGAAAGAAAGTTTCCCCCGATCCCCTCCCCCACATAAAACAAACCGAAGAACATTAAAACAAACTTTTAACAACACTAAAAATAACAAAAAGAATGAAAAAATGAACCGGCGGAGCAGCCATCGGCCGGCGCCCCTGGTGGATCTTTGGTTTCCCGAGTTTGCTCCGGTTTCCTTCCACATCCCAAAGATATGTAGGTGGGTTAATTAGCTGCACCAAATTGTTCCTCCTGCAGGTAGATAGCGGGAGTATCAGTATGTGAGTGAGAGATTGCAGCGATGTAAGTGACTGAAGGGATTGCTGTGAGAGCAAGCATTGACTCAATGAGCTGAAGAGCATCCTCCTAAGTAAATATAAAATGTGAGGTGACGCACTACCTGAACACTACTCAAGGATGGAACGAGCTGCCCACACATGGACAGTGAGCCAAGTGCAAACTCGGAGCAGCACCTCATCTTCTGTCGAGGCATGTGGCAATCTTCCTCAATACCTCTCTGTATCAGAACCGGCCTGTTGACATTTTCTGTTCTTGTCCCACACCTTTGCTATTTACAATACATCCTACTGTCAAAGGGGTGTAATATGCTTGTGCCTGTCCCCATTAACCTATCTAGACATTAACCTATCTAGACATCCCCTTCTCACTCTGCCATCCCTTCCCCACCATTTCTCTACTGAAAACTGAATTGCCTAATTTTGCTGACAGTTCCAACAAAGGGTCTTGGATCTGAAGCTGGGACTCTTTCTCTTTCCGCCCCGGCTGCCTGACCCGCTGAGGTCTGTTCTGCTTTTAATTCTGTATGAAACCTGGTGATTTGAGTGATGATTTCCCACATTGTGTTTGTTGTTGTCTGGGACACTGCCATCTTGTTTTTTCCTGGCACACAGCTGCTACACGTTGGAGGAACCTTGGCGGCGGTTGGAGACCGGCCCTAACCACGTGCAGATGTGTTGGGAGTGAGAGTGCACCCCTCCTACTCTATTCCAACCTGCAGGAGCTGAAGCAGATGGAGACCCTTCGGTTTCAAGTACAGACTCTCCAGCAGCAGATCCACATCCAAAGGGTGAGGCCCAGTCCCATGTCCGTCATTAGCAGCCAAGCAGTAGTAACTTGTTTCAAGAAGTGTGTGCAATTCCAGGGGAGCACAGGGAACAGAGGGGGGAAGCAAGGGGGCTGGGGGCGGTAGTCTTGTTTCCACCTATGGCTGTGCCCACGTACCACTTTGAGGACACGCACTCACAGTAGTGAAATCTTTGGATCATTGGGCAGGTGTTGAAAGGGGACAGACTTTGATCGATCTTACAAATAAACACCTCAAAAATATACTTCTGATATAAAAACGACGTTTGAAATGGAGTTGACAGCAAGGTTCCACAAGTAACAAGGACACGATCAGTTAATATGTTTCTGCTCTTAATACCCTAACTTAAATTAATGACCTAAGCTCTCCCATGTCTACCTTAACGTAGGGAAAGCTTTACCCGAGTTCTGTGCCTGAGGGCTGGTGCCTCTGCCAGCAGTGTGAATTCAGAGTGTTCTTTTTGAGATTGATGGTGACCAGCCGAGCCATGCTCCATCTCTGGGTGGCCTTGCTGCCCTGCAGTGTTGGTGCTACTGATCACTGTCGGGTCCTGGAACTAGTCATTGGGCTTTTTTTCTCCATTTATTTTCACAGTTTAGGTGAAACTTAAACAGATGAACATCGTTGGAAAATGAAATCCTATTTCAGTACCTGCTGGGATATGTCAGTAAAAATGTGGGGTGGCACAGTGGTACAACTGGTAGAGCTTCTGCCTCACAGCGACAGAGACCTTGGTTCGATCCTGACCTCAGGTGCTGTCTGTGTGGAATTTGTACGTTCTCCCTGTGACCATGGGGCTTTTCTCCAGGTGCTCCAAGTTATCCCATGTTCCAAAGAAATGCAGGTTTGCCCCTAGTGTGTGGGGAGTGGATGAGACAATGGGATAACATAGAACTAATATGAATGTGTGATCGATAGATGGGCTTGGTGGGCCGAAGTGTCCTATATCTTTTAAACAATAAAAAACTATCTGCAGCTGCATGGGGTGATTAGTCAGGGCTGGTATCACAGCATCATTCTACATTAGCCTTGCTGTCTATTCTGGCTCCGTGTGCACCACCAACTATTCCCACTCTCAGGAGATTTTGTAACAGTCAAAAACGAAAAGGAAGCACAAGTAAGATATAGGAAACAGAGGGCTCTTGAGCAAGAATTCTGTCGGAATCGGGCGGATTTCATGCTTCTCAAGAGATTATTCTCAGTACACATGTCAGTCACAGACTATCACTGCAAATCCTACAGTGTGTGTGCAGGCCTGAATCTCCCTGACTCTGCTTTCTCTTCCATCACAGGCTATGGCCGAGGAACTGCTTCCCCTGCTGCTCACCCCCCAGTCTTCAGACCAGTCCCTGCTCCACCTTTACCGAGCGGTGTATTCCCTGCTGTGTGAGGGAGGGGAGCGATTCCCCGCATTAGTCTTGGACAATATACCTGACTGACGGCTCTTGGACCCAGACACAGACCCCGGACCCAGACCCCAGCTGGCGGACCGAGACACAGACCCTGACCCGTGGATCCAGCACCTAGGTGCAACCAGCAGCAGCTGGAGTAAGAGCGTAAAAGCAAAGAAACGCAGATGCTGGACATGTGCAACTGAAAAGGAGAATGCTGGAAGCATGCAACAGTGCAAGCAGCGTCTGCGGGAAGGGAGCTGTTTACGGTTCAGTTGATGTCTTTCCTGCCATGGCGATCCCGATCATCCCGATCCAGACAAGGTTATGCCTGTAGCTTGTGTCAGACCCTGGCGTGGAGAAGGACCAGCTTCCCCACACAGTCACTCACCACCCACTGCATTGCCCATGCATGATGGGAGTGTAGGCAATGTCAGTGCATTTGTTGTACAGTTTGCCCTCCTGCCCCTCACCCCTTCTATTCCTGGCTCCAGGTTTAAAATTGGCATGGTGATCCCCAGGACTGCACTAGCATAAATTAAAATGATTTGCAAAAATGTCTTCAACAATATCCATTGTATCGTGACGACTCACTGTTTGTACATGAAAATACAGAATCTAGTTTTGTACAGCTAACTGTTTTTTGTAAATCAAACATGTTTCCTTGATGTGTGTGTGTGCGCATAGACTGCATATTTAAATGCCCATTTCTAGGCACCACATTTTGGGCAGATTTACCACCATGGTCTTAGGGAAGATGGTTGTATGGGGGGCTCAGGTTGGCCTTGCAACGAGAATGGTTAGGAGATCCAGTAATAGCAGCACAAGTAAAAGTCATAAAGGTGGTGTCATAGTGCAGAAAGGTCCTGGAGTACAAGTACATAGCTCCCTGAAAGTGGCATCACAGATGGACATGGTGGTGAAGAAAACTTTTGGCACACTAAACTTCAGTTACGGTCATGAGTATAGAGGTTGGGACATTATGTTACAGTATACAAGTCGTTAAGAGTGGATGCTCTTGGAGAATTGTGTTTAATTTTGGTCACCTTGCTTTCAAAGATGTAATTAAGGGGCGGCACGATGGTGCCATGTTAGAGTTACTATTTTACAGCGTCGGGGATCCGGGTTCAATCCTGACTACAGGTGCTGTCTGTACACACTTTGTACATTCTCCCCGTGACGTGTATCGGTTTTCTCCGGGTGCTCCGGCTTCCGCAGTCCAATGACATACAGGTTTGTAGGTTAATTCGCTTAACATTGTAAATTGTCCCTAATGTGTAGGATAGTCTTAGTGTGCAGGAATTGCTGGTCGGCGTGGGCCAAATTGTATTGTGTCTAAAAGTTGGTAAGATGAGCCAAAGGAGGCATTGGGATTTAACAACAAGTACGAGATGTTGCTCTTTGGCAAGTCAAACTGGGGCAGGACTTGCACGGTAAATGGTAGAGCCCTGGAGAACTGAGAGATCTGGGTGCACAGGATCATGGTGTGCAGTGCATGCGAAGATGTGTTGAGTACAAAAGTTGGGACATAATGCAGCTATACAAGTCGTTGATGAGACAACACTTGGAGTACTGTGTTCTTATCGCCCAGCTACAGTAAGGATGTTAAGTTTGAAAGAGTGAGGAAGTGATTTACAGGATGTTACCTGGATTTGGGGAGGGGTTGGATAGGCTGGGATTTTTTCCTTTGGAGTGTTGGGGGCTGAGGGGCGCCTTATTGAGATCTACATGATCGTCGGGAGGGCATGGATAAAGTGTGCTCAGTCTTTGTGCGAGGGGATAGGCTTAAGGGTGAGAGAAAAGAGATTTGAACGACCTCGAGGGCAGCTTTTTCCATTCTGATTAGTCCGTATTTGGAATGAGGTGTCCGATGAATCTATAGCAGTAAATACAATTATGACTTTTAAAATATATTTGGACAGATATATTTGGATAGCAAGGATTTAGAGGGATATTGGCTAAATGCAGGCAAATGGGACGAGTTCCGCTGTAGGATCTTTGGCTGGGACGAAGTGCCTGCACGGCAGGGACGCGAGGGGCCGAAGGGTCTGCACGGCTCTGACGTCTCTGCGGTGCCGATTCGAAAATGCATCGTCCGTAGCCAATGGGAAGCCCCAGCGACCCGGAAGTGATGCTGAACCGACCAATGAAAATGGAGGATAGTGAACGAGAGCTTCTGATTGACCGACGGGGAGGCCAATGGGCGTGGCGTGACGCCGCAGCGGTCGGCCAATCACTACTGGCTATTTTGAATAGGTCCGCGAGCGGCGGCTTCGAAACGGTCAGCGCGCGGGGCGGGAGAGTGGGCACGAGCGGCACCGGCAGCGGGTCACCGGGATCCAGCGGGCACGAGCACCGAGATTCGGTCTCCGCCTCTGCATCGACTAGACGGCGGCGTCGGTTGAAGATGCGGTCGGAGGGTGAGGCGATCACCGGGCATGGGGGCGCTGGGTGGGGGAGAGGCCGGGGCGGTAGATCCCTTCCCGTTGGGTTCTTTCCCCCGGCTGAGGGAAGCCGAAGGGTTGTGGGCAAAGAATTGCTCCTCTATAATCTTTGGGGGTGGGTGGGGAGGTTGTTGATGGAAGGATGGTATAGTTGGGGGGATTGGATGAGGGCTAGTTTTGGGGGGGGGGGGGATGAGATTCTGTGGGGGGATTTTGGTGAAGGGTGGTTTTGTAGGGATGGGTTTTGGTGAGAGAGTGAGAAAGGGAAGCGGGTGTGGGCAATGGGTGTCCATCCACCTCCTGTCATTCTGAGGGTTTCGGCCCGAAACGTTGCCTATTTCCTTCGCTCCATAGATGCTGCTGCACCCGCTGAGTTTCTCCAGCGTTTTTGTGTACCTTCGATTTTCCAGCATCTGTAGTTCCTTCTTAAACACTCTGTATTGGGTCTTCCTCTTCCCCCACCAGGGGTGAGGATAGGAATGGGGGAGTGCCGGATAGGATGGACATTAGGGTGCACAGAGCAGGCGTCTAGGGTGGCGGTATGTTCACCTGTCACCAGGCAGCATCTCTGGAGAGAAGGATAAGGAATGGGTGACGTTTTGGGTCGAGATATCACAGTGGATATTTGAGCATGTCTTGAATAAATAACAAATTGTGTGAATTTTAAATTGTGTAGTGTGATAGTTTTCACTTGTTCACCATTTGATTTCCCCCCACCTCCTGTTGGCCCTTACTTGTCTTGCCTGCCATTTGAGGAAGAGAGTATCCTGATCTACCCTGGCTCTTCCTGGTGCATTCTCTATGCAGTTCTTGTATGAAACCGGGGTGACGAGTTTAGGATAATCAGCAAAATGTAACAGCAAATTTATTTTCCGTACTTTTTTTTTTGCAGTGTTTCGCTGTAGATGTGCAAAATGTTTTTTGCTACTTGCAAAACAAAGAGTGAAGAAAAGTACACCAGCCATGACACTACTCAGTCTTCCAACTGATGTGTTGCTTTATGTTTTGCAATGTCTTCCTGCTCAGGATATTCTGCATTTCAGAGCGGTGAGTTCATTTACTTAACTGGTGAGATGAGAATGCAATAATTAATACAATTGTGGTCGAACTCTCATGTCAAAAGAGATGCAACAAAACTTACTTCAAATGTGGCTTATTATACTATAGGGTGATTTCACCAAAGGTCAAATGAGCATAGATCCCCCCTCACGTGACCGAAAATTTTAACTGGAGGACATATCTCAGTTCGGTACATGTTAGTGAATGGGGAAACACGCACTTTCCCACCCGTTAAAAACATGGAAAACGGCCGATTTTTGAGCTGAAATATTCTGTGCTAGTCTGGGTGACCGTGAAGCACAGCGACCTAAATTTTCAGGCAAAAAAAAAGATAGAAAGTAAGGTAATTACAAGAGGGAACTGAAGGTAGAAAACAGCGGAAGTGAACAGCCGACATTTGCCGTGGTGATTTAAAGATCCAAAATATCGGGAATTATCGCGTTTGCTCGCTGAATTTCATCAAAAGTAAGTTAATAATTCCTTACTTTTGATGAAATTCAGCGAGCAAACGCGATAATTCCCGATATTTTGGACCTGTAAATCACCACGGCAAATGTTTGCTGTTCACTTCCGCTGTTTTCTACCTTCAGTTCCCTCTTGTAATTACCTTACTTTCTATCTTTTTTTTTGCCTGAAAATTTAGGTCGCTGTGCTTCACGGTCACCCCGACTAGCACAGAAAATGTCAGCTCAAAAATCGGCCGTTTTCCATGTTTTTAACGGGTGGGAAAGTGCGTGTTTCCCCATTCACTAACATGTACCAAACTGAGATATGTCCTCCAGTTAAAATTTTCGGTCACGTGAGGGGGGATCTACGCTCATTTGACATTTGGTGAAATCACCCTATTGAGTCCACAACCGGAGGATTTGAAGTTTCTGCAGTAACCACCAGTGTCGAGTGCTCCCTTTATATGAGCTGTAGATCTTGTGTTCTTTTCAAAAGGCTGGCAAACCAGTGAGATGATGGAGCTCTGAATGACATTAGTTGGGTATTGAAAGGTTAATCTATGGTGTAGGGTCTGGATTGGCTGTGGTTGGGTTTTTAACTGTACAGCTGCAATAGCCTTGGAACGCAGTGCCACGGACAATTCAATCACAAGTGTAGCTAACCAAAAGTTCTCTCACAGAGGAAAGGATCTCTTACCTGAACTAAAGTGACCTGGAATTACAATCTTTCCAGAAATTAAAGAATGCTTTGTTCTTAATATAAATTGTGTAAAATGCGTACAACTGAAATGCTTCAACTCCTGTCTTTCAGGTACACCCTCTCTTTAAATCCATTGTTGACAATCACTCCAGTGTATGGGCCCATGCAAACTTTCAGGAGATATGGCCTTCTCCAGTAAATCGGTGGCTCTTTGAAAGGTATGGTTATCAGATGTGTCTAGATGTGTGATTTACAACGAACACAAATAGAAGCAGCTATGGGCATTCTGCTCCTGGTGCCTCCTCACTAAACAATCTAGCCAAGAATGATCTGTTACTTTAAGACTGCTTTCCTGCACAAGGCCTCTATCTTTTGATTGCTTTGTTGTCTAACATTTTTATGAATCTCTGTCTTGAATACACTCAGTAACTCATTTCCTACTGCTTCTCCCCCAACTGTTTCTTTATTGTGTCCTGAATGGATGACTTTATGCTTTGAGACATTCCTCTGGACTCAAGTATGAAAAATAAGTCATCTTGAACTCTCCTCGCATGAGCATCTGCAGTTTCTTGTGTATACCCTATTACCACTTCTAGATTCCAATATCTTCCTTCTTTTGATATGGCGCTAGCCTCATTCCTTGCTCATTAGCTTGTCTTGTTTGGGTGCAAGTTATTCAGTTTTGCATTAGCTTGTTGCGTCATCACTTATAGTTGGCTAAATGGACCTTGTGCTAAACTAGCAAATGTTCATTTAAGCATTGGATAATCATTACTATTACAATGAACAAGGAACATTGTCCCTAAATGCATGAAATGCAGATTACTAATTGTTAGAACGTAGAATAAAACTGTTGCTGTTAAACTATTAAAGCCAAAATGTTCATTTATTTGCGGATTGGGGGCAAGAGTAAATCTTTGCTATAATCCTCATGACACTCTGTTCTAGGGCTGCAGAAAGTGGAAACTTTGAGGCGGCAATAAAGCTAGGGATAGCATACCTTTACAATGAAGGACGTAAGTATTGATTCTGCTTTTTAAAAATTCAATTGACGATTTACAAGAACTGTTGGATGATGAATTGAACGTAATTTTCTCCCACAGAATCCCACAAAATCCGATTTAGTTTTACATTTCTCTAATTTGGAATCCAGAATAAGCATCTTCTCTAAATGGGTCTTATTTAAATGTAGAGATTGTCGATGCTTGTCCACTGTATTCATGAAAGAAGTGGTGGAATGAAATGGGCCAATATTCTGAGCAATTTTTAAACATGGCAGGCCTGTGGTTAAAACGTGAATTAATGGGTCTATACTTGTGTTGCTTTCCATTAAGTAATGAAATGCACTTATTCCCAGTTTCAGTTGCTGATGAAGGCCGTGCTGAAGTGAACGGACTGAAGGCCTCCCACTTCTTCAGCCTTGCCGAAGGTTTGAATGTTGATGCAAGTCCCTTTGTGTGGCTGTTCATTAGACCACCGTGGTCTCTGACTGGGAGTTGCTGTAAGGCCGTAGTCTATGACAGTTTAAAGAACGAGTGTCTGTTACAATCAGTAAGTTTTTGATAAATCAGTAAGCCCTGATACATTTGTCCATTGAATTAATTTAATATTGTGTTACATCTGCTAATTTTATGCTTTGGCTCATTATAGTAAACATGGCAGTAATTTGAAACTTCTGGGAAAACTGCTGTTAATTGCTCTGACCATTTACATTAAATGGATTGGTATTGGTACTGGTGTATTGTCACGTGTACTGAGATACAATGGAAAAACTGTCCTATCCAGTCAAATCAAATTATACATGAGTACAACAAGCAGTACAATAAAGACAATGAGCAGAGTTCAGAATGTAGTGTCACAGCTATGGAGAAATAAAGATCGCCTTCCAGTTCTCCAGGAAAATTTCTAATTTCCTTTGTTTTTTGCTAATATTTATTTTCAAGGAACCTTGTGAATGTAAAATATATTAAGACATTCACATAGATTAACTTTCATAATTGCATACAACACATGGTAGAATTGAAATACCTTGCTGAATACTATTTTGTAAAAGAAGCGTTGGATTAAGATATTTTCTTAGTTGGTGCATATTATGTTTTAATTGGGCAGAGGTGCTGAATGTTATAACAGATTCAGGCAAGTTCTTAAATCCTGTATTGTCTTTTTTAGGCTAATGTGGCATCGCTAACTTACTGTTTGGCCAAAGTTCTGAGTCTCTTTGAGGTTGGTACCGTGGTTATTAAACTTAATCTTTCCGAGTCCACTGGCCCGGCATCGTCTTCTGAAACCCTCATGCATGCCTTCTGTCACTTCTGGATTTGACTTTTTGAATGCTATTCTAAAGCCTGTAACAGTCTATGTTTGTGCTGTTTTACTGTGGTCACGATGCTGATTAATCTAAACTCATTGACAGTTGTCTATCTTTCATTGCTGAGACTTGCAATTCCCTCCTTCACTCCCTGTTCTGATCATGGTAGTTATCTGCCCTGATAGCTCTGTTATGTTTCATTTACTTTAATACTGTTGTGAAATTTTGCAGTACACCTTACAATATTAGAGGTTTTTTTTTAAATTAATGCCTGAGTAGTATTCTATTAAATAAACATTTCCTTTAATTTAGGATGAAGAAAGGCAGAAACAGGCTATATCAATGTTTGAAGAATCTTCGAATCATGGCTGCTTGCCAAGTTCTTTCTACCTCTGGGAGGGAAACCATAAAGAAACAGTAAGTTTAGATTTAGCGTTGAATTGCTGAAATGGAATACTCCAACAATGGCGCTTGCTCCGGGTGGGTTTCCATAAATTGCTAATGTATGGCTCAATCTTTCAAGAGGTCTGTCCTATTGAGCTCTGGCTGCAGCTTTCAATGAGAGGTTCAGTATTTTTGCAATGGCCATCTATCTATTACGACTGGCTGAACTTTAGACTGATCATTTCTGCTAGTTCGTGCCCTCCCTCTGTTGTTCCGTTCTTCACCTTCTCTTCCATTGCGTTCCAGAATGTGCAGCTTCAGTTCACATCACCTCTATTGGTCTCTCCGCCCTTCCCTACTCCATTTGATTGTTACTGCCAATCAAACCCTCCACAGCACTATCCACCCATTCCTTGCCATCTTGTGCCCCATCCTTTTTCCTAGCTCTTTATAGTGATTACTTTCCCTCCACTTATTCAATCAATGAACAATAGTGCATGATTGTCACATGTACCTAGGAATGAAAGTGAAATTCTCTTTTTGCATGCAATTCAGTAAAATCTTACTATACGTAAGTACAATCATACCCAAGTCAAGAGTGTAAGACGAGTAGATTACACTGAGGCAGTACACAAGAGTCGCTATGTTTGCATCTCTAGGTGAAGGGTCTCGACCCAAGACGTCACCTGTTCATTTCCACAGATGTTGCCCAATCCACTAAGCCTCCTCCAGCAGCTCTCCTCTTGTGTTGGAGCAGGACTATCTGTATCCTGAATTTTGAATTCAACCCTATAAATTGTTTCCAAAAAAATAAAAGAGGGCTTGCTGATCTTTCCTATTTCCCTGCATCAGCCTGCCACTTTTCTTCCTGCTGGATTTTTACAGATGGTCTTTGTTTTGCTAGGTAGCTGATCCTGGGAGGTATCTCCAGAGCCTGAGGACATTGCGTGATTATGCAACCAAAGGGTGCTGGGAAGCGCAGGTGTGTGTGGCAGGTGAAACGGTAGTGTTCTTTACCGGTCATGGCCAGAGTCTTCTAACTGGTTATGCAGATGGACAGTGGGAGAATTTTAAATTAATATTATAGTGGGACATCTAAGTTCTGTTCAGTCAGTGATTATAAAACATTGTTTATTACCTGAGCAATTTTCATTGTGGGCTGGGTTGAAATCTGCTAGCCCTGTGCCTGTAGTTCTACGAAAAACATTGAGACGGAATGCACATTGAAAACATATATTCAAATTGAAGGGAATCTTATCCAGAAGGTAATCTTATTGTGGACTTGAGCAGATCAAATACAATTCATTTGTTGATGGGTGTCACACAACCTTCTTTCTTAAGGACTGCAAAATCCCAGACTTCTAAATAGTAAACATTCTCCATCATCACCACCTGTCTTCTATTACCACAACAACTTTGATCCAAATTGACAACTTGCCTCAGATCTCAATTGAAGCATACACATTTCATACAGGATTTCACTACATAGATGCAAAGATGATTTTCCTGGCTTGGGTATCTGCCCACATGTTCAACTGAGCCCTGTTACATCTTGCCAACCGGAAAACGGCTCATTTATGCCAGTTCTTTCTGTTAGCCAGCCAATTTGCTATCCACACTAATATGGATATGCAGGAAATGGAAGGATATCGATTTATGTGCAGGCCAAAGGACCTGGTCCTGTGTTGTACTGTTCTTTGTGCTAGCCCCTGCAGAATGAGCTTTTATCTTCCACACAATAACCTTTTGAAGTGGCATATTATGAAATGGTTTCTGAAAATCTAAGAATATTTACGCATTCCTCTGTAATTTGTCAAACATGATTCACCTTGAAGAAAATAATGTTGACTTTTCCTGGTTATCTAAATGCTCTGCTGTAGCATCTTTAATAATGGTCTCTAACATTTTCCCTGTGACAGATATCATACAAACTGACCTGTTGTCGCCTGCATTTTGTTTGAATGAAGTGTTACATTTGCTAAAATCACACAGTAAGTGGTTGATCAGAATGGAGATGACCATCTTTCCTCGTGAGGGTTATGAAGCCCAATCAACTAATGTATTCAAGATCATGCTCAATCGGTCTTTATATCCTGAGGGAATCGAATAAATATGGGCTTGCTGAGATAAATGTTCTTATCAATTGCAATTCCTTCTGTTACCGAACTTCCCGCAGTCTAAAGCTTTCCTCCTCGCCAGTCATCACACAGCAACCAGTAGTGGCATCTATTTAAGTATGCCTCTGGCTTCTGTGACGACATGGTCTTGGAGTAATCTTGCCTTTAATTTTGGAATTGCATGCTACATCTTTATAATTCTGTTTCAGTTGACGTTAGCCAAAACCTGTGGAAGTGCCAGTCTGTGTGGACTGAAATCTAAACCTAAAGACCATCTGGCCCAGATTTTTCAGTCTTCCTATCCATCCTTCAAACAGAAAATGTTCAAAGTACAAAAGGGCATGAATGACACAATGAGGTAAATGCAGATATCGTCAGTCTGTTGTTTTGTTTAAAATTGAATTTTTTTTTTTGAAGTGTTCAATCCGAATAACTCATCTAGATGCTGTCAGTTTTCCACACTGCATGTCAGAAAGGTTATATTGGCCTTGAAGGGAATTTAACGCAGATTTACTGAAATTACAGTGGGCTAAAAGGGTAGGAGTGTAGGAGTGAGTTGCGTAAATTAAAAGCACTTTTGACTTTATATGCTTGATGGCTTGTATACAGAGGATGTCGCTCGCGGTTAATTTTTTCCAATGTTGTTACACTTCAAAATCTGCACATTACAGAGATCAAGCAGTGAATAAAGGCGCATTCCTAAAGTCTAGATCACTGCTAGAGCTAGATCACTGATGGCATGCAATCATCACACTCACAAAAGAGCAGTGGGAATCTTGAGCACTCCTCCCTGCAGTGGTTTTGATCCTACAGGGATAATTAGAGTGAAATCAATAGCTTCTCTTTAAAATAAGTCAATAATATTAATCAATTGTAGGTACATGGAGTCATTCTATTCTGCTCAGCTTGTTCATGTTCTCATGGTCACTGCTCTATTGCTGTTTTAATTTGCCTCAATAAAGCAACTTGATGTCAAATCATGTCACTCGATTAAAATCAGAAGATACTGGAAATGATTGGCAGGGCAGGCAGCTGGTGAGGAGAGCTGTAGAAAATGAGAACTGTTATTGAACATTGTATCATTTCCATAAAGTGGCAGAGAGTCCAATTACGCCGTGAACTAACTTGCTAAATAAGCCACCTTTATGCAACGAGTAATTTGTAGGCATTACTGATGTTTTTATATTCAATAAAGCAAATGTTTAATCTTTTGGGGATAGGTTCCATTTTGAATGTTCCTGTATTTAAGCAGGGAAGTAGAGCGAATCCAGTAAATTATGGGCCGATGAGCCTCGCGTCAGTGGTATGGAAGCTATTGGAGATTCTTTGGGGTAGGACTTACTTGCATTTGGAAGAGAATGGGATTATTTGGGACAGTCAGCATGGCTTTGTCTATGGCAGGACATGTCTTACAAACTCGATTGAGATTTGTGATGAGGTGATTGGAGGGTAGAGCAGTGGATGTTATCTACACGGTAAGGAATTTGGTAAAGTCCCACGTGAAGTAGTTGGGGCAGGTACAATAACATTTAAAAGACTTGGATCGGAAAATTTGGAGGGATATGGGCAAATAGATAGGGCAACTTGTTTAGCATGACTGAGTTTGGCTGATAGGCCTGTTTCCATCCTATATGATTCTAGTTACAGATATGTGCGGAGAAATGTCAGATGGAGTTTAATTTGAGCACGGGTGGGATGTTGCTCTTTGAGATGTTGAATGCAAGTGGAAAGTATATAGTTCATGGCAAGCCCCTTAAGAGCATTGAAATGCAGAGGGATCGAAATGCATAGCTCGCTGAAATTTGTAAGATAAGTAGATGGGGTGGTAAAGAATCTCATATGGTATGCTTGCCTTCATTAGTCGGGGCATTGCTTTAAGAGGTATGACGTCATATTTCAGCTGTATGGTTTCCACATTTGGAATATTGTGGGAATTTTTGACCGCCGCATTACAGCCCTATCGGAGAAGGTATAGAAGAGGTTTACCAGAAGACTGCCTGAATTATAGGGTATAAGGAAAAGTTGGGCAAACTTGGATTGGTTTCTCTGGAGTGTCGGAAGATGAGGAGATCTAGTAGGATAGACTGTCACAACATTTTCCCCAGGGTAAAAATGTCAAAGATGAGCAGGTAATGCTTTACGGTTGGAGGGGGAAAAGTTTAAAGTGGTGTACAGGATAAATGTTTTGCAAAGTGAGTGGTGAGTATTTGGAACGTGTAGGCAGGCAACAGAAATTACTTTAATTTGGCACCAAGTTTTAGTACAGACATTGTGGGCTGAATGGCCTAAATCCTCTGCTGTACTGTCTGTGTTCTACGTTTAGCGCCATAATGGATATAGTTCCTGTGGTTTAGAATAGAACTTATAGTTACCTTGCAGGCTTTACCTTGATGTTGAGAGACATTTTTTACGCACTTTGTGGATGACCGAATAAAATCTGGCCCATTGAAAGAAGAGGTTTAGCTAATTTCAGCGAGCTATGCATCAGCGAGCATGGATTGTTTTGCTGGTTGGAGATCCATTCTTGAAGCGATTGCTTCTCCCCTTATGTTTGTTTAATATAGCAGGGTACTGTCCGACCTGCATATTCGCCATATCTTCTGCTATTTTGTGCTGCTTCAAAATCTGCAGAAATCAACCCTGTACAGAAATGGCAGTTTTGTAACCAGCAGTTTTCTGTCTCTGCAGGTATATTTTAATCGATTGGCTGGTGGAGGTGACCAGCATGAAGGACTTCTCCAGCTTGTGTCTGCATGTCACTGTGGCCAATGTGGATCGATACCTAATGCTGCGCTCTGTTCCCAGGGGCAGACTCCAGTTGCTAGGGATAGCTTGTATGGTTATCTGCACACGGTAAAGTTGATAAGCTGCGATTTTACCTTCATAAAACTGGTGCTCAGAAATGTTTCTTCCAATTTGAAGTCTTCAGAGTTTTCTTATTCAAATTTCTTGCTCCATAGTTTTATTAGTAAAGAAATCCTAACTATTCGCGAAGCAGTCTGGCTAACGGACAACACTTACAAGTATGAAGATCTGGTACGAATGATGGGAGAGATAATTTCTGCGCTTCGAGGAAAAATTAAAGTGAGTGACTACAAGTGCTATGCAGAACTGAGCCAAGTGGTATTTGTTCATAGTGAAACCTTTAATGATAATTGTAGCAAAATAAGCTTGGGCAATAAATTAACTTGTTTACACTCTTGACGGGACTCCTCATCTTCAGTTTATCTGTCATATGCTTCCTTTTTCTCTCTTTATCCAACCTTCGACATCTGACATTTCCTGTACTTGTTACGCTTGGTTTTCACTCTCACAGGAAACGTGTTGGTCCAAACACTTTTTTCCTTCTTTGTGCGGTTATAGATTCACCTGCAAATTCTTAATTAGTACGGGTGTCAGAGGTTATGAGGAGAAGGCGGGAGAATCGGGTTAAGAGGGAGAGATAGATCTGCCCTGATTGAATGGCAGAGTAGACTTGATGGGCTGTAAGGCCTAATTCTGCTCTTATCACTTATGACCTAAATGGATGCCCCAGTCTATCTTGCCAGGTCTTGTCTTATTTTGATGAAATTAGCCTTTTCCCCAATTTAAGATATTTATTCTTGGGCCATGTCAATCTTTTCCTATTAATACTTTGAAATATATTGAGTTACGTCACTAGCTCCAAAATGCTTATTACATGAATAGAATAGAGAGATACGGGCCATATGTAGGCAATGTAGGTTTGAGTAGACATCTTGGTTGGCAGGGACGATTTGGGCCGAAGGGCCTGCTTTCTGCTGTATGACGTTATCCTCCTCCACCAGTCCCGCCACTTAGTTTAGTTTAGAAATACAGCGTGGAAACAGGCCCTTCAGTTGAGTCCACGCCTTCTTCTTCTTCTTCTTCTTCTTCTTCTTCTTCTTGCAAATGAAACATAAACGAAAGGAATAGTTAGATCTCAAGCCAGGTGTTGAGCAGCCAGGTTGTTGTCTCTGTGTCAATGTCTGCCAGGCCCTGAGCTCCATTTGGTGGGTGGTAGAGTGGGCACCCCGAGATTACATGGTTGGCTGTCTGTTGTTCTGCTCCGCAATCACAGGCTGGGCTCTGGCGGAGCCCCAATCTCCACTTGCTGGCATTGAAACTCCCGTCTCCAGTACAAAGTCTGTTGAGCGTCACCCATGCTCCTCTGGGGAGGGCAGACCCTGGACAGCTTTTATCTGGTGAAGAGATGTAGCGGTGTAATGGAGATGAGGTTGCCTTCCACTTCTGTGACCACATGGTGACTGTCCAGTGTGCTTTTGAGTCCACGCCGATCACCCATACACTAGTTCTATCCTACACACTAGGGACAATTTACAGAAGCCAATTAACCTACAAACCATGCAAGAGGAAACCATAGCACCCTGTGAAACCCCACGCGGTCACGGTGAACATACAAACTCCGTACAGACAGTACCCATAGTCGGGATCTAACCTGGGCCTCTGACGTTAATATTCTCTAAGATAGGGTCCGCGGTGTTCCTTGGGTCATAAGGAATAAGAGTAGAACTAGGCCATTCATCGCATCAAGTCTACTCTTCCATTCAATCATGGCCGATCTATCTCTTCCTACTAACCCCATTCTCCTGCCTTCTCCCCATAGCCTCGGACACTTGTACTAATCAAGAATCTTATCTATGCCTTAAAAATATCCACTGACGGCCTCCACAGCCTTCTGTGACAAAGAATTCCACGGATTCTGCACTCTGTGACTAAAGAAATTTCTCCTCATCTACTTCCTAAAATGACTACTCAAACTGTGCTCTCTCTATAAACTAAAGAAGTGTCTCAACCTGAAACATCGCCCATTCCTTCTGTCCAGAGATGCTGACAGTCCCGCTGAGTTACTCCAGCATTTTGTGTCTATCTTTGGTGTAAACCAGCATCTGCAGTTCCTTCCTATACATTGTACCCTCTCTGAGCCGTTTACACTGGCATCTAAAGTTTGCGGCAATTGAGATCCCCTCGCACCAAACCCCTGTTTTTGTCCCGTTACTATTTTTGCCATTTACATGATCTGTCATTTGCTACCCTTCTCCAGTTAGTGGGCGGGTGGTGATATCAGTGAATTGTCTTGTCCAGACCACAACGTGTTAATGAGTTACCAAAAATTAATTTTGGCTCTGAAGAAATCAGAATTTGGTGACATTTAGATCACTACATCTGAATATTTTTCCAAGTTTAATTGTTGTAGAATGAGTGTGGTGGTTAAAGTTGTGATGTAAGGCGATGTTGAGTTCGATAAATCACCCGATTCAGACAACAGAGTTTGTACCACAAAGTATTTTATTACACTACCTAATAAGGCTCATAGACTCGCGTATCCGCGTACACAGCAAAGCGCATCGCTGGGTAGTGAGCTGGTGTCAACCTCCTGGCACCGTTCGCGACACGGTCCAAGGTTGGGGTTTTCTCATGCTCTGGAAGGGCACCTCGCGCGGTTCTTTATGGCGTTTCTGGTCCATTCAGACGGTGCTATACTCCCCCCTCCCATGAGCCAATCATTATCCCGACCAATCAGGCCGTGCCACACTTAGCCTGTTGTGCACTCTGTTTCTTCACTACTTGCGGAAGTGGGTGCAGGTGGTCCGCCCAACTATTGCGGTGTTTTGCTCAGCAAACCCAGCCATAACTAGACTTGTTTGGGAATATCTTCGAACATCTACTTGGTTTCGAAGGGTTTGGCATGCTGTGCTGCTAATTTAGCTGGCAACTCCATTTTAGCTAACATGGTCTGTTTGACCCTTACAATATAGGAGGTATGGAACAAGGTTTCCTGCTTCAAGACTGAATTTTGAATGACCACATGACATTGAAATTATTTTGTTAACTCATCTCATGGTTGACTGCAATTCATACCCTGGTTTGTGTTTATGTATGTTATAAATTGTGTGTTCTCAATTAATGAAATGTTAACTTTTCTGTGTTTTGTTCATGATGGTGTTTATGAGAACTTTAAAGCCAGCTCTCAACATGCAGTGCGTAGTTAATGCAGACTTTTTTTTTTGCAGACACCTACTATTTTAGATTATGCAGAAGTGCTACTGGCAATATCTCCGTTAGAAAGGCACACAATGCATCTATTTAACTACATCTGTGAGCTTTCACTGCTATACACAGACATCTCTGAGTATTCCCCAGCCATGACCACTGCTGCCGCCTTGCTGTTGGCTCGAGTACTCCACAAGCAAGGTTAGTAAACTGCATTATGGTATGCACTATACACTGTTTCCTTTTGTTCAAATAGGTAACGTTTTAAGATGCTGTGTTGGCAAATGCAGAATTCTATGCAGCTGTGGAAAAGAATTCTGCTACATTTTAACGTGTCTCTGAAATTGATGAAACAGGACTTTTCCATTGTAGACCTGGTCATTGTTTTAATTGAAAATTGATCAATTTCCAGTCATTGAGGGAACTGAAGTATATGTGGATTGTGCTAGAAGCTGGCACTGAAAGTAGATCAGCTGTCATCTTAAAGAACGGCGAAGCAGTCCCAAAGGGCCGAATCCCATTGCCACACCATTTTTGCGTTCTTATGCAGAATAAAAATTAATTTATTTTTTATAAAACAGCAATTGAAAAATGGGGAGTCTTCAAACCAAGACTGATTGTATAGAGGTGAGAGCCATCTGGTCTTTGCCTAGGTAGATCATGCTGTCACGGCACCATAAATGGTGTAGTTCAACTACTGGATTGGCTTTAAAAATGATAGGACTAACGGATTGTTCAATAAGATGCATGTACAGATTAATGTGTAGATTTAACTAGTTGGCAATCATTGGGCATTTATTGCAGGAGGAATTGAGCACAAGTGGAGGGTCTCTGAAATTGTACAGGATGCTAGTGAGACTGTTCTTGAAATACCATGTACAGGACTGGTCTCCCTGCCGCAGTAAAGACACTCTTGTGATAGGTGGGATGCAACAAAGATTTACCAAGACAATCCCTAGAATAGGGTGGGAGGGTGGGATATGTGGCAGATGGATGTGGAGTGTTTAGAGAGGATGCAAAAGAGGTTTATCAGAATGTTACCGGATTAGAGAGTATCAGCTATAAGGAGAGGTTTGATTATAAACTGGGATTGTTTTCCCTGGAGTTTTGGAGGCTAAGGGGAGGCATGAAAGAAGTTTATAGAGGAAAATAGTTATATTGTCAGAATCCTTTTTCCAGGGTGTATATGATGAATACGTTAGAACTTTATTTATCCCAGGAGGGAATACTAGAGGTCATAGCTTTAAGGTGAAGGGAGGATTTTTTTTTACACAATGTAACTGGACTGGAATGAGATGCCAGGGAGATGCTGAAAGCAGATACGATAGCAACTTTCAAGAGCGATTGAGACGAGCATGAAGGCAGAGAATAGGGGTATGGATTATGTGCAGAAGGATGGTGTTAGTTTAATGTGTTGTCGTGGTTAGCGTAGACATGGTAGGCTGAAAGGCCTGTTCATGTGCTGTACTGGTCTAGGTACTTTCAAAGAAGGAATAACATTAAACCCAGCAACATAAACAAATCTGGTGTAATCCTGGCAATGAATAAGCAGGTATAGGAGCAACCTGCAACAAGATCTGAATATGGATTAGTTAACATCAATCAACAAAACTGTTAAAACTAAACTACACTTTTTGAGTTTACAAGGGTTGGAACTAATTTTTTTTAAAGTTGAGAGAGCTTAACGTGACAGCTAGACAGCAGAATTGAACTCTGAGGAATGCCATGGATATATATTTTTTCTAAGCCAACTATGGCGAGCTATTGCTATTGAAACTGGAGAAAGATTGCAGGATGAAGAATAGTTTACAGGGAGAAGGCTAGAAATGCTGCTTCTATAGAGTAGGGGGATGTGATTGAAATGGTGAATTATGAAATTGTTCCCACTGGTGGAAGGACTGTGACTCGGAGACTTATGTTTGTTAGCTAAAGCACCGGAGGTAAGCTGAGGGTAAAGTTTAGACAGTGCTGTAGAATTCTGGCATTTGGCAGAGATGTGGAAAATAAGCTTTTGGGGATAGGGAAGAGGGCAGAGAGTGGAGCCATTTTCATTACTCTTGCCACCATTTGTTCTCAGTTCATTACAAGGAAGAAGCGCTCGCGTGTTCAGTGACAATTCTGGTTGAAAGCACATAAGTCCCTGTGGCTGTAACACTGTCTTTGTCTTTTCCTCTGCTCCTCTTCTAGCCCTCCCATGGTCAAGCCAGCTTACAGAATCTACTGGATTTACATTAGAGAATCTAATTCCATGTGTAATAACCCTGCATAGAAAATGGTGAGTGCAACCAAATGGCATCTGTGTCGTGTTGTGTATGATGTGCATGTCCAATCTTAAATTTTCAAATAGTTTTTCCCAAGTTGTAAAATTGCCCAACACACTTTGAGCAATCCGTCTGCATTAATGCAGCTTTTACCGATCGCCGGTTAAATGTTTACAGGTCTCCATGTTCCGGGTCATCAGTACCATCAATATTTCATGCAGATGTTTCTTGGGCAGTGCTACCATTAAACAACTATATTTTATGCCATTTCAAAGGCAATCTAATACTCCTCCATGAACTGCAGAAAGCAGAGTTCAAAGAAATTGCATAGTAATTGATAAAGGGGCTTTGCTCCATAGGATATTTCCATTTCACTGAGGATAATGGCTGGATATAACATAATTGTTTAATGTAACTTTTCATACTTGCTCGTAAATGGTAGTATACAGTAATTTTATCTTTTTTTAAATTACCTTAATTTAATCATGTAGACAAAAAATACTGGAGAAACTCAGCGGGTGAGGCAACCTCTATGGAGAAAAGGAGTAGGCGACGTTTTGGGTCGAGACCCTTCAGATTTAATTTAATCATGTGCATTTATTAGAGGGGACAAGGTAACAATGTTAAGAGATGAGAAATTAATTATTCTGCATGATTTATTCTAAAAAATCTCTGCTAGCTTCCATAATGAGGTGCCCAAGGATTACAGGAAAGTCTCTCTTACTGCTGTGAAGCAACGATTTGAGGATGAACGCCATCAGCAAATTAGCAAAGAAAAGGTAGGTTATTCTAGGTAGGGAAGCTACTGTTATGTATTGGTAAAGCACCAAGAGCAATCAAAACTATCAGTCAAATGGCAAATTATGTGTAGGAAAGAACTGCAGATGCTGGATTAAATCGAAGGTAGTCACAAAATGCTGGAGTAACTCAGTGGGACAGGCAGCATCTCTGGAGAGAAGGAATGGGTGACATTTCGGGACGAGACCCTTTAGACTGATATCAGGGAAGTTGGTGGGACAGATAGAATGTAGTCAGAGACAGTAAGACTGGTGGGAGGAAGGGGGAGGGGATGGAGAAAGAAAGCAAGGGCTATTTGAAGTTAGAGAAGTCAATGTTCATACTGCTGGGGTGTAAGCTATCCAAGCGAAATATGAGGTGCTGTTCCTCCAATTTGCGTTGGGCCTCACTCTGACTCTCTCAGCACTTTAACTCCCCCTCTGATTGGGAATGAGAGGGGGGGTTAAAGTGCTGAGCAACCGGGAGATCAGGTAGGTTAAGGCGGACTGAGCGGAGGTGTTCAGCGAAACGATTGCCGAGCCTGCTCTTGGTCTCGCCGATGTACAGAAGTAGACACCTGGAACAGCCGATATAGTAGATGAGGTTGGAGGAGGTGCAAGTGAACCTCTGCCTCACCTGAAAAGACTGTCGGGGTCCTTGGATGGAGTCTAGGGGGTAGGTAAAGGGACAAGTGTTGCATCTCTTGCGGTTGCAGTGGAAAGTACCTGGGGAGGGGTTGCTTTGGGTGGGAAGGGACGAGTTGACCAGGGAGTTGCGGAGGGAACAGTCTCTGCAGAAAAGGGTGGAGTTGGGAAGATATGGCCAGTAGTGGGATCCCGTTCGAAGTGGAGTAAATTTTGGAGGATTATATGCTGTATGCGACGGCTGATGATGAGGAAGGTGAGGACTAGGAGGACTTGTCCTTGTTACGAATGGGGGGAAGGTGGAGCAAGAGCAGAGCTGCAGGATATCGAGGAGACCTTAGTGAGAGCCTCTTCTATAATGGAAGGGGGGAACTCCCATTCCCTAAAGAATGAGGACATCTCTGATAAAATGGAAGATTATGTTGGATTTATTTGCTTAGTTTCATAATTGTTTTAAATTTCCTTCCAATAGCTCCTTGAATGTCTGTTGTTATTTTGTGGTCATCGTTTTCACTGACTAGTTTAAAAAAAAATTCCAAATTTAAATTTCACTGCAGTCAGGGTGTTCCAGCATGTGCACATGTCCTCAGTTTCCAACTATCTTTCCTCCCTGCTCCCCAGGCAAAATTTATGGCTATGTGCGTCCTTGGGATTCCCTAATTTATAGATAAAAGATTTGCCAATCTGTTTCTCTAGAAATTTTTTGCCAATTGTACTTCATCATTTATCTTGGCTTTTATATTTAGTCTAATTTTCCTTGCCATCAAACAGGGGTGGGGGCGGACACCACATGCAGAACTGCCCAGACAATCTCCCTTGTAATGCTTCATATCACATCTGCCTCCCAAACCCAGGATGTTTGCTGCAGTCCCCCTCCTGTTGATGCCTCCTCCTGATCTGCCCTTTATGCATTATTGATATAAGCTTTATGAAATAATTGTCACGTGTCCTGACAAGCATCCACGCTGATTATTTTGATTGACTTTAACCCAAAACTACTTCCTCCTTTGAATGAGAAAGTTCCCTGGATGCTTGTCGCAATACAAACATCAAAAGTTGGTAAGGCCAGAGTAAAGGTTCTTATCACAGTAACTTTTGAAGATAAGTTATTGCAGTGCTTTCTGTTAACTCTACATTTGTGTCACTGTTAGGTAATGGATTATGTTGAGCTGTGTAGTCTGCTAGGAATAAAAGAGGAAAATGAACCTTCATCGCTTTCTGATCACACCAATCCTGAGATCCACACATTTTTGACATCACCTTCAGGCAACAAAACAAAACGGTATGAATTGTCGTATAGCTTAATTAAAGATATAACAAAGATTTACGTCAAGCAGTTGCTCCGACCAAGTAATTGTCATGTTTTGTGACCTGGTTTGTTCCCACTTCTCAAAGACATGAACGGTGGGAGAGTCAGAGGGGAGCTGGTGGCTATGTGAGGGAGAGTAGGTAGTAGAAAAATAAGAGGGAAAATGCAATTGCTCTAGGTTGGCTAGGACTTGATGGTCTGAATGGTCTCCTATGTCATAAGAAAAAATAGTTAAAAAAAAAAAAAAGTAATATAAGACTGTTTTAACAGCTGAGATGCTGTCTGATTGGTAAAGTCCTGTGTCTGCAGCAGAGACATCTCTTGTCACCTGTGCAGTACCCTCAGTCTCCACATTCTTCCTATTCCTCATCCAGTTCCCGCAAATTTATATTACCTGGAAGGCTTTAACTAAGATCAGCTTTTCTATTTTTGCACCATTTTGAACTCAATGCTAGTCATACTATCTGTACCTATTCTCCACTGTGGTTTGTGGGAAATGATATTGGCTGAGTGGAGGACCATTGCCTGCAAGACACTGCCTCAGTCTCAGCCTGAGGAAGAGAGCTTGCTCAGCATCAGCCTTTAAATTTACCACAACATTTGGTACAATATCGCCTTTCGGTTACTCGTAAATTGGGATACTTGGCACGTCAGTTTCTCATGCTGACTTGCACTTTGAGAGTGTTATATTCAGGACGGCAGAATTAATAACTTACACACATTTTGGCTGGAACACGAGAGAGAGAGATTTATTACCCAACATTCCCTGCTTATATACAACACCAACTCATTAACATATGCATGAATATGCATGAATACATTACAGAGAGCAACAGTGGAAAGAGATCAAACAATGTTCCCACAATAATTAAATGTTATGTTAACATTTAGTATTTATCAGTCATAGAGCTGTAACAGCACAAAATCAGCCCTTTGGCCCACCTTGTCTGTACTGGCCAAGTTAGCAAATTGGGCTAATCTCATTTACCTGCTTTTGGACTACAGCTCTCTGAACCCTTAGGTCTGCAGAAATGCTTAAACTCACCTGTCCCACACACTTCAGTGGCTCGCGCATTTGACCTTCAGGGGCAATTTGCATGTTTGCAAACAATATTTTTTTGGGGCTTAAGTTCAATTGATCAGTTGCTAGTTTTCATGAGAATTTTTATTCCCTTTGTTTAGACGAAGAGAAGATAGTTTTCGAGAAGATAGAGGCAACTTTGTGGCAACTCCTATTGTTGAATTGTCTAATCATGAGGACACGTTCCTGGGGGATTTCCTCGATTTGAGTTTAGACTTGTCCTGCACAGGGTATGACGGAGACCAGGAAAGTGAAGAGGAGAAACATGCTGATGGTATGTACATTTCTATTTTATACACTTCACAACAGAAATGTAAATGTATCTTGTGAATGGTTTCCAGAATCCCAAGCAATTGCTCAACTTGTCCCGTTTTTGTGACATCTGCAAATTAAGTAATCAGCCCCACTACTGATCCCTCAGAACACCAATGGTCTAGACGAGCCAGAATAACACCCCTCCACTACTACCGTCTTCTACGGCTAACTAATTTTGAATGTAATGTACTGCCGAGTCACTATAAATACCTTGTGCCTTAATCTATTGAATCAGCCAATAATATGGCCTTTGCCATTAGCTTTACTAAAGTGCAGGCAACATCCATGCCCCACTCTCATCAATCACCTACATCACCTCAAAAAAAATTAAGATATGACATCCTAATTACTTGAATCAGTCTCCCCTGAATTTTAATCCCTCAGAATGGGAGATCTTAACTATTTCCTTCATCTAGTCCCCTCGTGATTCAGAATGGTTTGATTTAATTCTCCCCTCTGACACTTGTTCCAAAGAAAAATCTATTCTTTCCTCCTAGCTATTTTCATAAGGTCATAAGTCATAAGTAATAGAAGAAATAGGCCATTTGGCCCATCAAGTCTGCACCACCATTCAATCATGGCTGATCTATCTCTCCCTCCTAACCCCATTCTCCTGCCATCTCCCCATAACCCCTGACATCTGTACTAATCAAGAATCTATATATCTCTGCCTTAAAAATATCAATTGACGGCCTCCACAGCCTTCCGAGGCAAAGAATTTCACAGATTCACCACCACCTGACTAAAGAAATTTCTCCTCATCTCCTTCCTAAAAGAACGTCCTTTAATCCTGAGGCTATGATCTCTAGTCCTAGACTCTCCCTCTAGTGAAAACTTTCTCTCCACATCCACTCTATCCAAGCCTTTCACTATTCACTAAGTATGAGCACTATTCAATGAGGTCCCCCCCCCCAACCCCCTCCACCCCTCATCCTTCTAAACTCCAGCGAGTGCAGGCCCAGTGCGTTTAAACGCTCATCATATATTAACCCACTAATTATTGGGATCATTCTTATAAGCCGCCTCTGGACCCTCTCCAGAGCCAGCACAATTATATTTATCTCTATCTATCGATCTATCTATCTATCTATCTATCTATCTATCTATCTATCTATCTATCTATCTATCTATCATCCTTCCCCAGATATAGTGCCCAAAATTGTTCACAATACTACAAATGCAGCCTGACCAGCGCCTATTAGAGCCTCTGCATTACATCCCTATTTTCCCAGGATTCCCAAGAATTTTCCTAGGTCCGGCAATATTCATAATCGCTCTGCACTCTCACCAATCTAGATTCAGCCTTCCTGTAATGAGGTGGCCAGAACCATGGTCTAGTTGATGTGGTGCTAGCATAATCTCCCGGCCCTCATTAGTGCCTCCATGTGGATTGCCTTCTGTAAGGACACGTCACCCATTCCCTTATTTATTTGTCCTGCTAACCTATACACATCTACAGGCCTATCCTTTGTGCTCACACTGTTCCTTGATATCTGTCATCAGATTAAAACGTTCCTCCACACCAACAACCTCGCAGACAATTTTATTTGCATGTAAACTTCTTGAGGATGCCCTCCAGAATTGGGCTTGTATTGGTGTTAGTTTGTTATTGTCCCATGTATCGAGATACAGTGAGCAATTTAGTTTGTATGGTATCTAGTCACATTTTACTAAACATAACTACAATCAAGCCGTACACAGGTACTACAGGTAGCGCAGAGAGAAAAAATAGCCAGAGTGCAAAATATATATTACAAAAAAAGGGGCCAGAATGCATAA
Source organism: Leucoraja erinaceus (assembly GCF_028641065.1). Classification (NCBI taxonomy): domain Eukaryota; kingdom Metazoa; phylum Chordata; class Chondrichthyes; order Rajiformes; family Rajidae; genus Leucoraja; species Leucoraja erinaceus. The sequence continues at coordinate 18,735,548 of NC_073396.1, forward strand.
ATTCCAGGAGTAGAATAAGACCATTCGGCCCATCAAGTCAATCATGGCTGATCTATCTTTCCCTCTCAACCACATGACCTTCACCCATAACCCCTCACACCCTTACTAATCAAGAATCTGTCAATCTCCGCCTTAAAAAATATCCATTGACTTGGCATCCGCAGCTGTCTGTGGCAATGAATTCCACAGATAAAACCTTCAGACCACTATACACCCTTCAACCATTGTCTGGTGCATCTAGCCACTGCACCAGTTTTGGATCTCATTTGCCGCAGCATTTTCCTTGGCCAGCCTACCATGTGAGTTCTTATCAAAAGCCTTGTTAAAACCAAGTAGACTAAGACACACTGACCTTGTGTCCTTCACAAAGAATTGAGTCATATCTCAGAAAGGATCTCTTAACAAATCCAAGCTGTCTCTCTTTAATTGATCTGCATGTGTCTAAATTAAGATTTATTCATGCAGTCTGTGTCATGCAGGCTACTCGCTATGAAGAGTAGCTGTTGCTGAAGTAACAAGTAATGCCATTATTTCAGTTGGCTGCAGTGAAGAACCCTCCGCCATTTAATATTTCCTCTCCTTTGCATATGAACTTCTTTGTAAGTGTGTAACCAGCTGGTCCACAAGGTTGAACTCGATGTCTTGTTACAGGTACCGATGTTGCTGGGGTTGAGGCCGCAGTAGTGGTAAGTGGGAGTTGTGCAGGGCCAGATGAAGAGAGTGAAGACAGCTTGATGGGTGAACAGTTCCTTGCGGGGTCACAGAGATGTAGCCGCAGTGAATCTGCAGCAGCATGGGCTTTCCAAGAGTTACAAGGGGAACTCAGCTCCGGATACTCCTCTGTGACCAGCGAGAGCTCCTCCCGCAGCACGGAGAGCTTGCACGTGGTGAATGAATCAGAGCAGGAAGATCGGGGCCGTAGCTTACCTCCTTCTCGCAGGAGGCCTATCAAGCGCAAGAATGGTGCAGAGCATGATAAAGATGACTCAAACCTGGGTTTGTGTGTCTGAAAGAGAATTGCTGTTTAATTGGAATGAATTTCATGAGTAAAGTAATTGGTTCTGCACAATGTTGTGAGGTTTGAAAAAATCTAAATTAAGAGGAAATGCATTGTACTAAATTGTCCTAAATGTTTTACAATGGCAACTTGCCACAGTGGTGGGAGCTGACATGATCTGGCCTATCGATGACTCTTTGGCAATGGTGCTGAGGTTTTTGTTTACATTCCTATAACATTGGGAACATTACATTTAACACATTTATACCAATCTTTCCAATGGTTTCTTCTAGCTTTAGACTTCCAACATAAGACTTGATTGTGAAACAATTTATTCTTGTACAATTTGGTACAATGTGCACATTTCCTTAAATGCCTAGTCATATCAAGTTTACTTAAGTATTGGCCAAAATGCCCAATACACTGAACAAATAAACTTTCATTGTGCATCTAGTTTGTTATGTTAATATATGGGTGTTGTGTTTGGCGTTGGGGCTGTTTGGGCAATGATTTGGTTTCCAGATTGACGCATGCTTCATGTATCAATGGAAAATGTGCTTTTCCATAGCTCCCTGCATGCAGCTGGAACCTGCACAGACCAAAGTCGCAAATGCTGCCGTTTCTTGATTCAAGGCACTGAAATAGCACTTTTGTTTGTAGCCACTGCCTTTAAAAATAAAACAATAATGTTAAGGAGACTAGAGTCACTACTGGCTGTTCAACACTAAAACTAAAGTTCATTGTCTTGGTGTGAGACCATGTTTACAGCTGTTTGACAAAAACATCTTGTTGTTTTAAAGGTAATTACACTTCTAACTATTATTTCTCCACAGCATTGGGTCTAGCAATAGATGCAGATGGAGGTCTGTTTGTACAGTGTCTGATATCTGGAATTGGTCAATTTAATGTTTTTCTCAGCTGCATTTTTGTCAGTGTGAGAAAAGTATACTTCCATGTATTTGGGAACTTGTGCATGTGGTCATTTAAATTGATATTAAGTGTGTACAGATTGATCAAATGGAAGCCTACTGCAATTGTGCTGAAGCTATTGATGGACTTGACAGTTAAATAATGCAAATAATCACTGCTAAAATTGGAATATAGGCAAGCTGTGAAAATGAAAGCTACAGTGCAACAATTGTTGTAGTAGAAAGTTATTCAGGGAACATTTTGCAAAAAAAATGCATAGATTAAATTGCAAACAAGAATTAAGACTTGATGGGCAATTGGCCCTGGAAAACGAGCAGGTGTATAAACCAAACCAAGTGTTTTTTAAACTTTGGATTATGTTGACAACTGAGTGCATTTTTATTTGAAATGAATTTAATTTCATAGTTTACGTTTTCATTGTAAATGAAATTCAATGTATTTTTGTAAAAAAAAATTTAAATGGCTGCTTTGTGATCTCACTATTTTAAAATAAGGGGTCTGGATGTGGAAATATGTGGTGGCACTTTAGAGTATCAACTGGTTCTGTGGGGAAAATTTACAATGGTCATTCTTAAGTTTTGTTTTGTTAAACAAATCATAGTATCTAGCGTATTGAATCAATACTGTTTTCTAACTTCATGCTATGCCCCACTTTGAGTTTCCAATTTGCCTCTGAACTTGGCTGTTAAATGTCAAACACACTCGCAGTTGGAGAAAATCCAGACCCAAATATACCTGACTTGACACAATGGCAGCTATCAAATTTGAGAAAGTTTCATACTGGGAAAGTAATTCAAAATGTTAGAATTACTACCTGAATTTAAAACTTTTCTGGAACCACAGCCGCTTATCTCTAAATGTTAGTTCTGTATTTGAATGTCATTCTTTGTTGTATACACTTTCTTTTTGGCTAGCCTATCTATTTAATAACTGTCAAATGTATACTTTCTTACATGCAGTGTCATAGTAAAGATATGTTCAAAGTGGTTAACTGATGTGTTGTCCTGTGTTTCATTTGAGGGAGGTTCGCCGTGAGTTCTATCACTAAATCTCATGCTACAGCATGTTTGTCTGTAATCCACATCCCATCGTTTTGGATAAGGAGCAATAGAACCGCCATTGGGAAATAAGAGATCGACTTTGTATTTCCTTGTACAAAATTTGCTTCAATATATATTGGCCATGATGATGTGAAGATGAGAAACAAGCAACAGCAAGAGTCAGCCTTTTGAGCCTACTCTACCTTCCAGCAAGGTCAGAGCTAATCTGCTCCTGATTTCAACTCCATTTTCCCATCTTTTCTCATAATCTTTATGCCCAAAACCTATCTCTGTCTTGAATAGCTGTAATTAATTTGCAAGGCTCTCAGGATAGAGACTGAGAAATGTTCACTGCCTTCTGTAAGAGGAAACTCCTGCCCTCCTTAGCATTCGGTGGGTGATCACTTTATTCTGAAACTCTACTCCTGGCTCTAAAGTAAAGTCCTCAGTGTTTAATTAGTCAAGCCCCCGTTATAATATTCTGTTTCGGTAGAATCCTCATTTGTGTTCCTGGAATTAAACAAATGTTCATGTATTTACTTGCAGTAAACCACAAAATCGAATTTCTGAAAATGAATATTAAATATTGAATCAGAGCAGAACATTCAGAATTTAGACTTAAAACACATATGTTGGCCAGCAAGTGAGGTCATAGGGAATTAGAGTATAATTAGGCCATTCGGCCCATCAGCTCTACTCAACCATTCAATCATGGCTGATTTATCTCTCCCTCCTAACCTTGCCTTCTTCCAATAACCTCAGACCTGTACTAATCAAGAAAGCCTCAAAAAGACTGGCAGTATCATCAAGGACCCACACCATCCTGGCCACAGACTCATCTATCTCCCTGCTACCTGCAGGTAGAAGGTACAGGAGCCTGAAGACTGCAACAACCAGGTTCAGGAATAGCTACTTCCCCGCAGCCATCAAGCTATTAAACTTGGCCCGGACAAAACTGAACATTAATAGCCCATTATCTGTTATTTGAGCTTTATCAGTTTATTTATTCATGTGTGTATATATTTATATAATGGTATATGGACACACTGATCTGTTTTGTAGTCAATGCCTACTATGTTCTGTTGTGCTGAAGCAAAGCAAGAATTTCATTGTCCTATCACGGACATATGACAATAAACTCACTTGAACTTAATCAAGTAATCAAGAATGTCTCAGCTATAACAGTGGTCTTGGCTGGCATGCCTCGTTATTTGGTTGAAATGGCTACAATATTAAAAATTGAATAAATGCCTTTGGGGAGAAATCAAATACTGATTCTATTCCCACAACATCTGTATATTCCCTCCCTCACCCTCCTTTCTGTTATCAGGCAACTGAACCATCCTCTCACCAACTGGAGAGCAGTGCTGACCTCCCATCTACCTCATTGGAGACCTTAGAACTATCTTTAATCAAACTTTACTGAATTTTATCTTGCTCTAATCGTTATATCCTTTATTTGTACATTATCTTTAATTGGACTTTACTTGATTTTATCTTGCTCAAAATGTTATACCCTTTATCCTGTAACTGTACACTACGGACAGCTTGATTGTACAGCCTTTTCACTGACTGGATAGCACGCAACAAAAAGCTTTTCACTGTATCTCTGTACACGTGACAATAAATAAATTAAACTCTCTCTCTCCACTCTCCTTGTCCCTCTTGATTCCTCCCTCTCCACCCTCCTTCCCTGGGCCTAAATGCAACATGTTGTATTTTTGGAAGTCTTTAGTTAGTTTATTGTCACATGTACCGAAGTACAGTGAAAAGCTTTTTGTTGTGTGCTAACCAGTCAGCTGAAAGACCATACATGTTTACAATTGAACAGTCCACAGTCATTAATAAAAGGAATTACGTTTAGTACAAGGTAAAGTTCAATTAAACATAGTATAAGGGTCTCCCATGAGGTAGATAGTAGCTCAGGACTGCTCTCATCAGCAAGGTCACTGTACAGAAGTTGATATGTTATGTTACGGTTGTACTAGACATTGATGAGGCACCATATGGAGTGTTGTTTTCTGTTTGGTCACCTGCTATAGGAAAGGTGCAAGTGCAGAAGAGATTTATGTGGATGTTGCAAGGACTTGAGGGCCTGCACTATAGGGAGAAGTTTGGTTGGCTTGGACTTTATTCCTCGGAACACAGGAGGCTGAGGGCTGATCTTATAGAGGTGTATAAAATCATGAGGGTGTTAAGGTAATAGGTAAGTATTAAACATATAAATGTTGACCTTTCGTCTCGACCTAAAACATCACCCTTTCCTTCTATTCAAAGATTCTGCCCGTCCCGCTGTGTTACTCCAGCATTTTGTTTTTAGAAGACATGGACAGATACATTTGGATAGGAAAGGTTTAGAGGGTCATGGGCCAAACGTAGACAAATGGACCCAGCTTAGACTGGGATAGCTTGGTCGGCATGGGTTGAAGGGCATGCTTCTGTTCTGTATGGCGCCCTAACCTCCTTCCCTCTCCACCCTCGTTTCTTCCATACATTCCACGATGCACTCTCCCCTCCACAGCCGCCGACCGTTGCCCCTTTAATTGACTCTCGCGGGGGGAGGAGGGACTCCGCCCCGCGCCCAGCCTCTTGTGATGTCACTGAGGCGTGAATGACGGGCGGGCGTGGGCCGCGGCTGACGCTGATTGGCGCCGGCGAGCCGAGTGGGCGGGGCGAGGCTCGAGGAGGGAGTCTGGCGGCGGCGTGTGAGGTGAGTGAGGGCGGGGCGGGAGGAACGCGAGGGAAGGGCGAGGCTGAGGTGATGGAGTGAAGGAAGGGCTGTGGGGATGGAGGGGGGGGAGTGGCTAAGGAGATGATGTGAGGGAGGGGCATATAAGGCAGGACGAGGGGAGGGGCGAAGGATGGGAGAGGAGTGATGGAAGGAGGGGTGAGGCAAATATTGACAGGTGCGAAGAATGAGGGAAGAATTGAGTGGAATAATGGGGGAGGGAATGTGAAGGAAGGTGTGATGGTGCAGGGAATTGTGATGAAAAGTGAGGGATGAGCTAGTGATGTGATTGAATGGTGAAGGAGAGGTAGTAGGGAGGGTGGTGAAGGAGGGGGAGTGGAAAAATAAGAGAGAAAGGTGGAAGGAGAGTAGGATGAGGTGTGTAATTCGATGGAGGCAAATGAGGGCCAGGCTGAGGTAGCAGTGGAGGTGGGACTGAAGAGGTTCTAGATTCTTCAACTGTGGGAGGCTGGTTCAATGGTGCTAAGCTGAAAGCTGCAGGACCAAAGTATCCTCTGGTATCTTTGAGCAGGATTGCCTTCTGGCCAACCAGGTGCAGGGATTTCCAGGGTAGGACGGCCATCTCCCACAGTTGGTATTGATGTTCTTTGGATAATGCTCCAGCTCCCAGGATAGTCCCAAAGTCATACGTATCCTTCATTGGGCAGGAAGATCAGACTTGCGGATGATATTACAGGTGCCTCTCACAAGACAACTATTGCAAATAATGGCCAGAGTATTGTTTGCCATTGTGATTGTTTATTGTACCTATATATAAATTTTCAGTGAATGATTTTCAGAGAACAAGAATGTTCTCAGACAATAAACTCATCTGAATCCCGCAATGAAAGTGCAGTCGCTGAACTGAGCATCAGACTGAACTGGTCCAATGTCTCAGCACTTGTGGGTGTTGATGGTGCCAGTCACTGTTTGGTGCTTGGAAGAAATAATGCCACAGTACTAAGAACTGATCAGAAAAGAGTTTAGTGTGGAGGCACTATCAACTTCACAGCTCGTACCAGAGGCAGTAACAGAGCGCATAGGAGAGACAACTGGAGTCACCTGAATGGTGATGTAGGGTTATGCCACACTGACCTTCATCAGTAAGGGCAATGTGTGCAGAAGCTAGGATACATCACAGAAACAGGCCATTTGGCCCAAACCAGCCAACATGCCCCATCCAAACTCGTCTCACCTGCCTGCGTTTGGCCCATATCCTTAAAACCTATCCTATATATGTACCTGTCCAAATGCTTTTTAAATGAGATAGTATCTGCCTCAACCACCTCATTCCATACCTATCGCCCTTTGTGAAATAAAAGGTTGTCCCTCAGGTTCCTATTAAATCTTCCTATTAAGTCTTAAGTTTTCCTGAAAGATGTGGAAATTTGTAGAAGTGGAGATGACAGTGAGCGTTGAGTTTATCGTCATATGCATAAGTGCAGCGAGGAAAAGTGCAATTAATCCATTGCTTGCAGCACATCAAAGGCACATAGACACAAATAGGCACAAATATGTAAATTAGATTTAAATTATACATAAGTTACACAAATTCTATGTAATTCATCCTTCATCCCTTGCCATGCTGAGACTAGATCCACATGGAAAAGGCATCAAGAACCAGGGTGGCGCAGCGGTAGAGTTGCTGTCTCACAGTGCCAGAGACCCAGGATCAATCATGAGTACGGGTGCTGTCTATACGGAGTTTGTACATTCTTCCTATGACCGTGTGGGTTTTCTCCAGGTGCTCCGGCTTCCTCCCACACTCCAAAGACATGGGGGTTTGTAGGTTAATTGATTTCTGTAAAAATGTCCTAGTATGTAGGATAGTATGTACGGATGATAGTTGGTGTGGACTCGGTGGGCCGAAGTGCCTGTTTCCATGCTGTATCTCTAAACTAAACCTGTTAGCTCTTGGAACGCTTTACACAGGAACAGCTGGTCTGACCACATTTTCTGGGTGTTGGTATCAGGAATGTATTTGGTGCCTGGCCCTGCCTCTCTGGTCTGGAATGTAGTTGTTACTGAGAAGATAGTTACCAATTCAGCAGATTGTGTTTCTCGTGGAAGTAGGGTTGCCAACTTTCCCACTCTCAAATAAGGGACAAAAGGTCAAAATAAGGGGCAAATTCCCGACAGCAATTCGTTGAATGACTAGGCCATGGCTGGGTGAATGATGAGTTGGCCCGGGTGCTGGACTGCACACAAAGCCAAGCCCACGGGCCAGCTGAGGTGTTTTGGCCTGGGCGCCAGATTGCGCGCAAAGTCCGGCACCCCATCCAACTCATGAACCGATGATCGGCCATGAGAAGGAGAGATGGTGGTGTCGGCGGTAAGCAAATGTCCGAAGGCCAGACAGCTGGCCTGGCTGCCGACCGACGGGGTCACGGGCGAGGAACTGCTGCTGCACTCCATGGGCTGCACGACGTTGGGACTAGTGAGGCGGGGCCATACGCGGCTCTCCCACCCGACAATCCCCTCGACCCGAGTAGTAGCAGTAAAATACGGGACAAGGGCGGTCCCATATGGGACAAACCAAATATACGGGATGTCCCGGCTAATACGGCACAGTTGGCAACTCTAGGTGGAAGGATGGCTAAAGCCCAACAGTAAAGGCATAAAATGATTACAGGGCTCAATGGTAGATGCAGGAAGAACGTTGTCTGTAGCTGGGGTGTCTACAGCTAAGTGTCACAGACTCCACACTCTCAGAGGGTGGTGAATCTCTGGAATTCTCTAACCCAGTGGATGCTGGAGGCTGGGTCATTGGAGGTATTGAAAAAGGAAGTTGATACATTTGTGAAAGATCAGGAAGTCGAGGATTGTGCTGAACAGGCATAGAAGAGCAGATGAGGCCCAGGACAAATGAGCAGTGATACATTGAATGGTGGGGCAGGCATGATGGACTGAGTGGCCTCATCCTGCTCCTGTTTTCCACTGTTCATATACAGTAAGACCATGACTGTGACAGCAGAGGGGGCCCAACTTGCGAAGCAGGTCATGGCTGGGTGAATGATGAGTTGGCCCGGGTGCTGGACTGCACACAAAGCCAAGCCGGCAGGCCAGCTGAGGACACAAGGAACTGCAGATGCTGGACTCTTCAGTAAACCGCAATGTATTGGACTAACACAATGGGTCAGGCAGCATCTGTGGAGGAGATGATGGTTTGGGAAACATTGCATGTTCATTTCCTCCACAGATGATGCCTGACCTACAGAGTTACTCCAGCACTTTGTGTTTTGCTGCAGAATGAGGCGTGCTTGATGGATCAGGGAATGTTTACAGCTGGCTGATTGAATGAGAGAAAAGTTCAAGTCGTTCCTCTGGTTTGATGTGAATAAAATTGTAATTTTAGATCAGATGCACAGGTTTTGTGACTGGATGAAAGCATGCACTGGTGGTATGGAACTGAACCAGCCCTGTCACTGCACTTGTTGGTGAACCAGATTCTTCAGCCGGTGAGTGTTGCCATGGTTCCTTAATAGACCATGACATCATAGTTTCCGTGAAGAACTCGCTTGAATAATTCCTTGCCCCAGGGGGACACCAGAGACTGCAGATGCTGGAATCTTGAGGGAAAAAACAAATTGCTGAAGGAATGCAGCAGTCAGGCTGCATCTGTGGAGGGAATAGACAAACAAGGTTTTGGGTTAGGACCCTTCTTCAGACCATTCCCTCCACAGTTGCTGCGGACCGCTGTTCATACAGCACTTTTTCTTTGCGCCCTGCCCCTGGGGTTTGGAGACTTATGTTGCTCTTAAGACCTGCTCCCTCTAAACACCTTGGGACGTTGCAGTACTAATGTGGACCAAACTATTTAAGTGGCTGGTGTATCTCTGCGTGGACACGCCAGCAGAACAAGGGAAAGGGATGGGAGATATCGGGGCCAGGAGAGTGTGTGAGAGTGTCAGGACCTGGTCTGAGACTTTTTCCTTGCAACGAAGGAAGCTGAGGAGCGACTTTGTAAAATCATGAGGGGCATGGATGAAGTGGATGATCATAGCCTTTTTCTCAGGGTAGGACTGTCTAAAACTAATGGGCATACTTTTAGGTGAGGGGGGAGAGAGGTGGGTATGTGGAACAAGTGGCCAGAGGAGGTGATGGAAGCAGGAACTATGACAAAGTTTAGCAGACATTTGAACAGGTTCCTGGACAGAAACAATTCACAGGAATATGGGCTAAACGTGGTCAAATAGGACTAGCTGAGGATGCACCTTGGTTGGCTTGGGTGAGTTGGGCCGAAGAGTCCGTTTCCATGCTGTTACCATGCCGTATAAGGCTATGACTATGATCTGCTCCCTGCTTCCAATCAATGTGCTTTTTAGTGGCTCGGTATGCCTGTTGCATCTTTCTGGATCAGTCCACGGCCTAAGTTTGCACAGGGGCGTTCCTTGAGACCAGTGGGCATTGACAATATTGGCAATGGTGATAAGTTATAGGGTCCCTGTGGTGAGTCTAAATTGGCTTAGCTGTCTCTTGGACTGGGTGAGGCAATAAGATACAAAAGGAATGTGAGGGAAAGGTTTTTTTCGACAGAAAATGTTGATGATCTGGGACTCACTGTTGGTAATGGAATCAGAGCTACTGTGATTTATGAAAGGGATTGCATAGGCACGTGAGGGAAATAATTTGCAGGGCTACGGGGATGAAGCAGGGAATGGGATTCTCAGAATACTGCAGGCGGACTCAATCTGGATTTTACGGGCTAAATTATCTCCTTTGGGATTGTAGCAGTTTTCTGATTCTGTAACCGATTGCTGAAACAGTCCTATGGGAATAAGGACTGTTGGCATGCCATCCTATACTGGCTAGGGATTGTTTACATCAACTCCACACTGAGTGGGGATTTGTTGCACAATTCCTGTACATAGAATTAAGACAATACAGAAACAGGCCATTGGGCCAGTCCACGCTCGGTATAACTTAAGTTCATCTTTTCTCATCTAAATTTATCTATGGGGCCTTCTATTCTCTCTCAACGTCCTCAAATGGATAGAAACGTAGAAAATAGGTGCAGGAGTAGGCCATTCGGCCCTTCCAGCCTGCACCGCCATTCAATATGATCATGGCTGATCATCCAACTCGGTATCCTGTACCTGCCTTCTCTCCATACCCCCTGATCCCTTTAGCCACAAGGGCCACATCTAACTCCCTCTTAAATATAACCAATGAACTGGCCTCAACTACCTTCTGTGGCAGAGAATTCCAGAGATTCACCACTCTCTGTGTGTGAAAAATGTTTTTCTCATCTCAGTCCTAAAGGATTTCCCCTTTAAACCTTAAACTGTGACCCCTTGTCCTGGACTTCCCCAACATCGGGAACAATCTTCCTGCATCTAGCCTGTCCAACCCCTTAAGAATTTTGTAAGTTTCTATAAGATCCCCCCTCAATCTTCTAAATTCTAGTGAGTACAAGCCAAGTCTATCCAGTCTTTCTTCATATGAAAGTCCTGACATCCCAGGAATCAATCTGGTGAACCTTCTCTGTACTCCCTCTATGGCAAGAATGTCTTTCCTCAGATATGGAGACCAAAACTGTACACACTACTCCAGGTGTGGTCTCACCAAGACCCTGTACAACTGCAGTAGAACCTCCTTGCTCCTATACTCAAATCCTTTTGCTATGAATGCTAACATACCATTCGCTTTATTCACTGCCTGCTGCACCTGCATGCCTACTTTCAATGACTGGTGTACCATGACACCCAGGTCTCGTTGCATCTCGCCTTTTCCTAATCGGCCACCATTTAGATAATAGTCTACTTTCCTGTTTTTGCCACCAAAGTGGATAACCTCACATTTATCCACATTGTACTGCATCTGCCATGCATTTGCCCACTCACCCAGCCTATCCAAGTCACCTTGCAGCCTCCTAGCATCCTCCTCACAGCTAACACTGCCCCCCAGCTTTGTGTCATCCGCAAACTTGGAGATGTTGCATTCAATTCCCTCGTCCAAATCATTAATATATATCTGCACAACTCACCTTGACCTCTCTTCCTATTCTCACCACTCTTTGGGTAAAGATTGTTCTGAATTCCATGTGGGATTTTTTGGTCACTCTTATGTGGCCACCAGTTCTATTCTTCCCTACAAGTGGAATCCTCTTCCTGACCTCCACACTGGAAGCAAGCCCTTCGGCCCTACGAGCCCACTGAGTGGGGATTGGCTACACAGTCTGTGAATGGGGATTGGTTACACAGTCTGTAAGTTGGGGATAGACACAAAACACTGGAGTAACTCAGCGGGTCAGGCAGCATCTCTGGAGTAAAGGAAGAGGTCGCGTTTCAGGACGGAACCCTTCTTCAGACTGTCGGGAGAGTATGAAAAGGTACAGAACAAATCAGAGATGGTGCCGATGGCTAAGGAGCCCACAATGGTCCATTGTTGGCTGTAGAGGAGGTGATAACGAAGGGATATAAACTGAAACTAGCAGGACAACTAGGGTAGGGGAGGCACGGAGAGGAGGTGAATGCAAGGGTTACTTGAAATTACAGAGGTCATTATTCATACCACTTGCTGCCAAAGCAAAATATGAGGTGCTGTTCCTCCAATTTGCATTTGGCCTCACTCTGACAGTAGAGGAGGCCCAGGACAGGAATGTGTCAGTATGGGAATGAGAAAGCGAGTTAAAATGTTTGGCAACCAGGAGATCACGTAGGCTAAGGCAGAGTGAGCATAGGTGTTTAGCAAAACGATTGCCCAGTCTATGCTTGTTCTTGCCGATATAGAGGAGGATACATCGAGAACAACCGATACAGTAGATATGGTTGGAGAAGCAAGTGAACCTCTGCCTCACCTGAAAGGACTGTCGGGGTCCCTGAATGGAGTTGAGGAAGGAGGTAATGGGACAGGTGTTGCATCTCCTGTGGTTGCAGGGGAAAGTATCTGTGGAAGGTGTGGTTTGTGGGGGAAGGGAAGAGTTAACCAGGGAGTTGCAGAGAGAACTATTTCTTCGGAAAGCGGAAAGGGGTGGAGATGTGACTAGTGGTGGAGGTGGCGAAAATATTGGAGGCTTATGTGCTGTATGTGTCGGCTGATGGGGTGAAAGGTGAGGACTAGGGGGACTCTGTGACTGTTGCAACTGGGGGGAGTGGGAGCGGGAGCAAGAGTGGAGCAATGGGATACCAAGGAGACGCATGTGAGGGCCTCACCTATGATAAAAGAGGGGAACCCCCATTCTCTAAAGAATGAGGACATCTCAGGTGACTTGATATGGAACACCTCATCTTGGGCACAGATGCGACGGAAGTTGGAGGAATAGTGGTGATTGGCTACACAGCTTGAGAGTGGGAATTGGTTACACAGCTTATAAGCGGTGATTGGTTTACAGCTTGTGAGTGGTGATTGGTTACACACCTTGTGAGTGGGGATTGGTTACGCAGCTTGTGAGTGGGGATTGGTTACACAGCTTGTGAGTGGGGATTGGTTACGCAGCTTGTGAGTGGGGATTGGTTACACAGCTTGTGAGTGGGGATTGGTTACACAGTCTCCGACAGAAGTTACCTGTTGACTTTAAACAGTACAGCGACTAAATAAACCAGCCCTGTCCGCAGAGATTAGATCACGGAGCTTTTACCATGCAGTCACTGTGCAGAGACTGACAAACACATCACCTGGCTCAGGTGTTGTGAAGTGAAAAGCAAGTGGTGAAGGTGAGTAGTTTCACTTTTGGAACGATTGATGTATAGACAGCAGCAAATATCTCAGTTTACATTTCAAAGTAACCCTACAGCTTGCACGCACTGGTGAGTCCTGCCAATTTTAAACTGGGAAGTAAAGGCTGAGGGATGGAGGCAGTTTAGAATCGTTTGTGGTGAGTGGATGCCCACAACTGAGGTGAGATTAAGGAATTGGGAAATTGCAGTGAAGTCCGCTGAGGAAAGTGGCGGAAGGAAAGGTATCCATGGAGTTTGGGGAATAAATGGGAAGCTCATACAGGAGTGGGGGAAGGGAATTATGGCACAGGAAGGTTGGGATTCAAATTCTGGTGTGAGTTTTCCCAGGCAAGGCTGACGACAGGATTCAACACAGATCACTGAAAACAAGAAGGGTCTCGACCCGAAACGTCACCTATTCCTTCGCTCCATAGATGCTGCCTCACCCGTTGAGTTTCTCCAGCATTTTTGTCTACCTTCGAAACAAAGAGACTGATGATTTACCATTTTAACATTGTGTTGCTAAGTAACTAATAGTCCTGACAGTTTTGAAGGTGTTTCCTACTACTGCTGCTGAATTCCAATGACCGCGAGTCTGGAACAGTGAGCTTGCCACCAAAGATACCGGGAACTCTCAGCAGATCAGGCAACTCCTGAGGGGAGCAGATCGCAGTTTGGCTCCGAGATCTTTTGCAGAACTGGTTATTTGATTTCTAGGGCAATGCTAGATTGCAGACACTGGAAAATCTGCATCTGAAAAGGGAGTTGACAGTCACTTGTTTGGCAGTCATGGATGTTTCAGTGTAGTAATTGTTCAATATATTTTACGTTATTATGGTGCAAGGCACCGTATAAATGCAAGTTTCTCTGCTTTTGCACAGAGGACCGCTGCCTGGGCCAATGAGGGAACCAGACCATCTCATTCTCGCTGCCACACATCGACACTGATCAGAGTGACTCCCCTCCCAACAGCCTGTGGCAAGGCGTGAAAGCTACCGTCCGATTGGTCACCTTTCCTCCCTGAGGGGTGCAGCAGTCTGGGGTGGTGCCTGAGCTCAGAATGAGCAAAGTTCAGCAGTTTGGGCTGCTCCTCTGGAAGAACTACCTGTTGCAGGTGAGTGGACTAGGGCTGTATTGGAACTGTATTGGCTGTATTGGTGTTGGAACAATGACTGCAGGTTCCGTTTACCCTAAAGGAACAAGTGATGGAGTAACTCAGCGGTTCAGGCAGCATCTTTGGAGAACATCGATAGGTGATCTATTGGGTCGAGACATTTCATCACACTGATTGTGGGGTCGAAGAAAACCCCTCTCCATACAATCATGGGACAGGTTTGGAGGGATATGGACCAAGCGCAAGCAGGTCGGACTAGTGTAGCTGGGACATGTGGCTGGTGTGGGTAGGTTGGGCCGAAGGGCCTGTTTCCACACTGTATTACTCTATGCCTCTAGTAATGTGTGAGAGTGCACTGGTCACACTCGACTGTCCCATGTGCAACTGCTCTATGGGACTTTCTGTTGTCCAGTAAACACTGCAGCACCATTCACACTTCCACTGTCTGACCCTGTTCCATCCTCCTCTCCACAGCTCCCACAGGGAGCTACCTATTGCCGTACTGTTCTTGATGATCTGAAACACACTGGAGCATCTGTCACCCACCCCACATGAACCCCCTAGCCCCAGTAGTGCTTGTGTGACCCCTGCCCCTCACCACCATGTGGCTGCAGATTGTTCCCTCATTGCGGGTGAGAAAGCAGGGACTGGGCGGTGACCTCTGCTGCAACAGAGGCGTTGGATTTAGTATGTGTTTCAGTAATGTCTACCTTTAACAATCTTTCTTTTGTTTCAATGCAGAAACGTCAAGTGTTGGTCACCATTACTGAAATAAGCCTGCCACTTTTATTCACTACAATCCTTATCATTCTAAGACAACGAGTCAACTCTGTCCAATATACCAATGCAACAATATACCAGCCCTTTAAAATTAATGATATCCCATATTTTCCCCAACATCCTTTTGCCAAATGGTATTTGGTTTATATTCCCTCCAATGTGACAGCAGTGGAGACAATCGCCAATTCAGTGAGAGACAGCCTGAGCAGGGTGGTTGGAGGTAAGTTCTACACTAATGGTTGGTGGTCCCTTCTCTGGTGTGGGTCTTCTCTTGTGACATTGATGCTGTAGTTCAGTTGTAAGAACCGTCGGGGAATGAAAGCCGTGCATGTCGAGCAAATGGTAGCTTTAATCACATCCATTGCAGCGTTCCCTGACATTCATTAGACAATTTATAATAGCCGTTAAAACAGTGTCTGTTGTCCCGTTAAAAAGAGACACAATGTGCTGGAGTAACACAGTGGCTCAGGCAGTATCACTGGAGAACATGGATAGGTGACGTTTCACAGAGGGCTGGAGTAATTCAGCGTGACAGGCAGCATCTCTGGAGAACATGAAATGGTGACGTTTCGGGTCAGGACCCATCTTCAGAATGATTGAAGTGAGTGTGGAAACGAGGTGGGCAGTACAAAGCCCGGCCAGTGATAGGTAGATATAGGTAAGGGATAGAGGAAAGAATGTAGGTGCGAGGGGAGGGGAGAAATAGGTGCAAGTCCAGGTGGTGCATGGCTAGAGACAGAGAGGTGGAGGGGCAGGGGGGTGGGGTTGCAGTTATCTAAACTTGGAGAATTCAATAATCTAATATCAATTAGATGGGTCTATGGCATAGACTGAGCAGTATGCAATGTGTAGTCTAGTCGGCAATATCCATTAGTGTATTCTTTAGTTTAAGAAGGAATTGCAGATGCTGGAAAATCGACGGTAGACAAAAATGCTGGAGAAACTCAGCGAGTGAGGCAACATCTATGGAGCAAAGGAAATAGGCAACGTTTCGGTTCTGAAGAAGGGTTTCGACCCGAAACGTTGCCTAGCTCCTTCGCTCCATAGATGCTGCCTCACCCGCTGAGTTTCTCCAGCATTTTTGTCTACCTTCTGTGTATTCTTTAGTATCTACTTGAGCACTCTATGGAGCAGTGTATAATACCCATTACTGCACACTTCAGCATTCATAGGAACAATCTAAAATATCTGCAATCATATCTAAAATTGTAGTATACAGGACTACAGGTGCTGAAAAATCAGAACAGCTGGAGAAACTGCGAGTCTGGCAGCACCTGTGGAGGGAAATGGACAGTCAGTGTTTAGATCAAGACACATCTCAAGGGGAAGGGGCTAGTATAAAGAGGAGGTGGGAAGACTGCATTGTGCAGCAGTATTTAGAAATAAGATGAATCTGTTAGAATATGCCATGTAATTCTCTGGAAGTCAGTGAAGAAGATTTCACTTCATAACTACTTCATACAGTTGTAAAATTTGCTTATCCTTGCATTTCTTCTTGACTCCAGCTATTGCTTTCCGCCTATCTGGTGTCCATGGACAGAGTTCCACAACTCCAAAAAGGATCAACTAATTTTAGGGGTGGCACAGTGGGGGGCAGTGGTAGAGTAGCTGCCTTACAGCGCCAGAAACCCGGGTTCGATACTGACTACGATTTATTTTCTCCCTGTGACCTCGTGAGTTTTCTCAGGGTGCTCCAGTTTCCACCCACATTCCAAAGACATGCAAATTTGTAGATTAATTGGCTTTTGTAAATTGTAAATTGTCCCTAGTGTGTAGGATAGTGCTAGTGTACGGGATGATCGCTGGTCAGGCCAAAGGGCCTGTTTCCACGCTGCAAGTAAATTAATTTGCAAGGATGTCTGTACAGATGGCTTCTGGTAACTAATTTTGAAATGTTTTCAGTGAATTATGACATAACTTCTCTGGGCTTTTTCGTGCACTCAACGTTATTTCCTTTTACCCTGTATCTGTACACTGGATGGTTTGATTGTAATCATGTATAGTCTTTCTGCTGACTGCGTTGCACGCAACAAAAAAGCTTTTCACTGTACCTCGGTACACATGACAATAAACTAAACTAAACAGTAGGTAGATACAGGTGAGGTGGAGTTGATTGGCAGGTAAGAGTCAAGCGTTTAATTGTTATATGTACTGATATGAAACATTGAAATTGTTACTTGTAGTAGCTAAACAGGCCTGTAAACACAATACACTAGATAACACATAATAAATTAAAACATAATAAGTTAATAACTTTAGACTGAAGAAGAGTCCCGATCCAAAACGTCATCTATCCATGTTCTCGTTAGATGCATCCTGACCTGCTGAGCTACTCCAGCCCTTTTTGAGTCTTCAGTAGATTGTTTCCTGCGATGGAGACAAAGAAATTATGAAAGTGGAGGGGGTTGGGTAAAGATTACCGAAATTAATTTGAGAGCCGATTTTGGGTTAGTGGCAAAGTTGATGAGTGCCAGACGTGTGCAGGAGGCTGCAGTCACCACTGCAGATGGAGTTGGAGCCAGAGTGCTGGAGTACCTGGTGCCAGAGTGCTGGAGTACCTGGTGCTGGAGTACGGAGATGGAGTTGGAGCCAGAGTGCTGGAGTACCTGGTGCCAGAGTGCTGGAGTACCTGGTGCCAGAGTGCTGGAGTACCTGGTGCTGGAGTACCTGGTGGTGCCAGAGTGCTGGAGTACCTGGTGCTGGAGTACCTGGTGCCAGAGTGCTGGAGTAAAGGGCCTGTCCCACTTTCCCTAGTTATTCACGAATTCTCCCGAGTTATTCACGAATATGCCAGCCGTAGGCACTCGGGGCACCAGGTAAGTCGGGACGTTTTTTCCAGCCTGATAAAAAATGTCCACGAGTAAAAAAACTGCCCCGAGTACCTGCGGCTGGCATAACGAGCCGCTACGATATATCCACGGACTCCTAGGGCCTCCTACGGACTCGTTATGAACATTCTGCGAGTTTGAAAACTCGGGAGAATTTGTGAACAAATCGGGAAAGTGGGACAGGCCCTTGACTCTGTGGAGGGAATGGACAGACAATGTATCAAATCAAGGCCCTTCTTCAGACTGGTGTTTGTCAGGCCAGGGATAAACCTTGACTCACAGAAAGTTTGCTTTCCTTTGCAGTCCTGGGTTTCCAGAAAGAAGCTCAGTTTGAAGAATTCATAAAATCTGGAGGTGGGATGGCCCAGACGGTATTGGCAGCTCTAGTGTTTGACCATGACTTTAAACATCATGACGAACGCTTACCACTACAGGTACGTTAAAGAACAAGTCCGGACTCTGTCCGTAGTGCTGTACAGAGGAGATATGTCAAAAGAAGACGTGTTAATAATAATAATAATAATGCATTTTATTTGCTGGCGCCTTTCTGGACACCCAAGGACACCTTACAGGACATAAAATCACAATACATTTATCAATATTAAAATCAAGTTGATTAAAAACAAAAAACAAAAAAATTCACAAAAATACACAAAACATTTTAAGTCATTAAAATCAGGGTGAACATGGTGGACGTTATGTCGGGTATGCTAATCTAAACAGGTGTGTTTTTAGTTGTGATTTGAATTGATCGATAGTGTTCAGGTGACGGATGGGAGGTGGGAGAGTGTTCCAGAAAAATGGGGCAGAGCAGCTGAAGGCTCTGGCACTCATGGTGCTGAGTCTAAATGTGGGGACAGTTAAAATTGCAGTTGAGGAGGAACTAAGTGACTGGGAAGGAGTGTATGGTAGCAGCAGGTCAGAGAGGTATTGGGGAATAAGGTGGTGTAGGGCTTTGAAGGTCAGCAGTAAAATCTTGTAGTTAATCCGGTGGTGCACAGGGAGCCAGTGGAGCTGAGTGAGGATGGGTGTGATGTGGTCCGATGATCTGGTGTGGGTGATGATCCGGGCTGCAGAGTTCTGAATGCATTGGAGGCGATGAAGAAGTTTATTGGAGGTGCAAGTGAGGAGGGCGTTGCAGTAATCGATGCGGGATGTGACCAGAGCGTGGATGAGGACTTTTGTATTGTCTTTGGAGAGGGAGGGGCGGAGTCTGGAGATGTTGCGGAGATGAAAGTATGCAGAGCGTGTGATATTGCTGATGTGGGGGCCAAAGGAAAGTGTACTGTCCAGAATGACGCCAAGACTTTTGACATGGGAGGAGGTGGGTATGGGTGAGCCATCAACTGAAATGGTGAACGGGTGGGTTTTGGAGAGTGTGGACTTTGAGCCAATTAGCATAATTTCTGTTTTATTTCCATTGAGTTTTAGAAGGTTGAATGACATCCAGTTGTTGATAGCTTGAAGACAGGTGGTGAGGGCAGTTGGAGGAAGGGAGGTGTTTGGTTTTGTGGAGAGGTAAAGTTGTGTATCATCGGCGTAGCAGTGAAAATTGATTCCAAAATGAAGGAGAATATTGCCAAGAGGTTGAATATAGATGATAAGAAGCAGTGGCCCCAGCACCGATCCCTGAGGAACACCATGGGTGGCTGTGGCAGTTGTGGATGTGACTTTATTTCCCTGGATGAACTGTTTTCTGTCGTGTAGATAGGACCTGAACCAAAGTAGTGCATTGTTGTTGATGCCGGTGGCAGATAGACGTTCCAGAAGAATTGGGTGGGAGATGGTGTCAAAGGCTGCTGTGAGGTCGAGGAGGATCAGGATGGACATGTGGCTGCGAGAAGGAGATCATTTGTAATTTTTACCAAGGCTGTTTCAGTGCTGTGATTGTGGCGAAAACCAGACTGAAATGGTTCATAGAGGTTATTGTTTTGAAGGTGGACTTGAAGTTGTGTCGCTACTGTCCTTTCCAGAAGTTTAGTGACGAATGGGAGGTGGGAGATGGGGCGGTAGTTATTTGGATTGTTTGGATCAGAACCTGTTTTTTTTAAGAATCGGGGTGACAGAAGCTGTTTTGAGAGATGTAGGGACAGTTACAGTTGATAGGGATGAGTTAATTATGGACGTTATGATGGGTGAGATAGAGGGCAGACAGGATTTAACCAGGACAGTAGAGATGGGATCAAGCAAGCAGGAGGAGTTCTTGGACTTGGTGATGAGTTTAGTTATTTCTTCGACTGTTGGAAGCTGGAAAGTAGATAGAGTGGGGAGTCCAGTGTGGAAGTCAAGGGTGGGCTGTTGTGAGCAGAAACTGAGAAAGAGTTCAATTGGTGATGAATGCTGGTGATTTTGGTACTGAAGAAGTCCAAAAACGTATTACACTGAGCAGTGGAGGTGAGGTGATTCGAGGTTTCAGGAGGCTTAGTGGAGAATAAAGTCCGAGTGTTATTTTCACTGTTGTTGATGATGTTGGTTCCTCCAGGCCGTCTGTTCTCTCAGGACCTCTGAGATGTTCTTCTGGCAATTAAGTGCTCTGCAGTGCTTTGCAGTGCTTGCATGAACTCTCTCCAAGCTTACACTGAGCAGTAAGGTTTGCTGAGTGTTTATGTGAAGATATTCGCATGATTGAAAGATACAGCATGGAAATAGACCCTTCAGCCCAAAGAGTCCACGCCGACCATCGATCATCTTACAAAGACTATCCCACACTTCCAATTACTCCGTCTACGCCGCATCTGCGCCCAAGATGAGGTGTTCCATACCAGGAATTCTGAGATGTCATCATTCCTTAGGGAACAGGGGTTTCACTCTTCCATCATAGATGACGCCCTTAATAAGGGTCTCCATGAAATCAGGCAGCTTCGCTCTTGCTCCCCCTCCTCCCAGTCATAACAGGCACAGAGTCCACCTAGTCTTCACCTTTCATCCCATCAGCCATCGCATATAGCACATAATCCTCCAACATTTTCGTCACCTCCTACGGGATCCTACCACGAGCTACATCTTTCCATCTCCACCCCTTTCCACTTTCCACAGAGACCGTTCTCTCCGCAACTCCCTGGTTAACTCGTTCCTTCCCGCCCAAACCCCCCTCCCCCCTCCACAGGTATTTTCCCCTGCAACCACAGGAGATGCAACACCTGCCCCTATACCTCCTCCCTCAACTCTGCCCAAGGACCCCCAACAGTCTTTTCAGGTGAGGCAGAGGTTCACTTGCACCTCCAACCTCATCTAATTTATCCGCTGTATATCGGCGAGATCAAGCGCAGGCTCGGTGATCGTTTTGCTGAACACCTCTGCTCACTCCGCCTAAACCTACCTGATCTGTCGGTTGCTAAACTCTTTAATTTACCCCCCCACCCCACCCCCATTTCCACAAGGACCTTTCTGTCCTGGGCCGCCTCCATTGTCAGAGTGAAGTCCAGTGCAAATTGGAGGAACAGCCCTCATATTTCGTTTGGGCAGCTTACACCCCAGTGGTATGAATATTGACTTCTCTAATTTCAAGTACCTGTAACTCTTGTTTTCCCACCCTCTCCATCCCTCCCCCTTCCTAGTTCTCTGACCATTCTTACTGTCCCCAATTACATTTTATCTCTATTTGTTTTGTCGTCACCTCCTAGCTAACAATGATGTATTCTACATTTTCCTTGAACTCCATCTCTTGATGTCTCGTTGTCACACCTTTCCCGTCCGTATCTCTGTGATTCCCTCTCCCGTAACTCTCAGTCTGAGGAAGGGTCTCGACCAGAAACGTCACCTTCTATCCAGAGATGCTGCCTGTCCTGCTGAGTTGCTCCAGCATTTTGTGTCTACCCATTCACGCTAGTTCGATGTTATTCCACTTTCGCATCTGCTCCCTACGCACTCAGGCAATTCACATAGGGCCAATTAACTTACAAATCCACACATCTTTGAATGTGGGGGTAAACCAGAACACCCGGGGGAAACCCACGTGGTCACAGAGAGAATGTGCAAACTCGACAGACAACACCCAAGATCAGGATCGAACCCGGGTCTCTGGCGCTGTGTTTTTACATTCTCCCGGGATATTCAGTGATCTGTTAATCGACCAGAAATCAGTGCAGCTCCAGTTAACCCCTTGGTTGCTGAAGTTAGTGATTGGCATTCAGCAGCTCAGTCTCGAGCTGAGCAAACGCCTGTGCCACACTTGCTCTAGTTTGTTTCAGTGGGGCTTTTATGTGAGTGGAGTGGATTGTGGGAGGAGTCAGTCTTGGAGAGAGTCAGCATTCTCCAAGCAGAAGCCGCTGTTTTCACCAAGGCAGCAATTGCTTGTGCCCCAAACACCACAAAGCTCCTCGAGAAAGACCAGGATCAAAATCTCCAGGTGTGATGTTTTAATCTGTTTGAAGGAATGTATTTGGCTCCTCCTGCACTCTGCCAGAGGTTAGGTCCCATGAGGTTAATGTTCAGACAAAGAATTGTTGGGAAGTTATGTCTGTTGCTATAGTAGTGGGTAGTGTCCTGAAGCTAATATCCTGCATGTGGTCTGCTTGGTCACAGCCCTTGCTGACAACCTCAGCCAGGAGTGGAGTGCTTTGTGCCCTAAAGTCTAAGAGCAGAGTTGACATTGAGCATAACCACTTTGCCCAACCAGCTCACCCCTGTGCAGCTGCAGAAAATTGTGTTGCCTTTGGCCAGAGAGTTCAGCGCAGAAGGGATGGGCAGGGGGCACTTGGCCCACTGCCTGCCCCCCCCCCCCCCCCCCCCCCCCCCCCCCCCCCCAGCTGGTCTTTACTAAGGGACGCAGCCCACCAATCAGCCGGCCAAGCTCTCTGCCCATGTGAGCTGCTATTTTAACATCTGTGTGCTTCCAACAGGGACTTTGAACCATGCCATTCCAGTACTCTTGGTGTATGTTTATTATGGTCATGTGTACTGAGGTAGTGATAACATTTGTTTTGCATGCTATCCAAACAGATCAGAAAATACTGTGTATGAAAGTAATCGAGTCAAACTCAAGTGCATTAGAGCAAAGGGGAAGATACAGAGTGCAGAATATAGTTGTAGCACATCAATTCCAGAGACAAAGTCCAATATCAGCAATGGGGTAGAGGTGAATCAAAAGTACCTAAGCCTATGATGGACAATTCAGAAACCTGATAACAGAGAGGAAGAAGCTTTTCCTGAGACTGGTGGTGTGTGTTTTTAAGCCTCCATACCTTCAGCCAGATGGGAGCAGGGTGAAAAGAGAATGACTGGGGTAGCTCAAGTCTTTGATTATGTTGGCTGATTTCCCGAGGCAGTATGAGATGTAGATAGAGTCGGTGGTGGGGAGTCTGGTCTGTATGATGGACTGGGCTACATCTGCAACTCTCAGTTGGAAGTGTAAATGGAATCATTGGTGGGGAGACTGGTCCGTGTGATGGACAGGGCTACAGTATCAGTTATGCATGTTCCCGGGAAGATTACGGGAAGGATAGGGCATTGTCACGTAATTGTTGGTTTTGTCTTTTTAGGTGAAGTACCATCTCAGATTTAAATACAGTCCTTGGAATGCACCCCTTGATCAATCCAACTCTTTCAATCCCAACAATGATCGGAATTGGAAGACGGAGTCCCTGTTCCCATTGTTCCAGCTGCCTGGACCACGGGAGCAGTACTTCAAGGACGGGGGTAGTCCAGGTGAGCTTCACCGTTGGTCATGAAGGTGCACAGAAATGTGCCTCTGCCCTCTCCCCACTAGCATCCTCTGTAATTCCCTCGGTAAGTAGGGTGCAAGAGTGCGCGCTAACTCATTCTACTGCTGCTGTCCTCGGCTTTAGTCCCAAGATCCCTAGCACAACCGGCTGGAGTTGTGGTAACTTGTGTTGAACGCCGCAGATGTAGTTTTGCATTAATCATTAGTTATTGCATTATTAATGAATCTAAGATTTCATCTGTAGTGAGATGTGGAAGAACTCAGCAGGGTAGGCAACATCTGTGGTGGAAATGGACAGGCAATGTTTCAGGCCATTGCCTCCATGGATGCTGCCTGAGCTACTGTGTTCCTCTAACACTTTGTGTTGCTCAACATTCCAGTTCCTTGTATCAGGATCATTTGTTAGCTACACTTCTAGCTCCTATCTCTAGACTTTTGTAGATCAACTTTCCTGTTGGCAAGAGTTCCAAAATCCTGCCACTGTCCCCACAGTTTCACTCCACTTTATCAATTGACAAAAGGGGAGTTTAGAGTCTGCACATTTGACTAATTGTTCACTCACCTGAATAGCAATTTAGTAATTCTCAATTAGTTTTTTGTTGAACAGCACAGATTTAGTTTTCCATTAATCATTAGTTATTGCAATATTAGTCTCTTAAGATTTCATTTTTAGTGGTGATCAAACACATATTCCGAAAGCAATGATTTGAAAACTTATAAGCATGATTGAAAGGAGTCAATTTTATTTCTCCACAACAAGCTAGAAAACCAACATAAATGTGAAAGTTATGGGTGCGAATTTGATATTATGCCATAATACCTGGTTCCAAATAGCAATAGAGTGTAAAGATATTAATCAGGGCCAAAAGCTGAATGGATCCCAACTGCAGTTACCCATGAAACGCAGCTGTTAATGTCCCTCTCAAAGGCCTCTGATACCATTACATAGGTGTGCCCTGTCACCCGTGGCAATGATGAGTGGGGGTTGAAGGAAACGTAAGACCTGGGAGAAGGTGTTCCTACTCTAAGGCATAGGCTAGTTTTCATACTGTTATATTTTCCTCATGACTTAGAAGGAAGCAAAACTGGCAAACGTAGACTTGGAGCAGCTACTTGTGGCTTCATCTACATCTGATAAGTGGAGCCTTTCAGTGAGAATATTGAGCAGTTCAGTTGCAAATGTTTCCAATAGGGTGAAAGGTAAAGGGCCTGTCCCACGAGCATGCGACTGCATGCGGCAAGCGCGACCTAACGTGGCCGCTTGAGCCGTACAGCCTCGCGGGGCCGGTCCCACTTCGATCGCCGGAGCTGTATGGAGTTGTGCGGAGCTGGTCCCGACATCCAACATGGGGCTCCGAAAAACTGACACTGTCCAAAAATTCCGCGAGGCAACGGCCTGCCGGCCTGCAGCCGCATTGAGGCCATGTGCACCGCCTGGACGGGCGTGCGTAACGTCTCGACGCCGTACGCAGCGTCTTGACGCCATACTCAGCATCTTGACGGCGTACGCCTAGTGCGAACTTCCCGCGGACTTCGCTTGAACTTCACGTCAAATCGTACGGGATCACTTGACTTACTCGCAGCCCCCGCTTCCAGTTTGGTCGCGCTCACCGCATGCAGTCGCATGCTAGTGGGACAGGCCCTGTACGGGGATCACTCGACCTCCGCGCGGCCCGCGCTTCCGGTTTGGTCACGCTTGCCGCATGCAGTTGCATGCTCGTGGGACAGGCGCTTAAGGACAGCAAGTCCAGGGTTCTCTAGATGTCAGGGGATTTGAAGAGCTTGATAAAGGGAGGCATATATATGGCAGGTACAGAGAATGGAAAACATTGACTGGTGCAATGGCACAAATGGAGAGCGGCTACCTCACAGACTCAGTGAGCCGGATTCAATCTCAACCTTGAGTTTATTTGACCATTTAGTGTAGAGGCACAGCATGGAAACAGGCCGACTATCGATTACCCACTGACACTAATTCTGTAGTATCCCACTTTTGGACATTGCAGATATCAAGGGGGAGGATGAGAATATTCCAGAGCATGTGATCTTTTAAAAGGAGGATGTTTAGATCTGGGTTAATTATTGTCAGGTGTATTGAGGTACAGTGAAAACCTTTGTGCTGCTATCAAAAAAACGATCAGATATGCGCTACATAGTCAAATTCAAGTAATCTATTGTCTGATCTGAGTTAATGATAGTGAGTTTAGTTTATTGTCACGTGTACTGAGGTACAGTGAAAAGCTTTTGTTGCGTGTTAATCAGTCGGCCAAAAGGCAATACATGAGAGAGAGAGAGAGACCGGGACGGAGCAGCCAGCCTTCCGCCCAGTAGTGACCCGCCAACCACCACCTTCTCAACACTCCTGCCATCCCCGCAACTTTACCGCTGGCCCCACACGCTGTGAAAGGAACTCTTAATAATATTATTCTTTATTATTAATAATCTAATGATCTATATGAGGAGAGTTAATAGCAGGGAACTGGGCCCTGAATGGTACAAGCGAGTGTTAGTGTGTAGCGCATGCTGGCTGGGAAACGTGGAGCGGCTCGGGCAAAGACAAAGGCAGATACAGAGACTTAGACTGAGACAAGTGTTGGCTGAAGAGAAGTGCTAATAGCAGGGAATTCTGTCCTACATGGCGCGTGTGTGTGTGTGTGGGACAGGCAAGTGTGGGGCAGGCAGGAAAAGTTGGTGCACCTCAGACAACCACAAAGGCAATACATGATTACATTCGAGTTATCCACAGTGTACAGATACATGGTAAAGGGAATAACGCAAATAACATTTAATGGAAGATAAACTCAGTAAAGTCGGATCAAAGATAGTCCAAGGGTCTCCAATGAGGTAGATATGTGGTTCAGGACTGCTCTCTGGTTGTTGAATCTATCCCAGAATCTGGAGGTGTGCGTTTTCACACTTCTATACCTTTTGGCCAATGGGAGAGGGGAGAAGAAAGAGTGGCCAAGGTGCGACTTGTCCTTGATTATGCTGGTGGCAGCAAAGAGGAAGATACAGAGTGCAGATTACTGTTCTCATCATTGTAGTGCACCAGTTCCAGAGACAAATTCCAATATCTGCAATGAGGTTGAGATGAATCAGACAGTACCCTAGCTTATGGTTGGACCGTCCAGAAGCCTGATAGCAGAGGGGAAGAAACTGTTCCAGGTGCTTAAGATGTCTTAGCAGACATAGAGATGAAGGGTAAGATGTATCACAGGCTGTTGAGGAATGTGCTGTGAGTGTATGCTTTGGTTTCTTCAAGGCTATTACCGCGAGGGATTCTTGGCCACACAGTTTGCGACGGACAAAGCCATCATCAAGTACCACGCCAGCGCGGAGAAAGCCAGTTTGCTGAGCTCTCTGTCGATGGAGATGCTGCGGTTCCCGTTTCCCCCCTACAACGACGATGTCTTCATCCTGGCCATCCAGACCCAGCTCTCGCTGCTGGTCATGTTGAGCTTCACCTACACCACGCTCAACGTCACCAAAGCCATTGTGCTGGAGAAAGAGACCAAGCAGAAGGTAAGGTGCAGGGAGCATGTGGGTGAAAGGAATGGAAACGGGGCGGGTTCCAGGTACAGCGGTGGGCTGGGTTGTGGATTGCAGGGGGCGTGGGTTGTGGATCAGGGGAGATGGTTCTGGATTGGGATGAGGAGTTCTAGATTGGGGTGAGGGTTCTAAATCAATTCTGGAACGGGAGAAGAGTCAAGAATGTTTTATTGTCATATGTCGTGAAACAGAATAATTTGATTCTTATGTGTAGCAGCACAACAGATATGTTCTGGATCAAGGGGTAGGGCAGGCAGTGATTCAGGGGGAAGGCCGGTGTTTCTGAATCTGGGTGAGGGACAAGCTCTGAATCAGGGTGAAGGGAGTTGGGTCCGATGGCCAGACACATTCTTGGCCTGGGACCAGTGTGTACCACACTCTCCCAGAATATGGAATAGCAACTGCACAGGTTTTGGAGTCAGTGACTGGATGGATTCTGGATCCAGTAATGAGGGCGGTTCTGGACATGGTCACCAGGCCTGTTCCCAACCAGTCAGTGGGTGCGTTCTGCAATTGATTACAGGCTTCACCTAATAATTGTTTCCAGCCCCTTCTCATCAGTAATGTGTGAAGCCACTGCTATGATGACGAGATGCAACGTGACATGCCTTTGTTCCCTCAGGAATACATGAAGATGATGGGACTGAATAACTGGCTTCACTGGCTGGCCTGGTTCCTCAAGTTCTACCTTTTCCTCGTTAGTTCAGTTTTACTCATGACTCTTCTGCTCTGTATAAAGGTAGGTACTTTCCACATTTCCATTCAGGAACCAAGATGGCGCTGTTCTGTCAAAGGGGCAGTAGTTTAGTTTAGTTTATTATCACGTGTACCGAGGTGGAGTACAAGGCTTTTTTTTGCATGCTATCCAGTCAGCGGAAAGATTATACATGATTACAATTGAGCCGACCACAGTATACAGATACAGGATAAATGGAATAACGGTTAGTGCAAGATAAAGTCCAGTAAAGTTAAATTAAAAATAGTCCGAGGGTCTCCAATGAGGTAGATGTAGCCCAGGACCGCTCTCTAGTTGGTGATAGGATGGTTCAGTTGCCTGATTACAGCTGGGAAGAAACTGTCCCTAAATCTGGAGGTGTGCATTTTCACACTTCTGTACCCTCAGACAAGAGGTACAGAAGAGGGAGTGTCTGGGGTGTGACATCCGTGATTATGCTTGTGGCCTCGCCGAGGTAGCATGAGGTGTAGATGGAGTCAATGGAAGGAAGGTTGGTTTGCATGATGGTCTGGGCTGCATCCACAATTCTCTGCAATGTTTTGTGGTCTTGGATGGAGCTGTTCCCAAAACCATGCTATGATGCATCCTGATCAAATGGTGCCAGAGGGGCAGTGCTGAGGGAGTACTACACTGCCAGAGGGGAAGTATTGAGAGAGTGCTACACTCAACCGCAACACTGACCTCACCACTGTCACTGCTGGGTCCACCAGACACCTCCGTGGCGCCGACCCAGGCCCCAGCCGCGGGCTCCGCTGACCCAAGCTCTGCCAGCCGTGGGGAAGAAGCTGATCTTAAGTCTGGACATCTAGGCTTTAAAGCTCCTGTGCCTTCTCCCAGTAGGTAGAAGAGAGAAAAGGGAATGGCCAGAGTGTCATGCATCCTTGACAATATTTCCAAGCTTTTAGGACAGAAGTGCAGATGCTGGTTTAGACTGAAAATAGACACAAAGTGCTGCAGTAACTCACCAGGTCAGGCAGCAACTCTGGAGAAAAAGAATGGGTGACTTTTTGGGTTGGAACTCTTCTTCAGACTGAAAGTAGAGAGGTGGAGGAACTGATGGCAGGAATGGCAGGAATTTCTGGGCATAATCCGGAAGACGCAGGATCATTTCATTCCAAAAAGGAAGAAAGATTCTAAGGGGAGTAGGAGGCAACCGTGGCTGACAAGAGAAGTTGGGGATAGAATAAAACTAAAAGGAAAGATGTATAACACAGCAAAGAGTAGCCGGAAGCCAGAGGATTGGGAAACTTTCATAGGACAACAGAAGGAAACAAAACGGGCAATACGGGCTGAAAAGATGACGTACGAAGGGAAGCTGGCCAGGAATATAAAGAAGGACAGTAAAAGCTTCTTCAGATATGTTAAGAGAAAAAGAGTAACAAAGTCAAATGTGGGTCCCTTGAAGGCGGACACGGGTGAAATTATTATGGGCAACAAGGAAATGGCAGAAGAGTTGAATAGGTACTTCGGATCTGTCTTCACTAAGGAAGACATAAACAATCTCCCAGATGTACTGGAGGACAGAGGATCTAAGGGGGTAGAGGAACTGAAAGAAAATTTCATTGGGTAGGCTAATGGGACAGAAGGATGATAAAATCCCCCTGGGCCTGATGGTCTGCATCCAAGGGTCCTCGGGGAGGTGGCTCTAGAAATTAGTGGACGCATTGGTGATAATTTTCCAACGTTCAATAGATTCAGGATCAGTTCCTGTGGATTGGAGGTTAGCTAATGTTATCCAACTTTTCAAGAAAGGAGTGAGAGAGAAAACGGGGAATTGCAGACCAGTTAGCCTGACTTCGGTGGTGGGAAAGATGCTGGAGTCAATCATTAAAGAGGTAATAATGGGGCATTTGGATAGCAGTAAAAGGATTAGTCCAAGTCAACATAGATTTATGAAGGGGAAATCATGCTTGACTAATCTTCTGGAATTTTTTGAGGATGTGACAAGTAAAATGGATGATGGGGTGCCAGTGGATGTAGTGTATCTAGACTTTCAGAAAGCCTTTGATAAAGTCCCGCACGGGAGACTGGTGACTAAAATTAGAGCACATGGTATTGGGGGTAGGGTGTTGACATGGATAGAAAATTGGTTGGCAGACCGGAAGCAAAGAGTAGGAGTGAACGGGTCCTTTTCAGAATGGCAGGCAGTGGCAAGTGGAGTGCCGCAAGGCTCGGTGTTGGGGCCGCAACTGTTTACCATATATATATTAATGATTTGGAAGAAGGAATTAGGAGCAACACTAGCAAGTTTGAGTGGCAGTGTGAACTTGGGTGACAGTTTGACACAAAGCTGGGTGGCAGTGTGAACTGTGAAGAGGATGTTAGGAGGTTGCAGGGTTACCTGGACAGGCTGAGTGAGTGGGCAGATGCGCGGCAGATGCAGTATAATATAGATAAATGTAAGGTTATCCACTTTGGCGGCAAAAACAAGGGGGCAGATTATTATCTCAATGGGGTTAGGTTAGGTAAGGGGGAGGTGCAGCGAGACCTGGACATCCTTGTACACCGGTCACTGAAAGTTGGCTTCCAGGTACAGCAGGCAGTGAAGAAAGCTAATGGAATGTTGGCCTTCATAACAAGAGGATTTCAGTATAGGAGTAAAGAGGTTCTTCTCCAGTTGTATAGGGCTCTGGTAAGACCACATCTGGAGTATTGTGTACAGTTTTGGTCTCCTAATTTGAGGAAGGACATCCTTGTGATTGAGGCAGTGCAGCGTAGGTTCACGAGATTGATCCCTGGGATGGCGGGACTGTCGTATTAGGAAAGATTGAAAAGGTTAGGCTTGTATTCACTGGAGTTTAGAAGGATGAGGGGATATCTTATAGAAACATATATAAGGACTGGACAAGCTAGATGCAGGAAAAATGTTCCCAATGTTGGGCGAGTCCAGAACCAGGGGCCACAGTCTTAGAATAAAGGGGAGGTCATTTTAGACTGAGGTGAGAAAAAACTTTTTCACCCAGAGAGTTGTGAATTTATGGAATTCCCTGCCACAGAGGGCAGTGGAGGCCAAGTCACTGGATGGATTTAAGAGTTAAATAGAGCTCTATGGGCTAGTGGAGTCAAGGGATGTGGGGAGAAGGCAGGCACGGGTTATTGATAGGGGACGATCAGCCATGATCACAATGAATGGCGGTGCTGGCTCGAAGGGCCGAATGGCCTCCTCCTGCGCCTATTTTCTATGTTTCTATGGTACTCCCAGCCTTCCTATTGCAGCACACCATGAAGATGGACTGGATAGAAGGAAGTAATGAGCCTGTGATGGACTAGGCTGTGTTCACCACACTGCAGGTTCAGGCGGTCAAGAGCAGTGCAGTTGCCATTCCAGGCTGAGATACATCCCATCGGAATATTTCAAATTGTATCTGAAGAAGTTTGAGAGAATCCTAGTGGACATGCTGAATCTTCTCAGATGCTAAGGAAAGGATAGTTGTAGAATGGGGTGTGGGGGCAGGAGGGGGGAGAGGGGGGTGGATTTGGAGCAAAAGGATCAGAACTAATGCGGATGTGGAACTAATGTGAAGATGGGATTGTTGCTATGGTGTCTGGGTATGGACGGTCTAAAGGAGGTCGACAGTTAAAAGTTAAAAGACGGAACAGAATAGTTCGGAGGGTACGGATCAGGCACAGGCAAATGAGACTAGCACAGGCAACTTGGTCGGCATGGATATGTTGCGCCGAAGAGCCTGTTTCTGTGCTGTAGCCGGATAACTCTAATGGTTTTAACACTTCCCTCGGCAGCTGCTGAATCACAGAGCGGTCCTGCAGAACAGTGACCCCACGTTGATATTCTTCTTTCTGCTGCTCTTTGCCGTATCAACAATTTCATACAGCTTCATGATCAGCGTGTTCTTCTCCAAAGGTAAGTGAGGCAACATGTTCCCAGTGAGAGTGACCAGACCAGCCACGTAAACTCCGTCTGAGTGACAGGTCTGATTTATTAAATTCACGTTTTTTCGTGGTTTTGCAGATCAGTGAATTTCACGTCAGTGGTAGGGAAGTTATTAGAGAAGGTTCCATGGGATAATATTTACTCGCATTTGGAAAAGTATGGACTTATTAGGGGATAGTCAGCATGGTTTTGTACGGGGGAGATCATGTCTCAAATTTGAGTTGAATTCTTCGATGATGATTGAGGATGGGGCAGGATTTTGCCTACATGGACTTGAGTAAAGCATTTGACGAGGTCCATGTGTAGGCTGATCCATAAGATTAAGTCACATGGGATCCATGGTGAGTTGGTAAATTGAATCCTAAGATGTCTGGGTCATAGAAGGCAGGTATTGATAGAGGGTAGTTTCCTGACTGAAAGTGTTGGGATCTCTGTTTATTATACATAGCTTGCCCTCATTAGGCGGGCTGGCTAGTTACGCTGCGGCTGAGACTTGGCTCTATCTGTCCATCATCCTCACATCACCCACCAGCCCCCATCTCATCTCTCCCCCTGGCTACCCTCGCTCAGCGCTCTCATCCTATTGCAAGGTCTCAAGCCAAAACATCATCCATTACTCTCCATCCACATATACAGCCTGATACTGAGTTCCTCCAGCTTGTCCTTTTTATCACCACCTGCAGGTTCCCCTCCAAGTCGCATGCCATCGTGACTTGGAAACATATCACTGTTCCTTCATTGTTGCTGAATCTAACGCTGAAACTGACTACCTGGGTCACCCCACCTGTCATGAGCAGATGTGGGATAGGCAATAATACTGGCCTTAGGGGTGATGGCAGGGCCTGGGAGTGGTCCTTGCCCTGTCTGTGTGGGAAGGTGCTGTGTGCGTGTGATTCCTATCTGGTTCCTTCCTGTATTTCAGCCAACGTAGGTGCAGCGGTCAGTGGATTCCTGTACTTCCTAATGTACATCCCCTACTTTTTCATCATCCCACGTTATCCCGCTATGACCTTCCCCCAGAAAATAGCGTCGTGCTTATTATCCAATGTTGCAATGGCAATGGGCTGTCAGCTAATTGGCATGTTCGAAGGCAAAGGTAAGAATTTTGAGAATGTTTTTGATTCATTTGTCGTGGAGCCATAAATTTGTCACCCTGTCTAAGCCAACGATCATGCCTGTCTATACTAATCACATTTACATGCATTAATTCCATATCCTCCTCTGCTCTGTGTAGGAAGGAACTGAACATGCTGGGTTACACCGCAGATAGACAAAAAATGCTGGAGTAACTCAGCGGGTCTCTGGAGAAAAAGAATAGGGTCGAGACCCTTCTTCCGTCTGAAGCACTGTGTTACTGCAGCATTTTGTGTCTATTTCCTTCTATGCTCTGTTCATTCCTGCCCTGATGCCTCTTAAATGTGTTATTGTTCCTGCCTCCACCACCTTCTCTGGCAACTCATTCCAAACACCAACTACTCTTTGTCAGAAAGAACTAACCCTTAGATCCCCTTTAAATCTACTCCTTCACACCTTAAACCTACGGCCTTCAGGTTTGGACACTCCTACCATGGGAAAGAATCTCTGGCTATCTACATTATTAATACGTCTATCATATCACCTCTCTGCCTCCTTCACACCAGGGAAAGCTGACCAGCCTAGCCACCCTCTCCTTACAACCCAAGCCCTCCAATCCACAAACATCCTTGTGAATAATTTTCTGTACTTTGTTTAGTTTAACCATATCTTTCCTACAGCGTGGTGACCAGAGCTGCATGCAGTGCTCCAGGTGTTGCTGAAGCAACATCTTGTACAACTAACATTACGGACTAACTCTTATACTCAGTGCCTGCGTATAGTCATTTCTTTGACTGGATGGATTGCAATAAAGCTTTTCACTATACCTCGGGACACATGACAATAATAAACTAGACATAGGAATAGTGAGAGCAGTAAGAGGGTAGGGCATTTCAATATCAAGGAGAAGATGTTGTGACTCTTGCCGTACATTATCCCCCTGGCCTAATGGGATTGATCCCCCTTATTGAGAGAAGCAAGAGAGGACAATGACAGATACAGTGTCTTTGTATCCTCTCCAGCCACAAGTGATGTTCCAAAAATCTGGAGAGTGTCCATTGCTTTTCCTTTGCTTAAGAAGGTAAATGGCGGTAATTCATGGAATTACCCCACGCCCACATCGTTCACCATAGTTTAGCGACCTTAATGACCTTCGTATAGAAACAAGAAACTGCAGATACTGGAACCTTGAGCAAACAGCAAAGACCTGGAGTAACCCTGCGATTCCGACAGCCTCTATGGAGGAAATGGACAGATGACGTTTCGGGTTGGGACCCTTCTTCAGACCAGAAACGTCGCCTATCCTTTCCCTCCACAGATGCTGCCTTGAGTCTCAGTTCCAGTCTATTGCAAGCAACCGGTTTCATCCCAGGCATCTTCCAACATTTGTAAGACAATGCTTATAAATAATTGTGGGCTAAGGTGAAGAAAGGGGATGTCTACAGAGCAGGAAGTGGAGATATGGCCTTCCCAGTCTGTGGCAGGAAAATACCACATTCATTCTAAGGCATGAGCATTTTGTGTGGCCAGTTTTCTTACTGATTTTCTGTGTGTTTGTTTGAAGGTCCAGGTATTCAATGGTCAACCATTAACCAACCGGTCACCGTGGATGACAATTTCACCATGTTTGATGTGATTGGCATGCTGATATTTGATTCTTTGTTGTATGGCCTGATCACCTGGTATGTGGAGGCAGTGTTCCCAGGGGAGTACGGAATACCCGAGGTCTGGTACTTTTTCATCTTGGTAAGTCGCTTCAAAGTATTGAATCACATTGAAGCTGCGGCAAGTTGTAGCGGGGGTGGGAGTTGTAGTTGTAATGTGGTCTATACCTCCACGTCTCTGTATTCCTTATTCCTTTACCCACTCGACTCACCCATCATTAACTGTTGCCCAGGTCTCTGCTCCAGCCACAACACCCACATTCAGCTGGGCCTGATCATCCAGCCTCACCATTGAGCAAAACACAATGTTCTGCAGTATCTCAGAGGGCCAGGCAGCATCTGTGAAGTTCCACACCGATAAGTTGTATTTTACAGCGCCCTTTATCCTAATAAAATATCCAAGGGTGCCGCACAGTGGTGTTATCAAGCAAGGACAGAAAACCCATGAAGTAGCGAACAGCTACATAGACCATGGAAATAGGCCCTTCGGCCCACCTCTTCCATGCTGAGCAAGTTGCCTAACCAGCTAGTTACTATCAGGTCAAGAAGCATCAGCTGAAAAGTCGTCATCCTCAAATTGTGGGTGGCACGGTGGTGTAGCTGGTGGAGCTGCTGCCTCCCAATGCCAGACACAATGTCACAAGGAGATATTCAGCAGGTAATTAAGCCAAGGTAACGTTCCTTAACCTGTGGTGTCTCCCCAGCCCTCGTACTGGCTCAAGACACCGAGAACCATGTACGTCAAAGTCAGCCATCAGGAGGAGGAGGTGCCTGAGACGACCCAGAACAACGAGTACATTGAGGACGACCAGTCTGATCTTGAGGCTGGGATCAAAATCAAAGCCTTAAGCAAGGTAAAGTTTGGCTGAGATGTGTGTGTTGGCCCAGGCTCTTTCTCAATCAGAATTGGATGAAAGTCCAATCCTCGATATGTCCAGAAAAGGCAGAATATAAGAATTTGGTGTGAATGGGTGTGTGAAGCTCGATGTGGGCCAAAGGGCCTGTTTCTGTGCTGTCTGTAACAGGTTGGGTTCAAGAGTGAATGAAGTTTGAGGCAAACCTTAAGACACCAATGTCCATGTGAACTGAGCTTTCTGCAGATGTCAGCTAATACTTCTGCATTCTGCAGGTATTCTACACTGGAAACCACATGAAGATAGCAGTTTCCGGTCTGACTGTGAACCTGTACAAAGGACAGATCTCGGTGTTGCTGGGCCACAACGGAGCAGGGAAGACCACCACCCTGTCCATGCTGACAGGTGAGCCCAGGATATTACACTGCTCTCTGGGTGAACAAGGGAGGCAAGAGGTGAGGGGAGGGAGAGCAGTCACTTACAGCCGTTGAAATTATTCAGCATTTGTAGAAGTCCAGAAGGGGAAACGGTGGAGCTTAGAACAATGATAGCAGGACAATGGGACATGGGCTTTGATAGGGTGATGGGGAGTCCATGTCCAAAGCGTTAGGAGGGCAAGTCCATGGTCCTACGATGGCCAAAGGCATTTTAAAGGCAATGGCGAATTTCATGGTGGGACGTGGACTATGTTTTCCATGAGCATATTGTGGAAAGTGCAGGAGAACCACTACCAATGTTGCTGCTGCAAACCCTCCACATCCACTGCAAGATTTAGGTATATTATTGTCATGTGTACCGAGGTACAGTGAAAAGCTTTGTTTTGCATTCTATCCAAACAGTTCATATACACCAAACATACAATCAGGTCACTCGGGTACAATAGGTAGAACAAAGGAGAAGATACAGAGTGCTGAATATAATTCTCAGCGTTGTAGTGCATCAGTTCCATAGATAAAGGTCAGTGTCCACAATAAGGTGGAGGTAAATCAGACAATACCCTAATTAATGAATGGACCGTTTTTGATTATATCCAGTCTGGTCTGATGCACAGGTCATATTGTGCACCTCTGACCACAAACTTCCAAAAACAACACTCTACTCTTAGTGATACTCTTGCTCCATCACAGCAGGAGATTACTAGGACAGAAGAAGTGAATCAAGGATGTTCTCAACGCCTCCTTGAAAAAACTGCAACATCCCACCATTTCCTGGCTTTTGGGATGGTGCTGGGCACTTTGAGTCCATTCATCGAGAGACTGGGGTAAATGGTAGAGGAAGCACTCAGTCTCTTTTCCCCCCCCCCCCTGTTCCCCAACCATCCCATCAAGCCTCATGTGTGATAGAGGAGACAGGTTCCAATTGGACCTCAGCTTCCCACTCAGAACTGGAGTGGAATGGAATCAGCCTTGCCTGAGGAAATGCCTCAAGAGTCAAGAGTGTTTTATTGTCATGTCCCGAAATAGAACAATGAGTGAAAGAGTAAGGGTGGGGCAGCCCCTGCAGTGAAGATTGGGTTGGGATTTTGAGCTGTGTCATTCAAAGAATGAATCTGTGGAATTCTCTGCCTCGAAAGGCGTGGAGACCGGGTTCTCTAGATACTTTCAAGAGAGAGCTAGATAGGGCTCTTAAAGATAGCGGAGTCTGGGGAAATTGGAAGAAGGCAGGAACGGGGTACTGATTGGAGATGATCAGCCATGATCGCATTGAATTGTGGTGCTGGCTCAAAGGGCTGAATGGCCTACTGTCATTCTATTGCACCTATTGTCTATTGTCTAAACCAGTGACTTGCTCTCCTGGTTTTTAGGACTTTTTCCTCCTACAAGTGGCACTGCCCACATTAACGGGTTCAATATCTGCAAGGACATGGCACTCGTACGCCAGAGCCTTGGACTATGCCCACAGAATGATGTCCTGTTCGACAACCTGACAGTGGAAGAACACCTGTCATTCTTTTGCAGGGTAAGTGACATGCAGGGGATATGTCCTATCCAAGTGGAGGGGTTGGTGAATAATGCATTTGGCATCAGTCAGGGTGCTGAGTATAGGAGCTGGGATGTTATGTTGCAGTTGTATAAGACATTCATGAGGCTGTACTTGCTGTATTGTCCATAGCCTTGGTTACCCTGCTAAAGGAAGGTTATCGCAAAGCTGGGAGTGCAAATAAGATTTACAAGAATGTTGCCAGAACTTGAAGGCCTGAGCTGCAGAGAACGATTGATGCTAGGCTAGGATATTATTCCTTAGCGAAGGAGACTGAGAGCTGACTTTACAGAGGTGTCTAAAATCACGAGTGGCATAGAAAGGGTGACTGCAGAATCTTTTTTTCCAGGGTAGCAGAATCAACGACTAGAGAACGTGTGTTTAAGGCGAGGAAGGAACGATTTAATAGGTAACTGAGGGGCAATTTCCTCATACAGAGGGTGATGATATATGAAACAAACTGCCAGAGAAAGTAGATGAAGCAAGCACAATAACAACTTTTAAAATATGTTTGGATGGGTAGAGGGACAGGAAAAGTTTAGAGGTTCCAATGTTACAAATGATAGTAGTTTAGACTGGCATCATAGTTAGTATGAATGAGTTGGACCGAAGGGCCTGTTTCTGTGAGATCTAACTTTGTTATTCTGTGACTCTAATGGGCGCAAGAGTGCAGACAGGGAATTTAGAGTAATCTTATGGACCAGGTGTGTGAAGCCTGGGAACATGGACAAGATGATAAACAAACACTTCTCACCTGTATTCACCATGGTAAGGATGTGGAAGATAATGTGTTCAGGGTGGGGTGTGCTGGTAACCTGGAGCAGGTCAGTATTATGAAAGTGAACAAGGTGGATGTCTTGGAAAGCATGAAAGGATAAATCTCCAGGCCCGCATTTCTTTTCTCCAAAAATATAGTTTATTCAGAATAAAAAATAGATACAATACAAAAGGCAATCCTCTTTTACTGAGTTGATTGAGTGAGGAGGTAACTTATGAAAATTGGTGAAGAGAGGGCAGTAGATGTTGCCCACGGTAAGGCATTTGACAAGGTCCTGCATGGTAGACAGGCACATAGGTTCTATGGCTAATTGGATCCAAACTTGTCTTGATGATGGGAGGCAGAGGATCGAGGTGGAAGCATGTTTTTCTGATTGGAAGCGTGTGAACAGTGGTGCACCACAGTGATCAGAGCCGGGACCCTTGTTTGTGATACACAGTAATTACTCACATGTGAATTTTGGAAGTAGACACCACTACAGCAGTGTGACCACCTTGCCAATTTTACCCAGTTGAAAGGCTACAACATAGAGAATGTCCGTGAAGCGGTGAACAAGATGCTAATGATGCTGAACTTTGAGGAGAAGCGGCATGCCGAAGCCAAGACTCTATCCGGTGGGATGAAACGCAAGCTCTCCATTGGAATTGCTCTCATTGGAGATTCTCAGGTAACAAAGCTTCGGTGAGCTGAGCAGCGGGATGTTTGATCTGATCTCTCTCCCACTGCATGTTTGTGTTTTAGACACTGGGCCCTGCCTCTCCCTGTTCCTCCGCATTACCATTTCACCTCTAACCACGTGATCATTGACCATGGTGCTGCCACTTGGGCTGTGCTGGGAGTGTAGTGTATTAGGGAGCTTGTGTGGGGCTACCTGCTGTTAGATACACGTCAGGCACAACACCAGCCCTGTCTGGGGCTGGGTCCGGTTACATTCTTTACATACCCAACACCATAAATATCACAACTTCAAACAAGTTGTTCGCATTAAACAAACCATCCTGGGCAGAAACCTACTCTCTGGTATCTTATTTTGGAAAATCCTAACACACTTTATCTACTGATTCTCCTTTCTCCACTCTGTTTATTACATCTTAAAAAAATGAGCCAATTTATCAAACACAGTTTTCTTCATAAAACCATGTTGCCTCTGCTTAATTCTCTCATGATTTTCCAAACATGCTGCTATTACTTGCCAATACACCAGGGACACCGCATTTCACGTCAGAGCAGGGACCACAGGGAATCAATCGAGTCACAGGATGATGGGGTGGTAAAGAAGGTTTTCGGCACATTGGGCTTCATCAGTCAGGGTACTGAGTATAGAAGTTGGGATGTTATGTAACAGTTTACAAGATGTTGGTGAGGCCGTGTTTCGAGTATTATATTCAGTTTTGGTTACTCTGCTATAGGAAGGATGTTGTTAAGCTGGAAAGTGCAGAGAGGATTTGCGAGGATATTGCTGGGACTCATGGCCTGAGCTACAGGGAGAGGTTGATCAGGCTGGGACTTTATTTATTGGAGCACAGGAGGATGAAGGGTTCTCTTATATACATGTATAAGATCATGAGGGGAAAGGATTGGGTGAATTCAGAGTATTTTGCCCAGAGCAGGGGAATGAATAACAAGTGGACATGGGTTTAAGGTGAGAGGGGAAAGATTTAATTGGGCCTGCAGGGCACATTTTTCACAGAGTTTGGGGTGGGTATATGGAATGATCCACCAGAGAAGGTAGTTGAGGCAGGTTCTATAACATTAAAAATACATTTTGACTGGAAAAGTTTAGAGGGATATGGACCAAATGTGGGCAAACAACTTAGAAGGGCAATTTTGCTCGGCAAGGATGTGTTGGCCCGAAGGGCCTGTTTCCGTGCTGTGTGATTCTCTGACCTGTTCCCTATCGGAAGTAGTGTGAGAGCTGGCCATAAACCCACAACATTGAAGGTGTCTATTGTCTGAGGCTGCTCACAGACTCGGCGCCTGCTGGAGGGGCAGAGTGGTGTTTGAGATACAGAAAGAGTGCAGAGGGGGTGTGTCGTGTTCTCTCCAGCACTTCGGAGCAGGCAGGGCCTTTCACAGCACCCAATGACTCTGGTGTCTGGTGCAGGTGGTCATGTTGGACGAGCCCACGTCCGGCATGGACCCGCTGTCTCGCAGAGCTACCTGGGACCTTCTGCAGCAGGTGAAGGTAGGCCGCACAATTGTTCTCACCACTCACTACATGGACGAAGCTGACCTGTTGGGGGACCGCATCCTGATCATGGCCAAGGGGCAGCTGCAGTGCTGTGGATCTCCTCTCTTCCTCAAGAGCATCTATGGTGAGTAGAACTGTGCCCGCCACAGTCCCTGACCCATGGGGAGCAGGGTGCTGCGTGCAGACTGCTCTTGTGTTTACTGCATTCACAATTCCCCGCATTGATGTGGTGTCTGCAGTTGTCAGAGCCTTGGTGCCTGGCATTCCCACTCTAAACCTGCTCAGTGTAGACCAGGACTGACCACACTGGACCCAGAGCAGGGTGGGTCTGACCCATTGTACCCAGACACCAGGGTGGAGAGCAGGCGGTGGAAAGAGGACACCTATCCTTTGAAATGCTGCTAGGGTGCAACTTCCCCGTACCTTGATGTTAACCAAAGAGAATTCAAACTGCAGTCATTGAGGGCAGTGCCTCGCTGCAGTTTGATGTGTAAGTGTGCTGCTTGTTGTTGCAGGAGCTGGATACCACATGGTGATTGTCAAGGAGCCCTACTGCAACGTCGACACCATCACCAGTCTCGTCAAGAGCTTTGTCCCCGGCGCTACCCAGCAGACCAACGTGGGTGCCGAGCTCTCCTACATCCTCCCAAATGAAAGCACTCACAGGTAGAACGAGGCGGCGGTGATCTCTCACCCTCAGTGTCTGAGGGACTGCTCCCTCTGGTGTATGAGCAGACAGGCACCCTGCCTGCCCCTGCCACTGTAAGCATGTGTGTGTTTGTATATGTATGAGTGCATGTCTGTATCTACATATCTGAACAATGCCATGTGTATTATGGTCACATGCACTGAGCTACAGTGAAAAGCTTTAATTTGTATGCTATCTAATCAATCAAATACAATCTAGTCGAACTCAGAGCAGAGCAAGGCAGCATATGCGGAAGGAAAAGACACGACGATACAGTATGTATCTATAGTAGAGACACGTGTGTGTGAGTGTGTGACTGTACATGTGTGAAATGTGCATGCACATGTCTCAATACCTACATGTGTGTGTTTATCGCTAAGTACACGTATGATCGGTGTTATCTTGTCTGTGCCTGCGTGCGTGTCCGTGTCCATGTCTGTCTTCAGGGGTCCATATTGTCACAGTAACAGCTGGATTACAACTCAGACTGACCTGTCGACAAAAGGGCACCGGGCAATATGAGGCTTCAGCAGGAAAGTGATCGAGGAAGTTGATGCTGTGAGCATGTTTTTTTCCACAGAAAGTTGTGGGTGCATGGAGCACACTGTCAGGGGTGCTGGTGGAGGCAGATATGACAGTGGAGTTTAAGAATCTTTTAAATAGGCACATGGATATGTAGGGAATGGAGTGATATTGATCACATGCGGGCAGAGATTAGTTTAACCTGGCATCATGTTGGTCACGAACATTGTGGGCTGAATGTCTTGTTCCTATGCTGTACTGCTGTCTGTCCTTTGAAGAGGTTCAGCCTGACCCTGGGGCATGGGATGGAGGGGGAAATGCTTAAACCTGCTCCCATCTCTCCCATTCTCACGGTTTGGATCAGCTCGCACATTTAAACCTTTCCCGTCCACAGGTTCGAAGCTCTCTTTTCCGAACTGGAGAAGAAACGGGAGTCTCTGGGGATTGCCAGTTACGGAGCCTCTGTCACTACCATGGAGGAGGTGTTCCTGAGGTGAGTGCAGCTCTACCAGTTGCAGTCGGTGCGAGGTCTAAATCCCATGTAGCAAGTTACAGTGGGCAGACATTGATTGATTCAAAGATACAGCATGGAAACAGACCCTTCGGCCCACCGAGTCCCTGCCGACCCATTCACACTAGTTATATGATATCCCACTTTCTCATCCACTTCTTCCACACGAGTGACAATTTACAGAGGCCAATTAACCACACGTCCTGTGCTGCACTGTTCTATGTCATACCCCTGTTAACTCATCCCCATGTCCTGCCTGCTCCTTCCCCTTAGCCCCCTCGCCAGACCACTGCAGGATCCGGCCACAGTTTGACAGTTTTCCAGCTCTGCCGGTTCTTGCAACCTCTGTTGCCCGTCTCCACCAGCGACCACTCAGCACAGACTGTCTCCATTGCAGGGTGGGGAAGCTGGTGGACTCCAGCATGGACATTCAGGCCATCCAGCTGCCACCCCTGCAGTACCAGCACGAGCGCAGGATGAGCAACTGGTCAACCAAGGTCAGCGGCAGCCAAAATGAGCTGATGGGTAACGCAGAAGGCAACGAGCAATCACAGCCCATCGACATGCCAGCCGTCATACCAAACACTGGGGTAAGTGCACGCTGAGCCTGGCACGGGCAGCCAACTCTCACACACCGAACACTCGCGCCCTCCTCACGAGGCACCTGAGTGGGCAAGCAGCTCTGGGGAGGACTCGGGGCATTGTCAGTGACTGCACGGTCCAAGAACAGTCTCCACCGCTGCATGAGTCCATGGCAAACGGAGGCCCTGAGATCTCTCAGGTGGATGAAACAAATCTGGCTACTAATTCAGTTAGAGCTGGGGAGTTCCGCCCTGACCTTGCACGGACCATGCGCTCACGAACGGCCACAGTGCTGCTCGTGGGATCCTGCTGTGCACATTTCCTGCCTTTGCTGCTCTTCATCAGTTTGGCGATTCATTCCTAGTGCCCCATAAGAGAAATATACGAGATGGTAGGAATGAACGCCCTGTATTTCTCCAGTGAGTTAGTTGAAGTTTCTGGGGCCTGGATTGTTGGGAGCTCTAGTTAATGGGAAGCTGATATCACATTGTGTTTCTCTGTCTTTGTGATGAATTTGCTGTGCCTTGTATCCCTGTCGGTTGCAGATAACACTGTTCTTGCAGCAGTTCCGCGCTATGTTCATGAAGCGAGCTTCATACAGCTGGCGGAACTGGAAGGTGATCTCGGCCCAGTTTATGATCCCGCTGATCTTTGCTGGCTGTACACTGATCATTGCCAAGACTTTTCCAGGACCCCATGACTCTCCGCGATTAAACCTGACTCTCAGAAAGTACGGGCCCAGCATTGTCCCTTATTCAGTGGACAGCAACTCCGACCTGCCAAAGCAGCTGGCCCAGATGTACGCAGGGCTGGTGCATGCACAGCTTGGGAAACCAAAGAACGTCGACGGTGAGTAAGACTTGACTGGCAGCCTGTCCCTAATGTTGCTCCTTCACTTCTTCAACAATCTGCTTGACTAATGTGGGAATCTTGGGCTCGTCATTTCCTTAGCGTTGAGGCTACGTCAGCCCAATTGCACATGTGCAAGCTTGCAGTGAGAAACTCCAGTGACACCTCTGCTCCGATCCACTCACTGCAGCAACCTGGGCTCTGCAGCAGCAATGGCAGTGTTGTGTGTGTGTGTGTTACCCCCTCCTCCCTGTGTCTCAGCCTCTGTCCTGTCCTCTCTCTCACTGCCTTGCCAGATCGCTGCAGGAGGGCAGGCCATCTCCTGTCGTCCTTGCAGGAAGAGTTGGGCTTCGTGGAGAGTTCTCCCCAGCACTTGGTAACCTGGATGAGCCCAGACTGACTCCTGACCCAACAGCAGTCAGGACTATGAGCTCCGTGTGGTCTCCTCCAGTAGGAATCCTCCGTGTGCTTCCTTCCGACGACCAATGTCACCGAGCCATGCGGCACAGAAACAGGCCCTTCGGCCCTCCAAATTCCTGCTGACCCCGGAGCACACAATACAAAACCCTACGTTAATCCCATTTTACTCCCATTCCCCGCATTCCCATTGACTTCCCCAGATCTCTCATCGCGTCTGCACTAGAGAGAACAATCTCCAGTGGCTCTTTAGCTTCCAACCTGCACATCTTTGCGCAACAGAGAACACTTGTAAACACCACACAGACAGCACGGGGTCAGGATTGAACCTGGGTCGCAGGAGCAGTGAAGCAGTAGCTCACTGGCAGCAGCACAGAAGCTGCCCCTTCCCCTCACTCCACCCCTCGCACTCCCACCCCCGTCCTCCTGCCTGAGTGTGATGGACATTCCCCAGGTAAACTGGTGGAGATGTGCCATGGTATTATTGTGCAAGTTCTATCAATGTTTGACTTCCTTTCTCCTAGGTGATCTTATACAATATTTGTTGAATGCTGCTAAGAAGAAGGGGTTTGCTCTGAATGAGGACAGTTTGGTCGGTGCGGGTTTTGAAAAGGTCAAAACAGGC
Organism: Leucoraja erinaceus; assembly: GCF_028641065.1. NCBI lineage: Eukaryota > Metazoa > Chordata > Chondrichthyes > Rajiformes > Rajidae > Leucoraja > Leucoraja erinaceus. The sequence continues at coordinate 18,780,197 of NC_073396.1, forward strand.
ATCAAGATCCAGGCCTTGTTCAATAACCTGGGCTTCCACACTCCCGCCACCTCCCTGATGCTGGTGGACAACGCCTTGTTCAAGCTACTGGTGGGGCCAAAAGCTTCAATCAGCACGTCCAACTACCCCCAGCCCCGCAACATCACAGAGGAAGCCCTGGACCAGCTCAATGAGTGCGTACTCACCCTTGTCTTATTAATTATTGTCACAGTAACATGGATGTAGGTGCATTGTGTGGTGAAGTATTCACAGTGTGCAACACTTATGGGCCTGTCCCACTTACGCAACTTTTTCGCCGACTGCCAGCATCCGTCATAGGTCGCCGAAAATTTTCAACATGTTGAAAATTCAGCGGTGACCAGAAAGACGCTACGACTCTTTGGATGACTGAGGAGACGACTCATGACCATGCAGACAACACCCTGGCGACATGTCATGGAGTGAAGCCTGTATGGTTGTGAGCAGTCGCCCAAAGAGTCGAACCTTGTTCTGGTCGCTGCTGGATTTTCAACAAATCGCGTAATTGGGACCGACCCATTACACTAACCTCTCCCTTGCTATATGCTGGATCCCATTTTAGTTTTTACAGCATGGAAACAGGCCCTTTGGCCCACCGAGTCCACACCAACCATCACAACACCAACACACCGGTACATTCACACTAGTTCTACTTCCCCACACACCAGGGGCTATTAACAGAGGGCCAATTAACTGACAAACCCGCATATCTTTGGGATGTGGGAGAAAATAGGAGCATTCGAAGGAAACCCATGTGATCACAGGGGGAATGTACAAACTCAATACGAACCACTCCTTCCTTCATATGCACAAATGTACCGGCCTCCGTCTGGAATATACTCCACAACTGAACGCCGCATTCCACTTGAGCCTTCTACAGATACACCACCCTCTGCACGTAGGAGCTTGTTTTAATGTCGGCAAGCTGGAATGCAGGAGGATGAGGGGTGATCTTATAGAGGTGTATAAAATCATGAGGGGAATAGATCGTATGATTGTACCTTTAGGCCAAAGGGCAATGGGTCAGTTCGGGAACAAATAACCGGCGCACCAGCACCAAGACTGACAGAAATTCCCTTCCCCAACTCCGTCTACAATAAGGGTGGTCGGTCCTTTAGGGAATCAATAACAAGAGGGCATGGATTTAAGGTGATGGGGGAAAGATCTAATGAGGGGCAATATTTTCACACTAGGTGATGGATATTTGGAATGAGCTGCCAGAGGTAGTTGAGTCAGATACTAAAATCGCATTTAAAAGACACTTGGACAGGTACATGGATAGGAAAAGTTTAGAGGGATATAGGCGAAATGTTGCCAAATGGGATCAATGTGGATGGGGCATTTTGGTCGGCATGGACAAGTTGGGCCAAGGGGCCTGTTTCTATCCCTTACAACTCTATGAATGTCGGTTTTGACCGACCGCCCTTATTGTAGACGGAGTTGGGGAAGGGGATTTCTGTCAGTCTTGGTGCTGGGGCGCCGGTCATTTGTTCCCGAACTGACCCATTGCCCTTTGACCTGCAGGAACCGAACTGGCTTTGCTCTCTCCTTCAATCTGATGTACGGCATGGCGTTCCTGTCCAGCACCTTTGCTCTGTTGCTGGTGGCAGAGAGAGCCCTGAAGTCCAAGCAAATGCAGCTGGTGACCGGGTTGCACATCGCCAGCTACTGGCTGTCGGCATTCCTCTGGGATCTCATCAACTACCTCATCCCCTGCTTCGTAATCCTGGTGAGCAGCTAATTCCTGAGAGCTCAAGAACTTCCACATTTACAAAAAAACCTTTGTACAGAGAATGCTTCCATCCCACTGGAGATGAGTCTCCCTCTCTAGCTGGGGTTGGGATGAGGATTGCTTAGAACAGTGCAGCACGGGGACAGGACCTTCGGCCCACAATGTCTGTGCCGAACATGATGCCAAGATATTCCTTATCTGCCGGCACATATTCCATTTCCTTCCATTCCCTGTACATCCATGTGCCTATCCAAAAGCCACTTAAATGCCACTATTATATATGCCTCCACCACCACCCCCAGCAGTTAATTCCAGACACCCACCGAGCTCCATGTAAAAAAAAAAGTTGCCCCGCACATCTCCTTTAAACTTTGTTTCTCACCTTAAAGCTAAAATCTTTGATATTTCCACCCGGGAATTAGGTTCTGTCTGTCTCCCCTTTTTATTCCTCTCATTATTTTATATTTTATCATGAGGGGTACAGTCCCTCTTCACTTGGTCTGGGGTAGATTGTGTACAGGAAGCTCCCAGTGACCCTCTCACCCATTGCTGCACGCTGCCACATTCAGCGGCAACTCTCCCTCCCTCTAACCCACAAGCCTGTTCCCAATCCATGTTAAGGATAACTGATCGGGTCTGGAGAGGGGGATTCCATACCGTGCACAGTTTCACAGGGAGGTATGGAGACAGGAACCGAGAAAGCATCAGAAATTAAATGTAGAAATGTAGGAACTGCAGAAAGAAGGCAAAATACTGGAGTAACTCAGCAGGTCAGACGGCATCTCTGGGGAACACGGGCAGGCGATGTTTTGGGTCGGGACCTTTCTTCAGACTGATTGTAATGGACCGGCTGGGGTAGGATAATTAAATGCTCCTTAAAATCCAATCATTTGACCAAATGTTTAGTTGTTCTGCCCAAGATTTTATCACCTCTGGAGACACGAGGAACTGCAGATGCTGGAACCTTGAACAAAGACTGGAGGAACTCAGCCGGTCAGGCAGCATCTGGGGACGGATTTGACGGGCAATGTTTGGGGTCGAACCCTTCTTCAGAGTCCAGTTTCGGCATGCTATTTTGGGACTGGAAGGGGCCTCCCTGAACTACAGTGGGTGGTTGTGTATGTGACCCCCGCAGTGCCCGAGCTTTGAAAAGGGCAGGTGGAGTGAATGCACAGGTGGGGGATCGGGAGTGTCGAGCTGGGTTTGGTTGACTTGCTTGTGGTTTGTTACAGTTGATGTTTCAGTTTGCCAACCTGCAGCCGTTCACCTTTGAAGAAAAGCTGGGAGACGTGCTGGTGCTGTTGTTTCTGTACGGCTGGTCCATCATCCCCCTCATGTACTTGAGCCATTACCTCTTCGCCATCACCGCCACCGCCTACACTCGCCTTACCATCGGCAACATCCTGTCCGGAACCGCCACCTTCGTAGCTGCTACCATCATGAGCATTCCAGGTAGGTGAAAGAGAATGACGGGATGGGCAGGGCGCAGCTCCATGCAGGGGCTCCCCCACTCCATGCTGGGGCTCCCCTGCTCTGTGCTGAGGCTCCTCTGCCCTTCTGCTCCGTGCCAGGGCTCCTGCTGCTCCTCTGCCCCTCCGCACCGTGCTGGGGCTCCCGGTGCTCCTCCGCCCCTCTGCTCCATGCTGGGGCTCCCGGTGCTCCTCCACTCCGTGCTGGGGCTCCCGGTGCTTCTCCACTCTGTGCTAGGGCTCCCAGTGCTCCTCTGCTCCGTGCTGGGGCTCCCGGTGCTCCACCGCCCCTCCGCTCCGTGCTGGGGCTCCCGGTGCTCCTCCGCCCCTCCGCTCCGTGCTGGGGCTCCCGGTGCTCCACTGCCCCTCCGCTCCGTGCTGGGGCTCCCGGTGCTCCTCCGCCCCTCCTCTCCGCTCCGTACTGGGGCGCCCGGTGCTCTTCTGCTCCATGTTGGTACCCCTCCGCTGTGCTGGGGCCCCTAATACCTCTTCGCTCCGTGGTAGTCAGTGGTCACCTTGAGTATGTTGGCCCTCCAGACACTGTGGGTCGTGGCCACAGGCTGCACATGTACTTATTACAGCTCAGACTGCTCTTTGTTTTGGCCTCTTGTCACAGACCTTGGTTTGTTAAACCTGTGGAAGGCCATGGACTCATTGTTCCTGATTTTACCCAACTACTGTCTGGGGCACGGCTTGAACGAGTTCTACCAGAACTACCTGCTGATCGGGGTCTGTACCACCAGCCCAGTGGCTGAATTTCTCTGTTCAGCGTTCAGTGAGTATGCTCTTCCTCCAGCGACCTTGTGCTCGAAATGCTCGATGAATGGGAGCCTGGGTCTAGGTACTTCCCCTGACAGTCAATGCCACGGTACATCCCCCTACCACGATACCATCCCCACACCCTGGCACAGCCCCAACCATGGTACATCGCCCTACCACAATGCAGCCCCCACACCCCGGTACCTCCCCCTATCACGATACGTCCCTCTACCCCAGTACAGTCCCATACTGGGATACACTGCGATACATCCCCAACCATGATTAATGATGGCATTCACAAATGAACGCCTCTATAAACCACTGGAGCTGAGCCTATGTTATCCAAAGGTCCATGTTGTTCACGATCGAGCTGTCTTTGTGGCGTGGCTAACCACACTTCTGATTCTTCCAGTAGGCATGTGAGATTAATCCACAAAGTTGTCTATTTTTCCCATCATGAGAGTGATTCTGAATATTGATTTATTCTGTGGATGTAGGGGCCACAGGCACAGACTGCTGAGGGTCTGTGAGAAAGTGGTGGCTTGCCACCCTGCCTGTCGTCCCAAGTGTTATTAGCTGGGACCTCCAGGATTTAGATGCTGTGACAATGAGGGAACAATGATACATTTCCAAGACAGGAAATGTATCATTGTGTGGCTGGGAGAGGTACCAGGATAGTGCTGCCCCTGTGTGTTTGCTGCCCTGGTGTTTGTTGGTGTTCGGGTTCAAATGTGCTATCACACTAGCCTAAGTCATTGGACTAAGTAATTTAGAAGACATTTGGACAGGTACTTGGATAGGAAAGGTTTAGAGGAATATGGGCCAAACGCAGGCAGTGGGGACTAGTGTAGATGGGGCATCTTGGTTGGCATGGGTGGGTTGGCCAAAGGGCCTGTTTTCATGCTGTATTACATTGGTGGACAGAATGAACAGTATGGACAGGTGGGGAGCCACTCAGTAAACCACCTGGTCCTTCTGCTGTTGTGAATGTTGTTGGGTCTACACTCTCTCCACGGCAAATAGTTTGGGTAAAGAGACCAAACCTGCACGTGGCCTCATATAACTGCAGGAAAACTCCTACACTCAAACCTTTCACAGTAAACAAGCCACAGGCCATGTCCCTGCCTGGATGCTTGCCGCACCTACACGCTAGCACTCAGTGACTTCTAAACAAAGGCATCAACTTTCCCAGTCTGTCACCATTTAAATCTTACTCTTTTCTGTTTTGTGCTGGATAACTTTACATTTAAGAACATAATAACACAGGAACAGGCCCTTCAGCACACAATGTCCATGTGGAACAAGATGGCAAGTTTAACAAATCTCCATGATCCATATCCATCCATTCCCTGTGTATCCATGTGCCTATCTAAAAGCCTCTTAAACTCCACTATCATATCTCCACCACCACCCCCAGCAGTGCGTTCCAGACACTCGCCACTCTCTGTGTAAAAACATTTGTTTTTCACATCTCCTTTAAACTTTGCCCTTCTCACCTTAAGGTTATGCCTTCTTGTCTTTCACATTCCTACCTTGGAAAAAAGGTTCTGACTGTCTACCCCATCTATACATCTCATAGTTGTACATATTATGTTATAATTGTACGTCAGGTCTGTCTTCAGCCTCCGACATTCTTTCCAGGATGCAGCTATTGGGTAGGGCAGAATCAGTAGATGTAGTGAGCTTGGATTTTCAGAAAATGTTTGATTGTTGCATGTAAAAGGTTTGTTTGCAAAACTGAGGTGTGTGCGGGCAAAGTAGTGGTACGAGTTAACAGGAAACAGAGTAGATATGAATGTGGACACAAAGAACTGTAGATGCTGGTTTGCCAAAAAGGCACTGTGCTGGTTGGTGTAACTCAGGGGGCAGGCAGCATTGCTAGAGAACATGGATAGGTGACATTTTGGGTCTGGACTTGAAGAAGGGTTTATGACCTGAAATATCACCTATCCATTTTCTCCAAAGATGCTGACTGATCCGCTAAGTTACTCCAGTATTTTGTGCCTATCTTTGCCAATTTTTAGTATCCGTTAGTAATTAGCAAGGTGCAGCTGTGGTCAGTGCTTGGATCTGGGCCTCCCATGCTACATCAGTGTTGTCGTTCAGTGATTCCATCGGACAATATGAGGCGTAGAACGAACAGGTTTCAATGTCACTGAGTAATAGTGGAAAATATCCGCCAGTGATGACCTTAAGCAATGGGGATGTCCAACTCGATTACGGTTTCCCTATAGAAGCTTGCGACAAGACAGATAAAAACAGATGCTGGAAAGCTCAGCAGATCGGCAAGTACCACCATAGAAAGAAACCGAGTTAACGTTTCAGGTCGGTCGCCTTTCACTGCAGCAGAACCTTTATCAGCAGGCCACTGACCTGGACTGTGAATGTGAACTGTGTCTCTCTTCAGAGATGCTGCCTGTGTGTTGTCTTCAGCATTCCCTGCTTGGTGTAACTTAGCATTAAAGGTACAAGATCAACTCCCACACCATCTGCCCATCTAACCACCTCCATCCTCCTGTCCACCCCATCCCTCCATCAACACCTCTCCATCTATCCCTCCCCCTGCATTCCTATCGACTGCCATCCTCGCCTTTCATTCAAACCCATCCCACCCATCACCACCTCTCCGACCATCCTTCACCCCTCTCTGCCACCGTCCTCTCGTCACCCCCTCCCCACACGTTTCAGAAAGCGGGTAGAGTATAGAGGTGTTAGAATGAGATTAGATGTTTGATGAGTGAAAGCTGTTGTGGGGCTGCTGTGACTAACACCTTGTACGTCATTCACCATTCACAGACATCACCTACCAAATGAATTACTTTTCCTGGGAAAGTCCAGGTATTGGCCGCGTCATTGCTGCCCTGGTAATCCAAGGCTTGGCATTCCTGACTCTCCTCTTCCTTATTGAGTTCAAGGTCTTTCGAATGTTGTCCAATTTTATCCATTATATCTTCTGGAGAAAGAAAATGGTGAGTTCATGAAGCGGGAATAATTAGTCATTAGCGGGCGGGTGACGTGGCATGTGTTTGCCTTCTGATGTGGCACAAAGTATCAGCCGAGCGCTGGCCACTGGGGAAGATCGAGAGACCAGCACCTCTGGAGAACTGTTGCCGGTGCTCCAGGGCCACTGACAAATCACTTAGATTTACCACTCTGGAACAGATCACCAGGATACTGTGCAATCTAATTGAGATGAAAGTAGGCAAAAAATGCAGGCGAAACTCAGCGGGTGAGGCAGCATCTATGGAGAAAAGGAGTCGGCGACGTTTCGGGTCGAGACCTTTCGTCAGACTCATAATTGTACATATTATGTACGTCAGGTCTAATTGACACGTTCGGTGGGGGATTGAACCTCGAGAACCAGAAACCAAAAGTGAGCTTCCAATTGGAATCCAGTCCAGGATTTGGGGGAGTTTATGCACAGATTAGCAGGATCCTGGGAGAGGGGTTTATGGAGGATCATAACTGAGGGGCTCATGGTGTTTAGATATAGAATATTAACTTCAGGGACAGGGACAGGGCTAAAGCTGGTGAGGAGTGACTGAGTGTGACCGATTCCTGCTGAGTTTGTGGTGGGAGAGTGAGCAGGTTCCCATCTAATTTCAGGTGGAAACAGAGGAAAATGTCCCGGTTTGTGAATAATCTTTGGATCATGATATATGTGAGGAGGGATTGGACAAATCTGGGTTATTTTCCCCGGAATTTAGATTATGGGATTTTGATTGAAATGTTCGAGATATTAAGGGGAACGAATAAGATGGTGACACAATCTCCACATGTTATGCTTGACCTGGGTAGCAGCAACATCATGGTCATCTCTGTGTCTCGGTACACATGACGGTAACAAACTGACACCATGGTCAGGGAGGGGGCAGGAGACAGAGACAAACAAGTAGAGCCCAGTTTACATACAGTGGATCAGAAACACCTCTACGTGCTGAGGATAGTGGAGTTTTACAGCTCCCTTCCACAGCCCGCAACTCTCAATGGGTCCTTTGTTCATTTAAAACCCTATTTAGAATGTTTATAACAAGCTCATATGGCCAGGGAGCAAAGGTCAGCAGCAATCACAGGTGATTTGGGCAGCACAGTGGTGCAGCTAGTAGACTCAAGTTGCAGTGGTGCAGCCAGAGACACAAGTTGGATACTAACCTCGGGTGCTGTCTCTGTGGAGTTTGCACGTTCTCCCTGTGACCATGTCAATTTCCTCCGGGTGCTCTGTTTCTTCTCACATCCCAAAGACGTGCGGGTTTTGTAGGTTAATTGGCCATCTGTAAATTGCCCCTACTGTGTAGGGAGTGGATGAGAAAGTAGGATAACATAGATCAATGGTCGACATGGACTTGGTGGGCCAAGGGACTGATTCCATGCTGCATCTTTAAAAACTTAAAAACAAAATAACTGATTGTATGGACTGAATGGTCTTGTGCTGTCCCTGCAATGGTTGGGGAGTTTTGGAAAAGCCAAGCTGTAAATGCTGGAGTAATTGCAACCTCACTGCAGGTCATAACCGAGGGAAAGAACGTGGGGTTAGTGATTCAGCAATGACACTCCTCCATGCCACAGGATTCAGTGGCGACACATTACCTTCCCTCTTTCTCACCCTCGCTGACGCCCAGTTCAAGGGACTGCCCTGCTGACATTGTTGTCCTCCATCAGGCTCTGATGATAAACGTCACTAACCCACACGTAGCGGAAGACCATGATGTTATGATCGAGCGCTTGAAGATAGAGGAATCGCTAGCTGCCCAGATGGACAAGCCACTGGTGTTAAAGGAGCTTTTCAAGGTAAGTCCAGCTCCTGATGCATTGAAGCAGCACGTGGCTGCACTGTGCATGGGCTGCATGGTTTTATTGGGGCTGCACTGCTGTGTAGATGACCTCTGAGTGTAGGGTTGGTTCATCACTGACCTTGGTCATGATCCATCAGCCCTGGAGAGGTCAGGCCCGTGTGGGTCATGGTTTGAGAATGCGGGGTCAGAGGGGTCATGGTCTGAGAGGTCAGGGCCAGAGGGGTCAGGCCCGGAAAGGTAAGACTGTCAGTGTGGACCCATTCCATCCCCTTCATTCACTCTCTGCTTCCTCTTGGTGTCTAGTCAATGGGAACAGTTCTTCTCCATCTAGTTTGTCGACTTCCTTCACAGTTGTGATATCCCCGTCAGATCTCTCACACCCTCCTCTGCCACCATCTTACCACTACAGTCCCTCTGCCCGCAACAATTTTGTTTAATCCCTTGGGCACCCTCTCTAAAGCCTCCGCATCTTTCCTGAAGTGTGTGTCTCGACCACACAGCTTAGGTGGTGACCAAACCAGCGTTGTAAGGGCTGATCGTGGCTTCTTTGCTCTTGTACTCTGTGCTTCTATTTATAAATGTCAGACTTCTGTATGATTTTTTTATTTTTTTTATCATTTTCCCAACCTGCCCTTCCATTTATAACAACCTGTGCACATCCTCTACTCCTGTTGGTGTCCTCTCAATCCTGTTCTTGCTGCATATCACTGAACATCTGCCTGCCCTGCCACCTGCCGCCTGCCATGTGCCTGTGATCATCTAGACTCTCCCACTAGTGGAAACATCTTCCACATCCAGCCCTTTCACTTCGATAAGTTTCAAAGAAGTCCCCACTCATCCTTCTAAACGCCAGCGAATACAGGCACAGTGCCATCAAACACTCATCATGTGTTGACTCAATCATTCCTGGGATCATTCTCGTAAACCTCCTCTGGACCCTCTCCAATGCCAGCACATCCTTTCTCAGATATGGGGATTCATGGAGGGTTACCTGGTCCACGTTTGAGTTTGCATCAGTCCTGAACACAGCTGTCAGTTTCAAGCAAAAATCAAAGTGCTGGGGGAACTCAGTGGGTCAGGCAGCATTTGTAGAGAGAATGGACAGACAATGTTTTAAGTCTCAACCCTTCAGACTCGTCCAATTCTTTTACAGATGCTGCCTGACCTGCAGCACATTGTGTTTAGCTCAAGGTTCGAGCATCTGCCTTTCCTTGTGTCTCCTTTTTACTGCTGCCTGATTTACTTTTTCAGATGTACCCTGGCAAAGAATCGACGGTTGCCGTAAACAGGATCAACCTGGCCATAAACAGAGGCGAGTGCTTTGGATTGTTGGGGCTGAACGGAGCTGGAAAAACGACCATCTTCAAAATCCTCACTGGCGACGTGCAACTGAGTGGGGGAGACGCCTTCATCGAAGGTCACAGCATCCTGAACTATAGGAAAGAGGTGAGTCGGCATGGACAGCAGGAGGAAATCCTTCCCCACAATATCCTTGCTTTAGTTTAAACTTTCTGATCCTTGTCCATTTATCCCACGTTTTTCTAAATCCATTCTTGCTATTTGGCACAGTGGCGCAGTTGTAGAGTTGCTGCCTTACAGCACTTGCAGCGCCGGAGATCCGGGTTCGATCCAGACCGCGGGTGCTTGTCTGTACAAAGTTTGTACCTTCTCCCCGTGGGCTTTCTCCGAAATTTTTGGTTTCCTACCACACTCTAAAGACGTACAGTTTTCTAGGGAAATTGGCGTGGTATAAGTGTAAATTGTTCCTGGTATGTGTAGGATGGTGTTAATGTGCGGGGATCACTGGTCGGTGTGGACTAGGGGGGTCGAAGGGCCTGTTTCCATGCTGTATCTCTAAACTAAACTAAACTATTTGCCCCAGCCACTCCCTGTGGGACTGGCTTCCATGTCGTCCCCGATTAACAGGCTTCTCTGTAGTTTACCAGTGACCGTCGCTGTGTCACCAGGATCACCTGGTTGGCAGCTATTTTAATTCCTCTTCCCATTCCCACACTGACCAGTCTGGCCTGGGCTACCTCCACTGGCAGGTGAGGCCACACATAAACTCAAAGAACAGCATCTCATAGTCCACCCTAGATGGTCTCCAAACGCATCGGCCGGAACATTGAATTCTCCTCTTTCAAGTAACCCTCTGTCCCGTTCTCTCTCCTGCTGGTCGACCCAGATCCTCTCTCACATTCCCTTTATAACCCCACTCCCTATCTCCCCGTTTCTTTTCCCACCCCCACTCCCTCTAGCTGTCCGTCTCACACACTCTCACCGTGTCCCTTCTGCCCACCCTCCCCAATGGTGTGACACAAGGAACTGCAAATGATGGGGTTTTTAAAACAGACACAAAGCACTGGAGTAACTCAGCGGGTCAGGCAGCATTCGTGGAGAACGTGGACACGTGATGCTTTAGGTCAGGAAGCTCCTTCACACTCAGTTACTCCAGCACATTGTGTCTGTTTCTTCCCTTATGTGGTTCCATGCTTTAGATTCCATCATCTGTAGCCATTCCACTCAGGCCCTTCATCACTATCTCCACCCACCCCCATCTGACTCTACAATCAAACCTCCTCACCTGCGTCTATCTATCTATCGCCTGCAGCTCATGGACCACCTCCTGACACCGCCACTCTCAGCTATACACTGGGTGATTGAAGTCACTGCCCAGCCCACATGCATTGCTGGAAGTTTGCTTCAAGATCTACTCTCCTCTCTCCAGCTCAGTGTTTGGACCAGTACACTCTTCAACACTGCTCCCAGTTGCACCACTTTTGTTCTTTATTGAATTAATTGTAAGATACAGCATGGAAAGAGGCCCCTGGGCCCACTGACCATTGATCACCCGTTCACACTAGTTCTCACCCACTCCCTACACACTAGGGGCAATTTTCAGGGGCCAATTAACCTACAAACCTGCACCTCGTTGAGATGTGGGAGGAAACTGGGGCCCGGGAAATCATAGGGAGAACGTGCAAACTCCACACAGGCAGCACCTGAGGTCAGGATCGAACCCGGGTCTCTGGGGCTGCGAGGCAGCAGTACTATCTGCTGCGCTGCAGTGCTATCCACATTCAACACTTTGCTGTTCACTGTATTGCTGGTAATTGTGTCTGGTTCTCTACAGGTCCTGCAGAAGATCGGCTACTGCCCACAGTTCGATGCTCTGCTGGATCACATGACAGGCAAGGAGACCCTGTACATGTATGCACGGATGCGGGGCATCCCCGAGCTGCACATTGCGCAGTGTGTGGATGACGTGCTACAGAGCCTGCTGCTGGAGCCCTACGCCCGCAGGCTGGTGCGCACCTATAGGTGGGTGGCACCACCGTCTGATCCCCTCCTCTCTCCCCTCCCTACCCCTCCCTACCCCTCTGCTCCCCACCTCTCCCCTCCCTGCCCCAAGACCCCTGGACCTCACACTGCCCCCTCTCCACACAGCGGAGGCAACAAGCGGAAGCTGAGCACGGGCGTGGCGATGATCGGGAACCCGAGCGTCCTCTTCCTGGACGAGCCGTCGACGGGCATGGACCCGGTGTCGCGCCGGCTACTCTGGGACGCCGTTACCCGCTCGCTCGAGTTCGGCAAGTCTGTCATCATCACATCGCACAGGTAATGGTGTTACCCCGGCAACGGCCGTGCCAGTCTCCCCCCCCCACCGATGGTGTTACCCTGGAAACGGCCGGGTCCCTCCACCCCCTTTCTCCCCCCCCACCCCCCCACCACCTGTGCTCCAGCACTGCTGTACACCCCCCCTCCCCACCCCACACTGGAACTGCCCCCCCCACCCACACCGTCACTGCCCCTCCCCCCTCACCCCCCCCACACTGTCATCCCCCCACACCGTCACTGCCCCCCACCCCCCCCCCCCCCCCCCCCCCCCCCCCCCCTCCCCATCCCACCTGGAACTGCCCTCCACCCCACACCATCACTGCCCATCCCCCCCCCCCCCCCCACACACACCGTCACTGCGGCCACCAACCTTTGACCCCACACCACCACTGTCCACCCCAGTCCCGGCTACACACCTCGACCACATCCCTATCACAACCCAACTGTGTCGCCTCGTCAGGTAGGAGAGAGGGGTGGAAGGGAACAACGGGCGAGGGAGCGGCTGGAGGGAATGTGTGCGGAGGGGAGGGCCACGAGAGGGAGGGAGGGAGGGAGGGGCGGTGGTGGGGCGTGTCAGACCTGACCCTGCTATCCCATCCCCAGCATGGAGGAGTGCGAGGCGCTGTGTACACGGCTGGCAGTGATGGTCAACGGGCAGTTCAAGTGCCTCGGCAGCCCCCAGCACCTGAAGAGCAAGTTCGGCAGCGGTTACACCCTGCTGGTCAAAATCAAGGGTGACCGGCCCGACCCACAGCCCTTCAAGGACTTCATCGAGTCGACCTTCGAAGGTACCAACCCTTCCTGTCCGTCTGACTGTTAACGGGGGCCAACCCAGTGGAGGCAGCACCCGCCCAGATCCTCACTCCATCTCACTGACTCTCCACCCTCTCTCTAATTCCTCACTCCCTCTGTGCCTCTTCTCTCTCCACCCTCTCTCTGTCTCTGCCCCCTCTCTCTCTCTAACCTCTCTCGCTCTGTGCCCCTCTCTCCCTCTCGCTCTCTCCCTCTCTCTCTCTCCCTCTCTCTCTCCTATGCGCCCCCTCAGCTGCCGGAGAGATGAGGTTCTGACTGACTCCATTCTCTCCTCAGGCAGCATCATCAAGGACGAGCATCATGGGATGCTGCACTACCACCTGACCAGCTTGAGCCTCACCTGGGCACAGGTAGGTCCTGGGGTCGGGGCATGTCCTAGGGTAAGGGAGCATGCCCGGGGGTCAGGGAGCGTGCCCGGGGGTCAGAGGGCGTGTCTGGGGGGGCGGGGGTCAGGGGCCGTGTCCAGGTGTCAGGGAGCGTGTCCTGGGGTCAGGGAGCGTGTCCTGGGGTCAGGGAGCGTGTCCTAGGGTCAGGGGCGTGTCTGGGGGTCAGGGGGCGTATCCGGGGGTCAGGGGGCATGTCCTAGGGTCAGGGGGCATGTCCTAGGGTCAGGGGGTGTGTACTAGGTTTAGGGGGCAAGTCGGGATCAGGGAGCATATCCGGGGGTCAGGGGTCTGGTGCCCCAGGGTGAAGGGAAGGTCCCTGGCGTCAGGTCATAGAGTCATACAGCTTGGATACAGGACAACAAATAACCCCTCCCACAGCGGGCAGCAGACCTCCTCACGCTCCCAGTTGCACTGTCTCAGCGCCTGGTACAGGTAACGTCCCGACTCCCACACTCACTGACCCGACGACTAAAGGCCAGCGAGCCCTTCGCCCCACCAATAACCACACTCTCCCTTCGCCTGCAGATATTCGGCACCCTCGAGCGAGCGCGGGACCAGTTCAACATCAAGGATTACTCCGTCAGCCAGATATCTCTGGAGCAAGTCTTCCTCAGCTTTGCCCGGTTCCAGATCTACACCGACCCGCGGAAGGTTGCCCACTGACGTGCCCCCAGCTCCGGGCCCGACCAGCGGCCTGACCACCAGCTCCAGCTGCCGGCCGAGGAATCTGGGCAGTGACGAGGGTGGTGGGGGACAGGTGTATAGAGCAGGAGTTCAAAGCTGAAAATATAGAGTAAAGTTAACACGTGCCATGCAAGGCCCAGTGTGTGCTGGAGTTCTGCTGGGCCAGCAGGGACAGGCTACTCGGCCCCTCGTGTTGGGGAGATCGCGACTGGTCTTCTATCTCAGCGTTGCCTCACGTTCTCCCCTGTCCCTCGATCCCTAATCTGTGACCTGTAGGGCGGAGAGTTCTGGACATTCACCCCCTCCCCCTCCCCTGATGATGGCCACTTTCATTCAGAGATGTGATCTTTGCTGGGAAACATTCCTCACATCCCGCCTGCCCCACCATTCACATCTCCCACATTAATCTCAGCTCCCAGTCAGTCCCACCTTTCCTCACACCACACCACACCACAGTGCATCTTCACTGCCCCAAGACCACCCTCTGACAACAAGTCATCACAGTCTCACCGAGGTCTCCCCATGGCCGGGTATTAGTGGCCACAGACGTGTGTGTGTGTGGACATGTGTAGTGTGTGTGCGCGCAGCATGCGTGTGTGTGCGTGTGTGGACATGTGCAGCGTGTGTGTGTGTGGACATGTGCAGTGTGTGTATGTGGACATGTGCAGCGTGCGTGTGTGGACATGTGCAGCGTGCGTGTGTGGACATGTGCAGCGTGTGTGTGTGTGTGTGGACATGTGCAGTGTGTGTGTGTGTGTGTGTGGCGTGTGTGTGTAGGCGCAGTGTGAAGATGTTATACCGTGTGATTACAGGAGTCACACATGGACAGACCAGGCAGGGTCACTGGGATCAGCCAGTTTGTACATAAAGCCCCTGATTATACCACCTTGTTCTGCACCTCTAATTACCAGACCTACTGGGGTCCACATCACCACTGCTTTTGGGGGCTTGTAGACAACACGAAAGATTCCTGCCCCTTATTGTTGATGAATGACTCACCTTGGTAAAAACAGGTCAATGAAAATCTCAGACTGGAAAGTTTGTTCCAAATCCTCCTCAGCAATCCTGCATTTCACTGAAACTTTGGTCACGACAGGTTGGGAAGTTTTCCAACAAAACACCGCCCTCCTCCCAAACGAGTTGCAGTTTGGATTTGAAGCACAATTGTTGGTGGAGATGTAGCTGAGTGCCGTGTGTGTGAGGTTTGTGAGGAATGCCTTGGCGTCTCAGGGTCGCTCACTGTCCTTGGTTCTGACCAGCCTCTGCAAGATACTTGAACTGTTTAATGTGCAATATTAAATTAACTGAAACCTTTGTCTGATAAGACAGATCCTCATGAATTGTCTCTGCCGGCTAAAACATGTCACTGTACACTCGATTTTATTCTAAATTTTGAAAATGTCAACAGGCTTCTGGTCTGTCAAGGCATCATTGCAACAGGAGCCTGGGTCTGCCCTGTTTGGAGATGGGCGTTTGAATTTGGTCGAGTGCAGATTGCAGAAATTTCCATCTGCAACGTTTGGACGAGCCGGGCTCATGGTTGTCCTAAGAGCAGTGGAGGTCACTGCTCCCTGTGTCTGGCTATTGTTCCCTGTGTTTCTGGTGTGTCCGCAGCAAACTGGTCTCACGCTCACAGACTAAACACACTGGATCACTGGTTCTCTATCACTGAATGTAAAGGAAGCAAGCTGTATGTGTTACTGGGCAAATGAGCCCAACTAAAGGTCAAGTTTATACACAACCAGGGACAATTTAGTTCACTAGTTTGATCAGGAAAACTCGATTGTGTGGTCACCTGGATGACTAATGGCTTTGGGGAATTAACTCTGTTGCCATTACCAGACTTGTGAGCTGCAACAATCTGATTTATAAAATTGGTATATAAGGTACAAATCGAGGCAGATTATCAACAGGCAGTAAACTTGTTCTCGCTGCTGCACGTCCCATGAACATAAACTATTTTACTGCATGTAATTATTGGACTCTCAACAACTTTGCACTTTTGAAAATGAAGTTTTACTTTTTTTATATGAAATTGCTGTTTATCAAAAACTGAAATTGATCAATTTATAAATCAAATGTTCAACTTTTAAATTACAAACTTTGTTTCTTGTGTTTTTTAAAATATTAGTCTAAACAACAATATTATTGATTTGAATATTGAGATTCACAAATTAATTATTTCAACATGATTCAGGTTAATCATAACCCCGCACATCGGCAGTGCATGTGAGATAGTTCATGAAGTTTGGGAAAATTTCATTCATTAACAAAATTCCTTGAACAAAACATGCGTTTCTATGTTTTTGTACACTTTATGTTTGGTGTCCACCATAACAACCGTTACATGAAATTTAGAAAGTCTTTTTTTTTTTTCTAAAGCACGATAGCTGATTTCTTCACTTTTGCTGTTTTTCATCATACAAATGTACTTTTTTGCTATAAAAATGGAGTATGTGACCAAACGAGCAATATTCCTGTTATCTACTGAAACGTGTGTTACACAGGGTCCAAGGGTCGACACCAAAATGAAAGTAGCTCTTGTTTCTTCCATTCTTCCAGTATTTCTTTTTTGTAATTTCTTTCTCATGTTTTGAATAAACTTCATGGAAGTAATTGTCCATGCATAATAAGAGACTGCAGGTACATAATTTGATGGAAATATAACTACTGCAAAATCCTGGTGTTACGCGTGAGATGGTGGACACCAAAAATATTCATGAAGGTTACTTTCTTCTCATAATTTCATTATCTATGGAGTTCTGCAAACTAGAAAATGTTCAATCTCCTTGGGAAGTTCTTTGGTCTTAATTTACCATTGTGGTGTAACGTGGTTACTCTAAAATATGGTAAATCAGAGCACAATGCCACATTCAGCAAAAGTTTTGCTTATTACTGTGAAACATAAATCCCTGTTTTGAATTATAATGAAATTAATGCAGAAATTGCATCTATTTCATTGTGTCTTTGGTTTATTGTTTCTACATAACACATCATAATTGATTTAATTGCTGTTTAGAAATAACTGAAACCCATATAAAGGCGATATAACAAAACGATTAAACTATGAAACTCTATAACTGCGGGTAGACAAAAATGCTGGAGAAAGGAACATTTCAGCGGATGAAGAAACAACTATGGACCGAAGAAATGGGTCGAGACCCTTCCGTTCGTCTATTCCATAACTGCAGACTAAATTCATCTGCCATTCGGTAGGTGAGCGGGGCGCCGGGATGATCGATCACCAGCAGCCCCTCAAAACAAAAATTGTGCTTCCGAAATCTCTTGATATCGATTCCGCACAGACAAAGCGCAAGCCTCACCCGTGTGCCATTCACAGCAGAAACCCTTTTACTGGATCACCCGCAAGAAGCAGGCTCTGACCAGCAGCACCACACTGTACGGTGAGGTTGAGCAGGTCGCAGTCAATCATCTTCATATTTTAAAAGGTGATGGTGATGAGACGACCCCGGTGTTTACCGCCAACATCCGCGCACCGACACCGGAGATAACCGACAGTAAATAAAGTATGCAAATATTCGCATAGAATGTCGGGATACCGCATTTCTGCTTCGGCAGCGCTCGCCGACAGAGGGCGCAGCTCAAGGCCTGGCCGAGGATCTGAGACAACAGGACAGCGCTGCAGGACCGGCAGTGAAACCTGCAACACAGCAGGACCTACAGTAATACCTGCAACACAGCACAGCAGGACCTGCAGTACAAGATGGATCCTGCAAAACTACAGCACAACTCTGCGATTCTGCAGTCTCACAGAATATTTGAGCATCAGAAATGGGAGGGGGTGGAGACCACTGGGCCCATCCAGCCTTTCCTGCCATCTACCTGAGTCATTTCCTGCACTGACAGGAGTTCTGTGAGGCTTTCTCTCACATCCTCTTTCGCTCAATGTGCAGAAACTTGCTCTGAATTTAACTCAACACCTGCGCTCCACAATTCCTTTGAGGTGGAAAATTCCAAAGGTTCATTGCCTAGGAGTGGAGATTCTCTTGTTCTCTATCGTCAATGACCTGCTGCTTACCCTGAGGCAGTGTCAGTTTCCCTCTAGACCCGTCCCTACTCACAACCCATCAACCCATGTCCTCATTTTATCTGTTTCAATAAGACGGTGTAAGTTCTGGTCTCCCCTCGATCAATGGAGTCACAGCGAGCAATGAGAGAAGGCCTCACAGAACCCCCATTGTTATGGCATTTATAGAGTATTATGTTTACAAACCTGTTGTGCTGCTACAAGTAAGAATTTAATTGTTCCATTTTGAGATATTTCAATAAAATACACTTCGGACTCTTAACTCAAGAATTCTTCAAAGTAGGAACACTGAGGAGATTTTGCAATGGTGCAGTAAAATGGAGACTCGTTGAGACTGCAGATGTTGGAATCCTGAGCAAAACACTTGCTGGAGAAACTCAACAGATCAGGCAGCATCTGTAGGTAATGGACATGATGTTCAGGAACCTTCTTCAGACTTTTCTGCACTCTTTCTATGAGAAGACTATCCATTTTTAAAATAAGAAGACCTAACGAGCACAAACTGCTCCAGGTATGGTCTTGCCGGAGCTATCAAAAAATTACTGCAAGACATCTTTCTCCAACCCATTTCTTCTGTAATAAATGCCGCTGCACTATTTCCTTCCCCATTACCTAATTAGGTGATATTACCTAAACCTGAAAGGTGGCACCTTGTGTTTTACACAGTGGTTATGTTCCTGAAGAGCATCATGTGATTCAAAAACGTGCAAATTAAACATATACGTGACTACGCTGCTAAGCGTCAATTTTGTGCACACAAATTAGTTTTTGGTATTAATACAAGCGCGTTATTTCAAAAATGCATAAATCAAACATTTGTAAATCTCGAGGTGCCTGTATATGGAGGTGCAGTGAGTTGTGGGACAGATCTAGAGCAGATGAGGGCAGCTCTGATGGGCAGGCGGAGGAAGGATTGAGGAGGTAAACAAAGGGAGAGAGACCTTGGGAATGTGGGACCACGTACAGAGGAGGCATGGTACAATGCATCGCTCTTTAATAGCCATCCTAATCTTCCAGTTGTTTGCCATCTCAACTCCCTCCACCCACCCTAGTCCACCTGCACTTGGACCCCGCCAACCCCCCCCCACACCCCCCCCCCCCCCCCCCCCCCCCCGTCCGTCTCTCCCCACCGTCCTTGCAGGGCCATGCTGAGTTCTCCTGGACATTTCATCTTTATGGTCACACTGGACACTACACTGCTCCATCCACCACAAAACAGGAGGGCAGTGAACCAGACTGATGCTGCTTTCATTAGCTCATTAACCACAGCTACACAGTAGAGCCAAGCATTTAGTGAAGGGTGGGTGCACCCTAGAGGGGCTACACACCCTACCAACATATCTACGTACAAACACGGCCAACACTCGGTATGTCCCTCGCTCTGACTGGGCTGAGCTGCAATAATTATGTTCTGTTTGAAATAGATTTTAAATGGAGTCACAGAAGGGTGAGCTGATGCCAGGGTGTGAAGACATGGGCACACGCCACACACGATTACACCAGTCTCAGTCACATGGAACCTGGTTTATTTACCATCCACATGGCCTCTTGTTATATAAAGTCACAGTTCATTGGTCTAAGACATGTTCGCTGGAACATCGCAGTTCATTGATTGAAGTCCTTCCCTGATGTCCCACATTGGTCTGGGCCTCGGTGCCTGAGGCTGTGGTTCATTGGGCCATCGGCTTGTGGTCGGCACCAGTTCTGGGTCTCCATTATCCACTTGGTCTCCACTGCCGGCAGCCTCCGAGTGGGGGGGGGGGGGGCTCCGTGTGGGGGAGGGGTCCTTAGTGCTTCTCACCGCTCCTGAGGGGCTCAGCTTCCAAAGGTCACTCCTGCTTTCAATAATATTCCTCAGTATAAACACACATCATCCATATCCCTCCATTCCATGTGCCGATCCAAAATCCCTTTAAACGCTGCAATTGTCTCTGCCTACACCACAACCCTTTGGGCAGAGTGTGGATCAGAGCCTCAGCGTGCACTGTCTCGGCAGGTTGGATGCTGCAGTTTGCCACTGGCTGAACCACCATCATCTCTGGGTCCGTCATGGAGAGATGCCTGTGCTGAGAATCATCTCCCCGTCTCTACTCTGCATCACAGGAGCTCCACGTCCTGTACGTCACATCCAGGCTGGTCCCCGGCTGCTGCCCTGCTCTGGCCCTGGCCTGGACCAGCGGGGAAAGGCAGCTTTACTTCAGGGTGGAGTCTCACCCTCCGTCTCGTTAGCTGCTTCTGGATTCAGCAACTCCCTCGGTATCTGACAGTGAAGCACCTACACAGGAGGGTAATGAGGACTGTGAACAGACCACGTTGCCTGGTCTCGAGGGCCTGAGCTTTAGGGAGAGGTTGGACAGGGTGGGATTGTATTACTTGGAGCACGGGAGTATGAGGGGTGATCTTATAGAGGTGTATAAAATCATGAGGGGAATAGATAGGGTGAATGCAGTCATTTACCCAGAGGAGGGGAATCAAGAACCAGTGGACATAAGTTTAAAGTGAGAAAGGAAAGATCTAATAGGAATCTGCAGGGCACCTATTTCACACATAATGTGGTGGGTGTATGGAACGAGCTGTCAGAGGAGGCAGGTGAGGCTGGTACAATGACAATATTTAAAAGATACTTGGAAAGGTACATGGATAAGAAAGGCTTAGAGAGATATGGGCCAAACGCAGGGAAATGGGACTGGTATAAATGGAGCATCTTGGTTGGCATGGACGTGTTGAGCTGAAGGGCCTGTTTCGGTGCTGTCTGACTCTCTGTGCTTCCAGCACAGCAATCGGGGGTGGGAGATGGAGCAAGAGTGAGGGCAGGAGTGAGAGCAAGGAGGAAGGGCTCAGGGTGGGAGAGCAGACACAGACAAAGCCGGGAATGAGTGCGGTTCTTTACCCACCTGTCAGATGTCGGCATTCTGACCCCACTCTGTCCTCTTCATTTCTGCACTCAGCAGGGTTTCCAGGTTCTTTTCAACTCTCTGCACAGCTTTACCTGGAACCGTAAGAGCAGCTTGAGGCGAGGATCGAGGAGGGAGGACATTGACTCATAGATACATACTGTAGATACATAGACAATAGGTGCAGTAGGCCATTCGGCCCTTCGAGCCAGCACCGCCATTCAATGTGATCATGGCTGATCATCCACAATCAGTACCCCGTCCCTGCCTTCTCCCCATATTCCTTGATTCAGCTAGCCCTAAGAGCTCTATCTGACTCTCTTTTGAATGCACCCAGTGAATCGGCCACCACTGCCTTCTGAGTCAGAGAATTCCACAAATTCACAACTCTCTGGGTGAAATCGTTTTTCCTCATCTCAGTTCTAAATGGCCGACCCCTTACTCTTATACTGTGGCCCCTGGAGACTGGCCCGTTTACACTAAACAAATTAAAAACTAATGAGAGGTCGCCCCACCTTTGCCCCTCCATGTAAGGTGTGCAGTTGGAGGCTTGGTGTGCAGTATCAGTGACGGGGAGATTACGAGGGTTTAGTCTCAGCATTGAGCGCTCCCTATTCCTGGGCAGACGGTCCCACAGTGTTGCCCCAGCCGGGCACTGGGTCACCGCTCCCTGACCGCCACCCCCCCCCCCCCCCCATCCCCCCCCCCTCCCCCACCCCCACCCCCACCCCCCCCACCCCCATACCCCCCCCCCCCCCCCCACACACAGTACATCATGTGACACGGACCACCCCCCCCCCCCCCCCCCCACACAGTACACAAACATGTGACACGGACCCGCGTGACCCCCCCCCCCACACACACAGTACATCATGTGACACGGACCACCACCCCCCCGCACTGCTGCTCACCCATTTCCAACGTGGATTTCTTCAGTGTTGCACCGAGCTCCAGTGAGCCCAGCACAGACGCCCAGTCAGCCAGGTCCTCTGAAACGAGGAAGGACAGACGTTACTCACCCCAAGGACCCAATCACTGGTCAGACTCTCCGATAACTACACACGAGAGCTGCCATTCAACACCCACCCAACATCAGGTGAGCATTGGATCAACGCTTCTCTCCGTCTGACTGTGCAGCATCCACTCTGCTCTCCCCCCTCCACTCCCCTCCCCCAACAGTGCAACACTCATTCTGTCTCCCCCTGCCCAACCTGCCACAATGTCTGTGCCGAACATGATGCCAAGTTAAACTAATCTCCTCTGCCTGCATGTGAACAAAGCCCTCCATTCAATGTGCCGATCCAAAAGCCTCTTCGACCCCACTATCATATCTGCCCCCACCGCCACCCCTAGCAGCGCATTCCAGGCATCCACCACCCTAAAACACCCCACACATCTGCCCCTTCTCACCACAAAGCTGTGGCCTCTAGTCAATGACATTTCCACCCGAAGGAAAAGGTTCTGACTGTCTACCTTATCCGTGCCTCTCATAATTTTATAAACTTCTATTATGTTTCCCTCGGCCTCTGATGCTCCAGAGAAAACAATCCAACCCCTCTGTAGCTGGACAGAGTTGAACTATATAAAAAGCACAAAGTGCTGGAGTAGCTCAGTGGATCACACAGTTTCCCTCGAGAAGATCCTTCTGAACAAGGTTCCTGACCCAAACCGTCACCTATCCATGTTCTATGGAGATGCTGCCTGAGCCACTGAGTTACTCCAGCACTTTGTTTCTCTCCATGTAGCCCATACTCTCTAATTGAGGTATCAGTCTGGTAAACCTCCTGCACCGTCTCCGAAGCCTCCCCAACTGTGCTGTAATGGGGTGACCGGTGTGAGACCACCCTGGCGTGGCCATCCTCACCTTCCTGTGTGCGTGCCGGCGGTTTCCGAGCCTCTGTGCTCCTGCGCTGTGCAGCGCCGTCGCTGAGTCGGTGCAGCAGTTCAGACTGGCAGGCTCTGCAAGGGAGGTTACAGTGTGTGACACCGTTACTGCATGGAGCGGTTCTGTGTGACATTACTGGGACACCGTGTACTGGGACACCCCTCTCTGGCTTCCACCCTCCCCCCCCCTCCTCACTCCCCCCAGCAACATCCTCGCCCACACTCGGGGCGCAGATCACCTCTCCCGTCCCCACCTGTCCACCTCTTCACCAGCGTAGGCCTGACCAACAGTTAGCAAGCGCACCCTAACATGCTGCTGCCACTTGATTTTGCCCAGCAACCTTGTTCCCAGAATAAAATTCCCTTAAATAACACCCGTGGGAGTGAAATGCTTAATATTTCTCCACATTATGGTCTTATTCTCTCAAGAGTCACGGGTTCTCAGCTACCCAGTGTACTTCACACCCACGATGATGAGGTATTGGTGACACTGAGCGCTGCACAGCCACAGTCGTGCATACCCATAGTGATGCACACACTCAGAGCCGCAGCACGTTTCTTTAAGAGCTGCCAGCAAGGACTAGTCTTAACAGTGAGACACTGTGTGACTGGGAATCAGCACTGGGTCAGTGTTGGGGCAGCATTACTCGGGGAGACCCCACAGGCTACTCTGTGGACCACACAGCCAAGGGTCTTGCTCTGAGATTCGGTGATCCACAACACAGCTTTAACATCATTAAAGGCAACATGGCCATTTCTAGTCTCCAGACTATCAGAGTCGTTCAGCATGGAAATGTGCCCTTTGCCCCACTGTGTCCACACCAACCCTTTTGCTCATCGACACTAATCCCATTTCCTCACACTAGGTTTCCTCACACTTCTATGCCTGTCTATTTAAGAGTCTGTCTAATATTCCTTAAATGTAGTGACTGCATCCAACTCCACAACTAATTCTGGTTGCATGTGCCAGGCAGCAACCACTCTCTGTAAAACAACCTTTCCTCTCTAAACCTCCTCCCTCTCACCCAAAGAAACGCCCTCTTGTTTACGATACCCCTATCGGGGTGGAATAGCGGGCCCCTTTATGCTACTGCTACCATGGGTGTAATGGCACTAAGCTACCCCTTTATGCCCACTGTTTGATGCAGGGGTTCCTGAATGCGGTTCCTCACCTGACTTGTTCGAGGAGGACCATTGTCTCGCCACAGACTTCCTGCATCTCCTCCAGCTGCTTCTGTTGCCTCTTCCAGGCTATTTTGTCTTCCATTAAAACCCCTTCCACCACAGCCCGCAGCTCCTGTTCCTGAGATACTCGCCCGGTTAACAGCTCCACTTCTTCACACTTCTAACAGAGGGATCACAGAACATCATGCAATGATCAGAAGTTTGCTTCACCTCTTGCTGTGCAGTGTTAGAACATAACACTCCAACGATGTACAGGTTTGTAGGTTAATTAGCTTTGGTAGATTGCCAATTTCCCCTAGGATATTGGATAACGCTAGTGTACAGGGATTGCTGGTCAGCGTGCACTAGGAAGGCAGATGAGCCCGTTTCCACACTGTATCTCTAAACTAAATTTACCCCATCCCCTATCACCCAGTTTCATCCCCCCCCCCCCCCCCCCCCCCCCCTGCCCACTATCCGTTATGGTGTGACATAAAGATCTGCAAATTCTGCTCTAAAAAAAGACACAAAGTGCTGGAGTAACTCAACAGGTCGGGCAGCATCTCTGGAGGACGGATTGGCTTTGGTGGATTGTCCCTGGTGTGTAGGATAGTGCTAGTGTACGGGATCGCTGGTCGGCGCGGACTCGGTCAGCCAAAGGGCTTGTTTCCACGTTGTATCGCTAATCTAACCTAAAAAACCAATCTGCTTTAAACTTACCCCCTCTCGCCTTAGTGCTGTGCCCTCTAGTGTTGGGCATTCCCACCCTGGGAAAAAGGTTCTGTCTACCCAATCTACACCTCTCGTGATTGTGTATAGGGACAACATATACTCAAAGTCAGAGTGAGCAGATGTAGAGCGAGTGTGTCTCAGTGTACCATGTTGACAACCACCCAGAGCAACGGTGATTCTGCAGCACAATAGAGGGAGATTTACTCTGTGTCTCACATTGTCTGTCTCTAGCTTGGGAGTGTGTGGTGGCATAGTTTAGTTTAGTTTAGTTCAGGGATACAGCATGGAAACCGGCCCTTCAGTCCACCGGGTTCACGCTGACCACTGAACACCCGCTCACACTAGTTCTATGTTATCCCACTCCCGACACACTAGGGCCGATTAATCTACAAAACCCGCACGAATAAGCGAGGAAACTGAAGAATCCGGAGGAAACCCACGATGCCAAGGAGAGAACGCGCAGACTCCATACAAACAGTAGCCGAGGTCAGAGTAGAACCCGGGTCACTGGCGTGGTGAGGCAGCAGCTCTACCGTGTACACAGAGTCTACCTCCTGCTATCCCTATCCTTCAAACCACCCTGGACATCCTGCAACCAATCTACTCCTCGCCGCACTGAGTGCCCAAAGATCAGGAGATTGGGACTAACATGGAGCCAGGAAACAAGGAGCAGCCCCTTCAAATATTCAAACAGGGGCTGCATACCCTCGCACACTCCATATGTATGGGACACGGACTCTTCCAGCCCGCGGAGGACTCCATGAACCAGCTCACAAATCTGTTACAGGGGACTATTCAATGTAGCACCCTCAACCCCAGGTCCCCAATATAGAAGGAAGAATTCAAGCGGTCCCCCAGTGTAGAGGGAGATTCACCCTGTGTCTGATGTACTGTGTTTCCTAGGGGAATGAAATCCCTGGTGAAAGAGCAGACGGGTTGCTTTGTGAAATGCCGGCACCTTGTGCAGCTGGATGGCCATTTCCTGCATCTCAGTCTCCAGCCGGTCTGCGTAGACTTGCTCCAGGCTGTTGCTGAGGGGCAAGGCATTGCTGTGCCAGCGAGCGATCGCCGCCGTCATCTTCCTCTTCGGCCCAAACAACCTGCGGAGACACGGCAAGCTCACACACCCCCGCACCTTCTCCCATGGGCTTCTCCCCGCCCTCCCACCCACCCACACCCCCAGCTCCCATCCCCCCTCCTCATGCCAGCAAACCCATCTCCCTGGACCTGCACCACCTGACCCTCCACCCCAACACATACCCCCACCCCCCCACTGGCACCCACATGGTTTCCCCACATAGAAAATAGGTGCAGGAGTAGGCCATTCGGCCCTCCGAGCCTGCACCGCCATTCAATATGATCATGGCTGATCATCCAAATCAGTATCCTGTACCTGCTTTCTCTCCATACCCCCTGATCCCTTTAGCCACAAGGGCCACATCTAACTCCCTCTTAAATATAGCCAATGAACTGGCCTCAACTACATTCTGTGGCAGAGAATTCCAGCGATTCACCACTCTCTGTGTAAAAAATGTTTTTCTCAACTCAGTCCTAAAAGATTTCCCCTTTATCCTTAAACTGTGACCCCTTGTTCTGGAGTTCCCCAACATCGGGAACAATCTTCCTGCATCTAGCCTGTCCAAACCCTAAAGAATTTTGGAAGTTTCTATAAGATCCCCCCTCAATCTTCTAAATTCTAGCAAGTACAAGCCGAGTCTATCCAGTCTTTTTTCAAATGAAAGTCCTGACATACCAGGAATCAGTCTGGTGAACCTTCTCTGTACTCCCTCTATGGCAAGAATGTCCTTCCTCAGATTAGGAGACCAAAACTGTACGCAATACTCCAGGTGCGGTCTCACCAAGACCCTGTACAACTGCAGTAGAACTTCCCTGCTCCTATACTCAAATCCTTTTGCTATGAATGCTAACATACCATTCACTTCACAAAGTGCCTGCTGCACCTGCATGCCTACTTTCAATGACTGGTGTACCATGACACCCAGGTCTCGTTGCATCTCCCCTTTTCCTAATCGGTCACCATTCAGGTAATAGTCTACTTTCCTGTTTTTGCCACCAAAGTGGATAACCTCATATTTATCCACATTATACTGCATCTGCCATGCATTTGCCCACTCACCCAGCCTATCCAAGTCATTTTGCAGCCTCCTAGCATCCTCCTCACAGCTAACACTGCCCCCCAGCTCCCTGGCCGTGCCACTCCCGATATCTCCAGCTTGTCAGAGCGGTGTATGTGCAGCAGGGCCCTGGGCGATCCGGGCACCCCGCCGTTCACCTACTCACGTGATGCCCACTTCCTTCAGGTCGCTGTCAGTCAGCGTGAGGAACATACGCAGGTCTACGTCCTGCTCCTCCAGGATGTGCAGATACTTCAGGCATCCGATCTGCTCCAGGAACTCCGGCAGATCCTGCACAACGGGAACACACCGCCACTGTGAGGCACGCTCGGGGACGACGAGGGGAGGGGGGGCAGGCCGCTGGGCGCATCCCACCTGCCCCAGCTAGGGAAGTGCCAGGAAGATCCCACGTGTTTTGATGGGGAGTGATGGGGGGGTGAGTTCGGGGGGGGCAGCCATGTTTTACACAACGCACATCAGCAGCAGGTGAATGCCCCGGCTCCCAGGCTGAGACGGAGCAGACTGAGATGTAAACATTCCCCTTCCATACACCCTGCCCCACCCGCCCTGTGTCCCCAGCACAATACACAACCTCACTGCACAGGGGGATCCCAGCCCGAGTTCCCATTGGTCAATGATCATCTGTGTAAGCAGCCGAGATGTGCCTCGGTGTCTGTGAAACTGATTCCGTGCTGGGAACGTGACAGAGATAGTGACCCTGGGTCTGGGAGCAACACACTGGGGTCTGCAATAATGTTGCTGCTTGAATATATTGCTCTCTGAAAAATAACCCGACCCTGGATATGGAAAGAGTTAACACGTTTGGATTAGTACGGGTGTCAGGGATTATGGGGCGGAGGCAGTAGAATGGGGTTGAGAGGGAAAGATAAAATCATCCATGATTGAATGGCGGAGTAGACGATAGGCCGAATGACCTAATTCCGCTCCTAGAACTTATGAAGTCTCCCTCCCAGCGGTGCTGTGACCCTGTTCTCAGCACCACCTTGTACCTGTGGTCCGTGATTCCTGTCCCCCTCTTCAGATGGGATCTGTGGCTGTGAGCTGGGAGTGGTGGCAATGTCGCTGTCGCACAGCGAGCTCTCGCTGCTCCTCCCTTGGCCTCTGCGGCTTCGCAGGTGCCTTTTGTTGCCGCTGCTATTCGGCTGATCTGAATCCTTCAGGAAACACAAGGATTTGTTTTTAGGGAATGTGGTCAGTGGTACCATTGATGCAGAACATTGGACAGCAAGTCCCACTGAGCCTCATCCCATAGTCAGCGAGTGTCATTGAATTATACAATCCAACAGGGAGCAGAGGGATATTGATTACGTGCAGGCAGATGAGTTGGTCTTGGCATCATGGTCGGGCAATGGGCATGGTCTTGTGATGCACTGTCCTCTATTGTATATTCTATGAGGTACAGCAGGGAAACAGGCCATTTGGCCCGGTACTAATCCCCTCTCCCAGCACAACCCTTCGCGTACAAGATTTGAGCGCTCATCTGGATCCTTCTTAGCTGCCATCATGACCCAGCTTCCACTGCTCTCTCTGCATGTGTCCCACATACCTCCTCACTCAGGGAAAAAACTCCCCTCAGATCCTCCTTACATCTCTACCCCCTCATCTGAAATCTATGTCCTCTAGTTGTATCCACCTCTGATATGGGGAACAGTTATCCCTCGTCTACTCTCTCAATACTGCTCATAACTCTATACCTCCAACATGCCCACTCTAACTTTGTTATTTTACAAGGACTCCTCTAACATCCACTCTCATCTTGTCACTCTCCTCGACACACTCTCATCTTGTTACTCTCCAGGGACCCCCCCGGTCTAATTCTCACTCTCACCTCATGCTCCCCACGACCCCTGTGTCTCCCACTCTCACCTCATGCTCCCCACGACCCCTGTGTCTCTCACTCTCACCTCATGCTCTCCACGACCCCTGTGTCTCCCACTCTCACCTCGTTGCTCTCCAGGGACCCCTCGCGGCTGACCCCGAGGGCCCTCGCCAGTCCGTCGCTACTGCTGCCGCTGCTCCTCCGGGTGGTCACGGCATCGGTGATGCAAAAAGGATTCTCCTCTACAGCAGAGACAAACTCTCAGTCATCAATGGGACTCTGTTGCCAGACTATTACACCCCATGCTCAAACCCCAGCCAGAAAAACCTGCCCACACACCCACTTGTGCAGAAATGGGCTGGAAGACAGCAGTACCCAGACCACAGGATGAAAGGCAACTGGCAAGTGGCTGGAGTGAGGGCCACAAACAAAGACCTCGACACTAAATAACATCTTGTCACCAGCCAGCGCACAGCCTAGATGAGGAGATTCATCACACGTTCTCGCACTTGAACACTGGCTCACACACACACACTGCAGACTGTCAGCCTAACACCAATGGTGGACAAGTTACTCCGAGAGACTGGACCTATCTGCATTTGGAAAGGCGGAACGGATTGAGGATGGTCAGCATTGCTTTGTGCGAGGGAAATCTAACTGATATTTTTGAAGAGGACTGAAGGGAGCAGGGCGACAAATGGACATTTGTCTACATGGACTTTGGTATCGACCTTTGACAAGTCACGCGTGATGGTCTGGTCCAGAAGGTTAGAGCACATGGGGTCTTGAGTCATATGACTTAAATGAAATTTAACTTGGATAATGGACGTATTTGCAATGTTAAACCTGGGCAAGTCTTACACAGGGAATAGAGAGGCCCTGGTGAATGTTGTAGATCAGAGGCTTAGAGGTATAAATAAATCATTCCCTGAAAGCAGCGACAAAGTTAGACCGGGGGGGGGGGGCGGGCAAAGAAGCCATGTGGCATAGTTGTCTTCATTGGTCAAGGCATTGAGTACAAGAGTTGGAATATCATGATGCTGCTGTAAAAGACTTTTGTGAGACCGCATACAGTTGCATGCAGTTCTGGACACCACACTATAGCAAGGATGTGATTAAGCTGGAGAGGGTGCCGAAAATATTCACAAGGATGTTGCTGGGAATGGAGGGCTTGTGTTATGAGGAGAGACTGCATAGGGTTGGACTGTTTCTCTAATGTGAACAAGGCCAGGGGGTGAGCTTATATAGGTTTCTAAAATTATTGATAAGATAAATGGTCATAGTCTTTCACAGGGTAGTGGAGTTTAAAACTAGAAAGCTAAGGTTTAAGGTTAGAGGGGAAAGATTGAAAAGGCACCTGAGGGGCAAGCTTTTGATACAGAGGGTGGTGAGTAGATGGAATGAGCCGACAGAGATGGTAGAGGCAGGTACAATTACAATGTTTGAAAGACAAATTCACGTGTGGGAAAGGCTGAGGGATGTGGGCCAAATAGAGGCAAGTAGGCCTAGCTCAGGTAGGCACCTTGGTCTGCATGGATTAATTGGGCTGACAGGTCTGTTTTCACCCTGCATGACTCACTGACGCACACATGCAGCCACTCTGTCTCTCACACACGGAGCAAGGTCAGGACTGGGTGTGCGAAGGTGGGATAAGAACGGCCGGCCGAACCTTTGCTGCTGTTGCTCTCAACATCGTGCTCATTAATCGGGGAGGTGACATCGCGGTTCCGGATATTCCCGTCATCTTCATCCTGGTTGTTTTTGAACGTGACATATCCTTGAGGTGGGAGTGAGTCTGTGAAGAGGGGAGGAAGAGAGGCTGTTCAGGGGGAGTCCTGCCACTGGCTGATTACTGCAGCGTCCGTTATACTGCTCAGGCCCCATTCAGAACAAAGTTCTGTGCCTCCCCATCAGATTTGATCCACTGCAGCTGTGGTTTTGTGGCAGGCCTGCCGTGTTTTGTGGCAGGCCTGTGAGTTTTCAGTGTCAGACTGAGGGTGTTCACACTGCATAACTGAGGGAATGCTACTCTGCCAGCCGTGTTTCCTTTTGAATGGGATGTTAAACCAAGACCCCCATATTCCCACACTCCGCTAATCACATGTCAGTTTGGCCACTGTGGGCTGAACGCCTCATTTCACTGTGTCTGCCTCAAGAAACTCTGATCATGAGATACAACACAGAAACAGGCCCTTCAGCCCACCGAGTCCACGCTAACCATCGATCACCCATTCACACTAGTTCTCTGTAGAAACAAGGAACTGCAAATTCTGCTTATGGAAAAAAGACACAAAAGTGCTGGAGTAACCCAGTGGGTTAGGCAGCATCTCTGGAGAACATGGATAGGTGAAGTTTCACAGGGCTGGAGTCTCGGTGGGTTAGGCAGCATCTCTGGAGAACATGGATAGGTAACATTTCGAGTTGGCACCCTTTTTTACACTATTCTATGTTATCCTACTTAGGCATGTACTTCCTACACAGTGGAGGCAATTTACAGAAGTTAATTAACCTATAAACCTGCACTTTTGGGATGTGCACGGAAACTGGAGCACCTGGAAGAAACCCATGTAGTCTCAGGGAGAACATGAGCAGCACCCGAGGTCAGGATCGAACCCACGTCTCTGGTGCTGTGAGACAGTTGTGCCACTCCAACCAACATTATCAGCAGCATCTTACCGTACTGCCGCGCCCATCGCCCAGCTTCCAGCCGGGTGATGTGGGCTAGTGCCTGCGGCCCATCGTGAATACTGGGACCTTTGTTTCTCCGAGACTGCGGGTGCCGAGATTGCGGCTGAGGGAGATGGAACGGGGAGAACTCATCAGAGGAACTGAAGTCTTCTTCCATTCCTGCAAAAACATTGAGGTCGTCAGTTTGCTCGTTAGTGGTCAGCAGGCTGCTCACAAAGCCATGGCCTGAGATTGTCTGGCAGAAGATCACCTACAGCCCCCACCCACACGGGCTCCCTCCCCTCCCCCATCACCAGCCTGCCTTTGTATCACACACGCTCTGATTCCACAACGGTAGGAAACCAATCCCAGGAAGGGTGCAATACACAAGTATGCTCCAGTACCTCACCACCCTGCTCACCGACCCACTGACTCCATGCCCCTCTATTTTCCCAGGACAGTGGGGCCTTTAACTGGAAAGTGTAAGTTAAAAGTGGGGGGAGAGCTTTAAAAGGGACCTGAGCGGCAACGTTTTCCACATAGTGTGGTACTTTTACGAAATAAGCCGCCAGAGTGAGTGAGGTGGGTACAATGTCACAACATTTCAAAGACACTTGGACATGTACTTGCATAGGAATGGTTTGGAGGGATATGGGTTCAAGTTCGGTTAGGCAACTTGGTTGACATGGATGAATTGGACCGAAGGGCCTGCTTCAGTGCTGTATTGCTCCACTACTCTATGAAATATATCCCCCGCCTGGAGCAATCAGCAGTTCTTTGCTGGGATTCTTGCAACCCACCGGTATCCCTGCGCACCGATTTGTGCAGCGGCGCAGTGTGCAGGCCAATGAGACTGGCTATCTTCACGTATCCACACATCAGAGCCAAGGAGTGGGCTGTGTCCCCATTGTCATCCTTGATATCCACACGAACATCCTGTGTTCACAATCAGCTGGTATTAGATCGTGACACACACACATGCAGTCCCATAACACACACCCAGACAGACAGACACACAATCCCATGACATGTAGCCAGATAGACACACATACACAGTCCCACAGCACCTACCCAGATAGACACACACAGTCCCACAATACATATCCAGATGGAGAGAGGGACAAACACACTCAGTCCCATAACATGTACAGATATGCATCCGTATGTGTGCGTGCACACACCCACACACACCCACGAGACATACCCAGATAGGTGTGTGCACGCACGCACGCACAAATCCCAAGAGCACGTGTATAGGCTCTAGGTATAGGCACCATGCTCTACACCGAACCAATAACCAACGATGGTGTGTACCAGTCAGTGTATTGTGCCTGTCAATCCAGAGCACAGTGGGCACTGGCCACCAGAGTTCACCACTAATCAGCCCCTCCCCCCCCCCCCCCCCCCCCCTCAGCTGGCCATCGCCCCTCCACCCATCCCCCACCTCAGCTGGCCTTCGCCCTTCAACCCCCTCCCACTCCCCCCATCGCCCACATCAGCTGGCCCAGCAGGGCTGGTCTGATTGCTGGCTCTCAGGTGGGTGAGGCAGTGCTCACACCCTGAGACAACCTGTCAACCGGGGTTGGAAAACCAGGCACTGCTCCGACAGGGAACATCTGCTGCCTGGGTACTGGGCTGAGGGTGGCTGAACCCAGCTCCACATCACCTCCGCCCCCCATCCCACCCTGCCCCGTTATCGCGACACGAGAGGTGGGAATGAGCAGCACGCACGTGGTTCAGGAGGGACTGCACGATGATCTCGTGACCCGAGGCCGCGGCTTCCATCAGCGGTGTAAATCCATGCACGGGCTCTCTGTAACAAAGGACATCGGTGTCACCCATTCAACGCAGGGACTAAGGAGTGGACGAGGAGGGACGGTGTTGAGAAAATCAGGAAAAGGGGGACGAAGGGAAGTTAAAAAAAAGGGTGGCAGGGTGGCACAACTGCCTTACAGCACCAGAGTCCGGGGTTTGATACTGACGACGGGTGCTGTCTGTACAAAGTTTGTACATTCTCTCTGTGACCATGTGGGTTTTCTCCGGGTGATCTAGTTTTCTCCCAAACACCAAAGACATTCAGGTTTGTAGGTTAACTGGCTTTGGTAAAAATTGTAAATTGTCCCAAGTATGTACGATAGCGCTAGTGTACAGGGATCACTGGTCGACACGGACTCGGTGGGCCAAAGGGTCTGTTTCCAGGCTGCATCTCTAAACTAAACAAAGTGATAATGTTATAGTGCTGTGCAGCATTGAAGCAGACCCTTGTGCCCTTCAGACACCACCTCATCTCTTACCCAACCCTACCCTGACACACTGAAACATGGGACGGTGTGCCCTGGGAGACTGAGCTGCCAATCCTGCCTTCTCTCAACCATGTTTGCTAATAGCTGCAATATATAGAACAGTTCAGCACCAGAACAGGTCTCAGAACTGATCTTATAGGGGTGTCTAAGATCATGAGGGGAATAGATAGGGTGAATGCATAGAGTATTTTACCCAGAGTCAGGGAATCAAGCCCAGAGGACATAGGTTTAAGGGAAAAGATTTTACAGGAACCTGAGGGGCAACTTTTTTACTCAGTGGGTGGTGGGTGTATGGAACGAGCTGCCAGAGGAGGTAGTTGGGCAGGTGCTATTAACATTTAAAAGACATTTGGACAGGTGCATAGACAGGAAAGGTTTAGAGGGATATGGGCCAAACGCGGGCAAATGGGCCACTTAGATGGGTATCTTGTTCATGGACGAGTTGGGCCAAAGTGCCTGTTTACATGCTATATGACGATGAATCTCTGCTTCATTGGGCGAGATGGTTTGGATCCCAAAATTGGAAATGTCGCCAGAAGGCAGTCAGATAGAGGGTGACATTGTCCTTCCTATTATTGCTTTGGGGGGGGGGGGATGTGATAAAATGCAGGTCCAACAGAACCGCCAACAGAACCGCTGGTACATGCGACTTTACTTGCTGTGATAGAGAGTACACACGAGGAATGTGTGGTGTTTGTTCTTACTTTAAGTTTGTATCCGCCCCATTGTCCAGAAGGAACTTGACCATCTGTTGGTGCCCAGTGCTGGTGCAGTGGAACAGGGCAGTCCAGCCACGGTCATCCTTCATCTCCAGTTCAGCCCCTTGCTGCAGCAACACATGGAAAGCCATTCAGTTGGAGAATCTTACCCTCCCAGTTCAAATCCCACTGCAGCTGAAACTCCCAGTACCCTGATATTCCCAACAACGTCCTCATTTCTACTTCTGGTTAGTTTTCAGTTACAATCTTCATTTATCTATTCCCTTTCTCATTAAATAATTAAATTAACATTGTTAATGGTGCCATGTTAATCCTTGCTGGACTAACTATACATCTGAAATCTGTGTAATCGTCTCTATGGAGCTGATTTGTACTCAATGGGTCTGGCTATCTGAGAATCAAACATTTAAACTCAGAAATAAGTATTTTGGGCTTGCATTGGTGTGAGACCTGAATATTTGTTGTGCCTGGGAACAACTAGCCAGCACTGAGATGTCATGGTTACCATTACTGATACCAGCTCAACACTGCAAATGTATTTTATTTGAATTTCAAGTCCCTGGCTGTGGTGATGGGTTTGAACTTGAGTCTAGTCCTCTGGATTCCAGTCCAGTCATATAACCACTGCAGCAAGCCATGATCACAATGAATGGTGGCGCTGGCTCGTACGGCCGAATGGCCTCCTCCTGCACCTATTTTCTATGTAAGCAACAGCGGGCCAGTATCTCTATCCAAATCCAGTCATGTGGACAGGCAACAGTGGGCTGGCCAGTATCTCTATCCCAATCCAGTCATATAACCAATGCGGCAGCATATTGTTGGGCAACAGCAGGCTGCTCAGCGTCTCTACCCCAGCCCCGATCTGCCTCTGAGGGACGGTGAGGGCCAGAATCACTGAGCCCGAGGACAACTGACCTGAAGCAGGAAGTAGGCAATGCTCTCGTTGCCACAACTCGCTGCCAGCATCAAGGCGCTCTGCCCTCTCTCCGTCGTCGTGTTGACATCCACTCCCGCCTCCAACAAGAGGTGAACGATGGTGTCATGGCCGATGTATGACGCGTACATGAGCGGTGTCCACCCACCTTGGTTCTTCTGATTGGCATTGACTTCTCCTCTAGTCACAGGGATCAGTGAGAGTCAGTCCTTGATCTCAGCGCTGCCACACACACCCATCCCACAGACAGGGCCCACCGCACATCCCTCATCATCACCCCCAACAGTCCTGCCAGTGCCAAGAGGCCAGTAATTCAACTAATAACACTGCATTTTTTATCAGAGCAACTGAACTATTTTCTTTCTAGAGCCGAACGTGACAGCAACCATCTCCCAGTGTTCACCTGTCTGGATGTTCAACTGCCTTAGGTGGGCACTAGTCAGACTTGACACAACCTCTGTGTTATGGCATCAATGATGACATACTTATGTGCCCAACACTCCTTTTGAGCATACAACAAAGGACCAGGCCCTTTAGCCCACTATGTCTACACCAACCATGGTGCCATTCTAACCATCCCATCTGCCTGCCCATGCTCTGTATCACCCCATCCCCCACCTGTTTATGCATCTGTCTAATTGCCTATTAAATGTTGCTATCATATCTGATTCCACCAGTACCCCCACAACATACCATTCCAGGCACCCACCTCTCACTGTGCCCTCCAGAATTTGATATTTCCACACTGGGAAACAAACTCTGACTCTACTTTATTTATGTCACTCACAATTTTAACTTCTACTATTAAGTTACCCCTCAGCCTCCGATGCTGCAGAGAAAACATTCCAAGTTTGTCCAATCTCTCCTTATGACTAATACACTCCAATCCAGCCAACATCCTGGTAAACCTGGTCTGAAGAAGGGTTTCTTCTGCACCCGCTGAGTTTTCTCCAAAGCCCCCACATCCTTCCTGTAATACACCAGAACAGCACAAAGTACTCCAACTGTGACCTAACCAAAGTCTTATACAGTTGGAACATAACTTTCCAACTTTCATACTCAACACCCGGCCGACGAAGGCAAGCATGCTTCTTTACCACCCCATGCACTTTCAGGGAGCTATGGACTTTCACCACGTGTCCAGCCATTTACTGTATGCATTTATTTTCCTCTTGCATTTGACCTCCAAAACATCTCACACGTCGAGACTAAACTTCATCTGCTATTTCTCCACCCAAATTTCTAACCGATCTCTATTCTGCTGTATCCATTGATAATCTATCTCACTATCCATAATTCTGCCAATTTTCATGTCATCACTAACCGGACACCTACAATTTCATCCAAATCATTTATTTGTTAGAGCAAATAAAAACAGAAAATGCTGGAAGCCAGCAGCAAAAGACAGGGATGTTGATGTTTCAGATCAATAGTTCTACATCAGAACTGGAAAACTTTTTAGACTCCTGTGTCTGACAGGACATGCTTATGAAGCACATGAACTAAAGGCTACAAAATATTGATTGAGGTGGTAGTTTGCAGATCTATACATGCAATTGTAATGTTGCTTGAGAAAGAGTGCCTAAAGAAACGGTGGTGTTTCGACTGCACCTTGGCTGAAATGTCCTGCCCTTACCCATGGATCCACCCTTTGACCACATCATATTGCCCAATCGAGGCCGCTGTGTGAATGTCCAGTGGAAGGTCCAGGTCCGCACCGCCCACCAGTTGTTCAAAGCCGTGCCACATCGACAAGCTGCGATTCAGGAGCTCCGTTTCACTCGCCTCGTCACTCAGCTCAGACATGCTGCTCCCGCTTCCTGTACAATCAGAGCAGCTCGTCACAACCCTCAGCAGGGGAACAGTTCCATCCAAGATTGCAAGAAATTGCAGAGAATTGTGAATGCAGCCATTATGCAAAGCAACCTCCCTTCCATTGATTCCATCTACACTTCACGTTGCCTCGGTAAGGCCACCAGCATAATCAAAGACGAGTCTCACCCCAATCACTTCCTCTTCTCCCCTCTCACATCAGGCAAGAGGTACAGAAGTGTGAAAATGCATACCTCCAGATTCAAGGACAGTTTCTTCCCAGTTGTTATCAGGCAAATGAACCAACTAGACAGTGGTCCTGATCTACCATTTACCTCACTGGAGAACCTTGGACTATCCTTAATTGGACTTTATCTTGCACTAAGCAATATTCTTTTTATCCTGCATTTGTGCATTGTGGACAGCCTGATTGTAATCATGTATTGTCTTTCGGTGACTGGATAGCACACAACAAATAGGCTTTTCACTGCACCTGGGTACACGTGACAATAAACTAAACTAAACTGAACTAACGCACCCCGCACATCAACAGCAGGGAGATAAACCGACACCGTCCAGCCTGGGATCGGGACCTGGCATGCGCGATCAACATCCGTGGGACTATTCTCACACTCACACCAGCAAACAAGGTCTGCTTACCTACAGACTTTGGTGCCAGAATGCTCTGCATCATCAGCTGAGCTGAGAGTGTAGGAATGAGAGTTTGTGGCACAGGATGAGAATCTGAATGTCTGAGAAAGGAAAACATGAATTCTTCAGCACTGTTCATGATCTATGTCACTCAGATCCATCTAAACACGTTTAAAAGATAGTTGGAGACACAAGGAACTGCCGATGCTGGAACATTGAGCAAAACACAAAGCAGAGAAGGAGCTCAGCGGACTGTGGAGGGAAATCTGAAGAAGGGTCCTGACCCGAAATTGACGTTGTCTGTCAATTTCCCTCCACAGATGCTGCACGACCCTCTGAGCTTCTGCAGCACCTTGTGTTTTACCTCAATCGATGAGCCAAGGCAGGTGGCCCTGCTGCTGGAGGTCCGAGCACCTTCAATAACCCCTACTGTCATGGGTTAGTGTACACCTTTAATGCCTCACTACACCCGTTTCCAAGGCTTCTGCACACCTCGAATGTCTCGCTAACCCCCGTTGTCATGGGTTACCGTGCATCCTCGGCGTGTCCCTGACCCCCGTTGCCATGGGTTACTGCGCTCCCTGTGTGGCACCGATCCGTGTCCAGGAACTACTGCGCCCTTTGCCCGGATCAGAGATTGTTGCCCCTGTCTCTCACATCCTTTGAGCCACCAGTCCCCCGGATTCGCCCACTCGCTTGCTCGGTGCCTTTATAAAAACAAAATATTTGTCGTGGTAGAAAATGGCCGCCGTGGCGCTCAGCGCCGGTTCTCTTCCGGCTACACTACCCCACGTGCCGCGGATCAGCCAATCGGTAGGAACAAGGCGGGTCCCGTGCGGCCAAGAAGGATTCTCGTCGCCCGGGTGAAAACTTCTGTTCCGCTTCAAATAGCGGCGCAACTTCGGAGGACCTCCCTATTTGGCAGCTCTTTGCCACTGCGTGGAAACTTTGCCTTTACCGAAATTAAAGTATTTGACGATTATTTAATATAATTTATGATAAATAATTTAATAAAACACAACGTTTTCACATCTCATGAAGGGCAGGTACCCCTCCCGGGCCTGACAGGTAACTCCCGGGCCTGACAGGTAGCCCCAGAGACGGAGAGTAACTCCCGGGGACAAACACATATTTATTTTCTCCAGAGATGCTGTCCGACCCGCTGTGTTACTCCAGCGTTATATGTCTTCGCTTTAAACCAGCATCTGTAGTTCCTTCCTACACATTTCGACTGCTCAACTGCGAAATCTCCGCAAGGTATGACTACTTTGAAGAACAAACCCTCCTCCTCTCTCCGCCGAGAGTTCTGCAACGTCTATATCTCACGTTTCCCTTTCCCCTGACTCTCACTCTGCAGAAGGGTCCCCGACCAGAAACGTCAACGATTCCTTTTCGCCAGCTGTCTGACCCGCAGAGTTACACCAGCTTTGTGTGTCTATCTTCGGAGCTTGCCGGCTGGAGGACCAGGGCGCCCTCTGTGGAGGCCAGGAGCTCTATCTCGACAAGAGTGACCTCGTCGTTAGTTGTCCCTCAAAACAGGCGGGCACGTGACCGGCCGTTGGCGTCCCGTTGTCAAGGCAACGGGTCCCAGTGACAGCCGCCATCTTATACCGGGTGATTTCAAACCGTCGGCAGAGATGTGGATGGAGGTGAGGCGTCGGGCAGCTGGGCGCCCAGCAACAGCCCTTCCTCTCCGGGGGACGGAGGCACGGGACAGGGAGGGAGGAACGGGACAGGGAAGGAGGAATGGGACAGGGAAGGAGCAATGAAATAGATACAGGGGATGGCGAGTGGGAGTGGGCGGCGGCTTTGATGAGGGAAAGGGGCAAGAGAGGGGGAGTGGGGAAGAAGAGGGGCAATTTGGGAATTAGTAAGCAAGAGGCAAGGGATGAAATTGTAAGGTGAAGTGGGATCTAAGACAGCAATGTTACAAAATTTTGATATTTAAAAAATCAAGTCTGCAATTTATCCCATCAGATAAAGCATAAATAAGTTTAATTTGACACAGAATTCACTTTCATATCCTCAGTATTAAAAAAGTTATGGCCATTTTCATACTCGGAAATTAGCTTTTCCGTGGACTTAACACAAAAGCTGTGATCGAGGACAGTCAAAAGCCCATCTTTCTTAAAAATCAAGAGAACTGAATGAAATGTTCAGTTATTATAGATTGAAGCATTCTGAAACAAATATAAAACATCTTACTTGGATGACCTGAATTTAAAGCATATAATTAGTTAATTACCTAATTGCAGTTAATTACAAAATTGACCGTTGTGATGGAAATAGTAATAAACACCCAGACTGCCTTGAAAATTCAAAAGTGTGATATTCTCAAGATTGAACTTCAATATTATTGTATTATATGCTGTAAGTCCGTAACAGATAGGTAAATAAATTACAATTTCTAGCAATAGACCAAGTCTTTATGGAGAAGATCAGTTGCTAGCTGGTACATTGGCATATCATGATCAGTAGCATCATCATACTCCTCAGATTGTAACCTGTGTAACCTTTGTACACCTTGGTTTTCCTCAACTTTTCAATTTTGGCATTGTAAACTACAAGTTTTTGTTCTTCAAAACACGCTTGACATGCCTTTCTGCCCACTACTTTCCCCATTAAGAATGTTCTGTAGATTCCATTTCTTAAGAAAATGATATATGATGTATTAAAGTAAGTATCCAAATAACAAACTAATCCCATTCACACAAGAATTCACAATATAACATGATTTTTAAATCTCACTGTCATGAATTTATATGCCAGATGGAAGGAATTTAATGTTTAATTCCCATAAATTAATCTAGAAACATCCACTCAATATAATTAAAATTATTATTTTTTTGCACAATACATGGGACTAAAACTGATATTTAGTATAAAAATATTGACTATGGGTAGACAATAACACAAAATATAGACGATTTAGATACTCTTATGACATGATTGTCCAAAAAAAAGAGCATTTAAATCATCTTGCGAGTGGGTTTTTCTGGAACGCGATCGATTGGAACGTTGTATTTGCGGTGAATTTGAACCCCATATCGGCAGGAAAAACACTGCCGGTTCGTATGGGGCCCAAATCACATTTTCGCATCGTAAAATTTGATTAAAGCCATCCCAAAAAACAAAATTATATGTAAAATACACGACTTACATTTAGTTTTGCCCCGTCCATGCGATCTGTCACGTTGTAGGCTTTAAGGGCGTTAAAATTCGCTTTTTATTTTAATGTAATTATTAAATTGTCTCGCAATTAAAAAAACGGAACGGAAGTCGGATCAATTTTTCTTCAGCAGCTGGCAGCCCAGGGAAGTCCGCCTCCAATAAGCAGTAGAAAACAACATTTTAATCCGGCCCCACCCCTCAAATGCGCCAAAGTT
Organism: Leucoraja erinaceus; assembly: GCF_028641065.1. Classification (NCBI taxonomy): domain Eukaryota; kingdom Metazoa; phylum Chordata; class Chondrichthyes; order Rajiformes; family Rajidae; genus Leucoraja; species Leucoraja erinaceus. The sequence continues at coordinate 18,821,638 of NC_073396.1, forward strand.
TTGGCACACGGCCAGTGGCAAAACTGCAGCGCCACTGAAGGTAAGTTTTGTAACATCGCTATCTAAGGGGGAGTTAAAGAGGCATAAGGAGGAACAAAGAGGAGGAGTGGAATAAGAAGGCGGAAGGGTCAAGGGGAAAGGGAAGGAATGAGGAGTCAAGCTGGGGAATAAGAGGGAGAATGAGAGAAAACATAGAAAAATAGGTGCAAGAGTAGGTCATTCGGCCCTTCGAGCCTGTGATCGCTAGGTTTCAGATTGCCATGGAAATCTAGGGATTTTCCAATCCATCAGAAAAGTAGATTTGAAGGTCCTCAAGATCTTAAAGAACAACAACACTGATTGGAAGGGCCTAGCGGCATGCTCTTGCTTCTATTGTAGGTTGACAGATAGCACAATGGGCTAAGAGTTCGGCTGGCGACCGGAAGGTAGCCGGTTCAAATCCCGCTTGGAGTGCATACTGTCGTTGTGTCCTTGGGCAAGACACTTCACCCACCTTTGCCTGTAATGGAATGTACGGCGGCAGGCGCGGGCACACCGCGACGCCCTGTGTCTCCCTTTCAAGGGAGATGCTAAAAATGCATTTCGTTGTCTCTGTACTGTACACTGACAATGACAATAAATTGAATCATTTCATTTCATTTTTTTTTTTTGACTATAAAAGAAGTGGAACTCCAGAAATCACTTGTCTAGATTTAATGTCAATGGGAATTTTCTAAACTGAGAGTAGTAGGTTTTAAATATCCATGGTAATGGAGCAAAGGTAGATGAATACAATTTAAATTTAGACCAGTCATGGATTAATTAAGTTGGTGAACAAGCTTCCTCCGTCCCCCTATCCTACCACAAAATACACTTTATTGTCCTCCACAGAGGCTGCCTGACCCACTGACTTATCGCAATGTTTTTTAACTTTTTTTCTCTCTTCGGTTTTACAACTTTTTTTCCTTTTGAACTAGCTCCAGGATCAAAATAACATTGATCATGTGGGAAGATCTTTCTTTTACTTATGGATTCATGTTACTGCATCCTCTGAACATATTCAATAATTAACAAACCAGTAAATTGCATCTGCTTTCAGATACTTGCTACGTGAAGAGGCAGAGCCCTAAATAGATATGACTTCAAATGATAATCGGAAACCAGCCATTGATGAAAGCCGCGGTGAACTGCGGAGAACTAATGACTGCTTAACAACTGCACATTATGGTTACAAATCATACTGGGATATGATATTTGCACAAGTTAAAGATGAACTGCCCTCCCTGGACTCAGACTTTTCATCAGTAAGTCTTAGCGTTGGAATCCTAAAGATAAAAATATATATATTAAATATAAAAGGACATTTCCTGAGCTGAACTGATGGTGAAATGATTTCTTATTTCCTGATATGCCCTGGCAGTAGGAATGGCAGCTCACTAGGGGAAGAAAATTTTAGATCTTACCAAAGGATAATGAATATTCCCACTTACTACAGCACAAGAAAAGCCCACTAGGTGAAGCTCACTAGGGGAAGGAAAGTTTAGTTCTTACCAAAGGATAATGCCTATTTTCACTTAGTATTTTAACAATTTTAACTAATCCCATCTATATGGACAGGGTCTATCCACACCTCTCCATTCCTTGCCTGTTCATGTGCCTATCTAAATTCTATTGTATCTACTTCCACCACCTTCCCTGGCAGTACATTCCAGGCACCTATTTGTCTGTGTCAGAAAAGTTTCCATCTCCTTTAAGCTTTTCTCCTCTCACCTTAAAGCTACACCCTCTAATCCTTGCCATTTCCACTTTGGGGAAAAGGTTCTGGCTTTCTATCCTATCTATGCCTCTCACAATTTTATACATTTCATCAGGTGTTCATAACCTTTGAAACTCCACAAAAATCAATCCAAGTTTGTCTGACCTCTTTATGTTCATTAGTCATAGGAGCAGAATCAGGCCATTTGGCCAATTGAGTCTACTCTGCCATTCAATCGTGGCTGATCTATCTTTACCTCTCAACCCCATTATCCTGTCTTCACCCTGTAACGTTTGACACCCTTGCTAATCAAGAATTTGTAGTTAATGCCCTCTAAGAGTTCTTCTGCATCCTATCCAAAGCATCTACATCCCATAATTCAACCAGAAATGCAAGATTCATTTCAGGCTATGAACAAGATCTCAGAGCAGGCAAAATAAGTCTGACTAATTAGACGCACCACTATATTGGGTGTAGGGTATTTGCAGTGAACCTTCCCACCTGCTGGACAGTGTTAGGGAGAACAATATAGATACCATGATAATAATCACCATGGGAGAAAAGGAGCAGCTGATGTTTTGGGTTGGAACCCTTCTTCAGACCCATAACGTCACTTGTTCCTTTTCTCCAGATGCTGCCTGACCCGCTGAGGCCCCAGTATTTTGTGTCCATCTGCAGTTCCTACCTACACCAATAAGCATCAAATCATCCTCCCTAATTGGCTCATGTGAATGAATGAATGAATGATACTTTATTGTCACATGTACATAGAGCACCGAGGTACTAGGGAAATGCTTTGTTTGCATACAACCCGGGCAGTACGCAAGTGTTGCCACGCATCTGGCGCCAACAAAGTTACTAAGGACTGAACTGTCCTACATACTGCCTGCCGCTGTAAGCAAATAGCAAGGCGATGCAAATTAACATCTATCCGCAGAGACAAACAGTGGTGCAGCAGTAGAGCTGCTACCTTACAGCGCCAGACACCCAGGTTCGATCCTGAGTATGGGTACTGTCTTTGTCGGCGTTTGTACGTTCTCCCTGTGATCGTGTGGGTTTTCTCCAGTAGTTCTAGTTTCTCACACTCCAAAAACGTACAAGTTTGTAGCTTAATTGGCTTCTGTTAATTGCAAATTGCTTCTAGTGGGCCAAAGGACCTGTTTCCACATTGCATCTCTAAAGTCTATGTCTATAGACAGGATGGCCCGATAAATGGTTCTGTCAGGATTGGCATTGTTCTACTAGAAACTGGCCCTTCAGCACAAATTAGGTCCACATATCCAGGTAGTGCAGTGGCCTGATTCAGCTCTTCTCCACTCTGTTCTGAGATTTCATGTTCTGTTTTGTACAGTCAAGCTCAGAAGACGGTGAAGTTGCTATTTTCCAGCGAGGAACAACTGGGCTGATTTCATGCCTGCCAGAGGATCTGAAGGACATATCCCTTGAAGACCCCGTCCTTGAGGTAAAGATCCAATCGTTAATACAAATCCCACTGCCTTGACACCTCTGTGGGGCTGCACTTTATTAGACAATAGGTGCAGGAGTAGGCCATTCGGCCCTTCGAGCCAGCACTGCCATTCAATGTGATCATGGCTGATCATCCCAAATTAGTACCCCGTTCCTGCCTTCTCCCCATATCCCCTGACTCTGCTAACTTTAAGAACCCTATCTAGCTCTCTCTTGAAAGTATCCAGATAACCTGCCTCCACCGCCCTCTGAGGCAGAGAATTCCACAGACTCACCACTCTCTGTGAGAAAAAGTGTTTCCTCGTCTCCGTTCTAAATGGCTTACTCCTTATTCTTAAACTGTGGCCCCTGGTTCTGGACTCCCCTAACATCGGGAACATGTTTCCTGCCTCCAGCGTGTCCAAACCCTTGACAATCTTATATGTTTCAATAAGATACCCTCTCATCCTTCTAAACTCAATTTTATTCAATATCTGCACATTATTCTGTTTCATACAGGAGTCAATTTTAATTGCAGCCAATGCTTCAGCTTTGACCCACACCAGCTGCTTCCATTGTGGGACAAACTCTGCTCAAGTCTGTTGCAGAACATCTGTTTTACAGCTTGTCACAGCGCTAGGAATGCTTTTTTGCATCTGGAATGCAAGGCTGAAGTTTGCAGCGGCAGTGGGAGTGCACTGAAGTACGCATGATGGAGGTGGTGTCTTGTGGGGTGGGTGCTGTCCATGGCAGTAAAACAGGCAACATCCTTGACACTAGGAAATCAAATGCACCATACACCACCAAGTGCTTACTTAGGCTACCATACGTCACCTTCACCACAGTGCTATAGACTATATGTCCTCAGATAACTGATTCCTCTCACGTTCCCTCGTTTTCTCTCTTGTCTCCCTCTCTCTGTCTCCCTCTCTCATTTCGAAGGGGCCGCACTCTGCTCAGCTCTGCAGCCAAAGGTTAGTTAGTGTTGATCAGGTGAACAGAGTTGGCCACATCCTGTTCAGCACCACATTAGAGCTGCTGATTGTTATCCCTTTGCTTGACAATTTTGCAATAAATCAACTCCACCCCTTGCTAAAGAAATGTACAATATCATTGGTGTAAACTACATCAGTGGACAGCATACAAATCTGGGATAAACTGAACCACTCAAGCTTAAATATAAAAAAAGTATGAATCTGTTAATCGGGCAAGTTCACGACTTTGGTGATGTGACAACAACAGGTTTACTATAAAATTGGACGTTATTTCGATAAATGCTCCATAATTATTATAATTGATTTTTAAAAAGATATTACACAGTAAAATAGTATAATAAAGTTTACAGTGTACCCAGTGAGTTTCAAGGGACTACAGGAAATGAAACCAGGTTATTCTCTGGGGAATGCCGAAAACAGTAACTTTGCAAGTTTCAAGAGAATTTAGGAACTGCGACCGTAGTGTGTTTGTGGACGAGTGGAAAGCAATACCCGCTGAGAGTGCCAAGCCAGTGAGATTTTCATGCAATCAGATTGTGGATTACCAGAGTTTTACTCTACTCTCTATTCCATAAGGTGGAAGGCAGGACAAGAAACAAAATGCTGTTCTGAATAAAAGGGTAACATTTTTGGAATTACAAAATTGAATGCAGAAAACTGTGAGGTGTTTTGGGAAGTCTAACATGGGCAGAACCTGCACAGTGAATGATGGGGCTCTGGGTTATGTTGTAGACCAGAGGGATCTAGGAGTGCAGGTGCACGGTGGTTAAAAAGGCATTTGGCACATTGGCCTTCATCAGAGTATTGAGTATAGAAGTTGGGAGGTCATGTTGCAGTTCTATAAGATGTTGGTGAGGCCACATTTAATGTATTGTGTTCAGTTCTGGGCACCGTGTTATGGGAAAGATGTTGTCAAGCTGGAAAGGGTACAGAGAAAATTAACGAGGATGTGGCCAGGATTAGAGGGTGTGAGCTATAGGGAGAGTTTGAATAGGCTGGGACTCTATTCCTTGAAACGTAGGAGGATGAGGGGTGATCTTATAGAGGTGTATAAGATCATGAGAGGAATAGATCGGGTAGATGTACAGAGTCTCTTGCCCACACAAACGGTGCTGGGTGTATGGAACAAGCTGTCAGAGGAGGTAGTTGAGGCAGGGTCTATTCCAACATTTAAGAAGCAGTTAGACAGACACATAAATAGGACAGCTTTGGAAGGATATGGACCAAATGCTGGCAGGTGAGACTCGTGTAGCTGGGACATGTTGGCCGGTGTGGGCCAGTTGGGGCGAAGGGTCTGTTTCCCACACTGTATCACTCTATAATTCTACGAGTAACATCTTGGATAGGAAATGTTGAGAGGGATATGGGCCAAATGCAGAGATATGGGTCTATCTTAGAAGGGGCTTCTTGGTTGACATGGACGAGTTGGTCTGAATACTCATGTTGTCGACCTCCCCGTGGTGAGCCCTGTCAACTGACCTAATTCAGGTGAACAAAAACAAGCAGAGACAGCAGCAGCGCCGATCCAGAGCTTGTGCCCTTTTTAGGGCGGGCATCTACGGATGTCGAACCGGATGGCATCACCCTGCTGCAGACTTCTGCTGCCTCAAACGCAAGAAGAAGAAGAAGAAGCCTGTATCCATGCTGTATGACTCTATCTTGAATTTATCTAGGATAAAAATGTCATGGTTTGCTTCTTGGTGAGACTTTGTTGCATGGGAATCCATGCTAAAGAATTCTGATTGCCTTGTTGTAACTCTAACTCTGACCTGCTTTCCATCTTATCAATACTTAGAGCACGGAAATAGGCACTTCGGCCCAACTTGTCCATACCAACCAAGATGCCCGATCTAAGCTTGTCTCATTTACCCCCTTTTAGCCCATATCCCTCTAAATCTTTCCTATCCATGTATCTGTCCAAATGTTATTATACAATGCCCTCCATAATGTTTTGGACAAAGACCCATCATTTATTTATTTGCCTCTGTACTCCACAATTTGAGATTTGTAATAGTAAAAAAATCACATGTGGTTAAAGTGTACAATGTCAGATTTTAATAAAGGCCATTTTTATACATTTTGGTTTCACCATGTAGAAATTACAGCATTGTTTATACATAGTCCCCCCATTTCAGTGCACCATAATGTTTGGGACACAGCAATGTCATGTAAATGAAAGTAGTCACGTTTAGTATTTTGTTGCATATCTTTTGCATGCAATGACTGCTTGAATTCTGCGATTCATGGACATCACCAGTTGCTGGGTGTCTTCTCTGGTGATGCTCAGCCAGGTCTGTTTTGAAGCCATATTTAGCTTATGTTTCTTTTGGGGGCTAGTCCCCTTCGGTTTTCTCTTCAGCATTTAAAAGGCATGCTCTATTGGGTTCAGATCGGGTAATAGACTTGGCCAAGAATTGACCATATTTTAGCTTTGAAAAACTCCTTTGGTGTTTTAACAGTGTGTTTGGGATCATTGTCTTGCTGTAGAATGAACTACCGGCCAATGAGTTTTGAAGCATTTGTTTAAACTTGAGCAGATAGGATGTGTCTATATACATCAGAATTTTACTATCATCAGCAGTTGTATCATCAATGAAGATAAGTGAGCCAGGACCTTCAGCAGCCATACATGCACAGGCCATGACACCCTACCACTGTGTTTCACAGAGGAGGCGGTATGCTTTGGATCTTGGGCAGTTCCCTCTCTCCTCCATGCTTTGCTCTTGCCATCACTCTGGTATAAGTTAATCTTCGTCTCATCTGTCCGCAAGACCTTTTTCCAGAACTGTGGTTGCTCTTTTAAGTTCTTCTTCGCAAACTGTAACCTGGCCACAAAAAGCCATCCTATTTTTGTGGCTAACCAGTTGTTTGCATCTTGCAGTGCAGCGTCTGTATTTCTGTTCATGAAGTCCTCTGCGGACAGTGGTCATTGACAAATCCATACCTGACTCCTGAAGAGTGTTTCTGATCTGTCGGACAGGTGTTTGGGGATTTTTCTTCATTATAGAGAATTCTTCTGTCATTGTCATGGTTTAGATGACTCAAATTAAAGATATAAATGACACAGACAAGGAGAATTCTTCAAGAAGACGAGAGGCCTTTAATGTGCATAAATCTGGGCCTGGAACACTCGGAGATAGCACAGCTTTGCCATTCTCCAAAATGCTCACTGCACTATCCTTTCACGCAGTATTTTATTGCAATTTCAGTTCTCATCTTTGGCTGCTTAGTGCATATGTTTTTACAAACTTTAACCTTGTATTGTCCTTTTTTCTTTTCTTTTCAATTTCTAAGTTATCATAAAGTTCTAGTCTAAAGCAAAATATAAACTAAGCAAATAACATGTTTTTGCGCCTTGACTTCTGAGCACACAAAAAATAGCTGACAACTGCGAGCTTTACTGTTTTTAAGCATATTGGTTATATTTAAGAAGTAACGTGTTTCTTCTATATACATTCTATATAACTTCCACATCATCAGCTGTGAAGATCTTCCTTGGCTTGTCCCTTTGTGATTAGTAAGTTCACCAGTGATCTCTTTTGTCTTAATGATGTTCCAAACAGTTGATTTTGATAAGCCTAAGGTTTGGCTGATGTCTCTAACAGTTTTATTTTTGTTTCTCAGTCTCATAATGACCTCTTGTTCTTGATTCTCTTAGCCTGGGTAAAAAAACTAATTCACCTGGTGTATTCACCCTTTCTCATGATTTTGTATACCTCTATAAGATCAGCCCTCAGGCACACACCAATTTTTAAAATATTTTCCTCTGCCTCACATTCCTAGTCTTCTAGTTACATAAACATTGTGGTGAAAATGATTTCTGAATATCCGCAGGAGATGCTGGAATCTGCAAGGTTACCACTAGAGGCTTGGTCAACAGAGAACAATGGCAGGAACTCTGATCATCATGAGGACTTTTGGGGTGAGACCACCTGGCACTTGAAAAAATCCAGTGGCATCAATAAACACGCTGAGGGTAAACCTGGTTCCTTTAGTGATGACAACCCCACAGATTCAACATCCTCAGTAGGGTTTATCATGGATCAGAGCTCACTGCCATCAGAAACAGAGTCCAAGCCTGATACAAAGGAGCACCTTACAGTCTTGAGGAACAATGGTGGAGGAGACCCACATTCTTCACAAAGGCAAAAGGCTATCAGCAGCAAGGAAGAGAAAAGCCTGAAGTGCCGAGCCAGTGGAGATGGGAATTCGGATTGCTGGTGTCTCCCAGCTAAAGCCATAAATGAACTTTCTGAATTAACAACCACAAAGGACTTTGTGAAAAATGTCTCAGAAAGCACCTCACAAAGTATCCTGGGCACGGAATCACCTTCTGACCAGCAGCAAATGAACTATAGTCAAAATCAAGAACAGAAACAAATATCAAAGGAAAAGCTAAGCAGAGGGGAACCAACTGGATGTTACGCTCATAAGCCACCTATTCTTTCTTTAGAGGTGAGCTGATAAATATTCCCCTCCTTTTGTCAAAGCTGCCTGTGTTTTCTAAAGATGTTTCAGAGAGGCAGAGTAACAGAGTTAGATTATAAATCAGTTACATCTTATGACTTGGACCAGTTGACACTCAGAAGGACTGAAGGTTTCAGCTAATAAATATGAATATTTGGTACTCTTTACACTCGGGGCAAGAACTTAACCAGACACAAACGAGGACAAGTGACAGATCAGATAAACTAAATTACCCAAAGAATATTCTCTCTAAGGTATCTGTTGGCTCAGATATTTTAAAACGGCAGAGAAGAAAGTGCAGGAACTTTAGTCAGGCCGCATTTGGAGTATTGTGTGCAGTTCTGGTCGTCCCATTACAGAGTGGATGGTGGAGGCTTTGGAAAGGGTGCAGGAGGGATTTACCAAGATATTGCCTGGATTAGAGGGTATTAGCTAAAAGCAGAGGTTGGACAAACTTGGATTGTTTCTGCTGGAGCGTCTGGTTCTGGTAGACAGTCTGAACCTGCAGGGTGGAAGAAATGTCAAAGACTAGAGGGCATAGCTTTAAGGTGAGAGGGGCAAAGTTTAAAGGAGATGTGCGGGACAAGTTTTTACACAGCGTGTGCAAGTGCCTGGATTACGCTGCTAGGGGTGGTGGTTGGGACAGATATGATAGTGGTATAAGAGGCTTTTGGCTAGGCACATGGATATGCGGGGCATGGAGGAATATGAATCACGTACAGGCAGAGGAGATTAGTTTAACTTGGCATCATGTTTGACACAGACACTGCGGGCCGAGGGCCTGTTCCCATGTTGCACTGTTCCATGTTCTATGTAACTTCTGGTCCCTTACTTGACTGAACACAATAAGTTAGACTTTTAGGTTTCCATGCAGGTGTGCCACTAACTGACAGCATTGCTAGATGAGAGACCTGAATGTTCGACCTGACTGGCAGTCGCATGATCTCCCGTCCTCTTCCGGCTGTGGGCGAAGGTGAAACTTTCTGCTCCAGTCCAGGCTCCATTATCTTTTTCACAAGACAGGACAAGAGTTAGTCTTCATAAGGTGTACGTTACGTTGTATTTGCTCAACAAATGCTTTCACCAAATTTTAAATATCAGATAATGTTCAGACCCAACAAGCTGACTTGCCATCACTGTTTATAGAGTTTAGAGGAAATGGACTTGGATGAAATTCTCCGCAGCCTGCAGCAAGTGGAGGTCCACAGCAGTGATGTGAAAGACCACGGCCCTCGTCTGGAGCATCTTGTCAACAGTTCTTCGTCTGGTTCAGGTAAACAGGGATCACATTTGCATTGACTTAGTTACATTTGCTCTCTCCTCTCTGACAATTGGTTCACTGACAGTGTTGACGTCAGGGAAACAATCACCACAGATTCTATGAGCCAAGATTAATCTTCTATCTAGAGTTGGAAAGAAGGTTAGAAATCTGCCTGATATTGATTGTGTGTGCCCTTATCAACATGTTATTTCCTGGAGAAATATGAAAGGTCAACTGCTACATGTTAGTAAATTGTGTCCAAGAACAATAGAAGTGAACCATTTTCAAAGGTATTGTTCTCTCTGATGGGTTAGCCCTGGGTATGATGTGGGCATTTCTCAAAAGATTCTGCTGCTTAATAGCACTACTGACAACCCCTTTCATCACTTGTCAATGCTTGAAAGTAGACTAGTTTGGTAGTTAGTCAGATTGGAGCAGTCGTGCTTTTGTGACAGACATGGGAACTCCCCATATTGTTGGGGGATATACAGGATCAACTTGGTTCAGTTTGGCCACCTCTGGAACATGTTTCCAGTGCTGCAGTGGGATGTCCTGTGGTTCCACTTTATTTGATCGTCATACAAGTGCTATGATGTCAGAGAAAATAGGCAAAGTGAAATCGGCTCTTACACGGGTGAGTATTCTTTCTTTCTTTGCTGTGCAGTGCATTCTCGTGTAAACAGTGAGAAGAACCTGATGGAACAGCTCGCCTTGTTGTGTACTAAGCAGTCGGGAGAAGCTGCCACATCAAATAACCGAGCATCAACGTGTACTGGAGAACACCAGTCCAAAAGGGAGTCGCGGACCAGGTCTGAGGGAACCACAACCATTGGTCTAAACAAAGTTCTCAGGTAAAAAAAATAGTTAAATTCAATCAAAGAGATTGTGCTTTTAATTTGACTTTAGAGAATGGGAATAAGTAATAAAATATCTGGCAACTGTTAAGCTCTTCTGATCGAAATTTTGGAAGGGAATTAGTTGCTTTTGTTTAATGGTGGCCACATCTCATTCAGTGATTAAGTTATGGAACTAAAGAAAAGCTATGTACTGCTCTTTATAATTTTTAGGATATCTCAAAGCACCTGTCAACTCAGAGTGGATTTTGTAGGTAAACCAGGATTGGTACACAGGTAATACTCCCAAGCAGCGATGAGGGCAGCCCAGTGTCGCAGCAGGTGGAGGGTTCAATGCAGTGCTGTCTGTTTGGAGACTGCACTTTCTCTGTCACTGGGCTTCCTGTGGATGTTCCAGTTTCCTCCCATATCCCAAACAGTTGCAGGTTGGTAGATTAACTGGTCACTGTTGATTCCCACCAATAGACAGGGTTGACGTGGATAAGCTTTTCCCACTGAGAGTAGGGAAGATTCAAACAAGAGGACATGACTTGAGAATTAAGGGACAGAAGTTTAGGGGTAACATGAGGGGGAACTTCTTTACTCAGAGAGCGGTAGCTGTGTGGAATGAGCTTCCAGTGGAGGTGGTGGAGGCAGGTTCGATTTTATCATTTAAAAATAAATTGGATAGTTATATGGACGGGAAAGAAATGGAGGGTTATGGTCTGAGTGCAGGTAGATGGGACTAGGGAAGAATAAGTGTTCGGCACGGACTAGAAGGGCCAAGATGGCCTGTTTCCGTGCTGTAATTGTTATATGTGCAGTTGAGTGATTGATTCCAGAATTAACTGGAAGGTTGAGGGCAATGTAGGGTTAGGGGTAACCCTACCTTGTTTTACTTTTTTACCATGAAAAAGCCCCAGTTTTACCAGTCACTCCTTACAACTGAAGCTTCCAGTCCCTGTAGTTTTCTTGTTAATCTTTACTGCATCCCTTGACATCCTCGACCAGACTGCACACAATACTCCAAGCGTGATCTCACCAACTTCTTGTACAGTTGTAACATGACATCCCAACTTCTATACTCAACGCCCTGACCACTGAAGGCAAGCATGCTAAATGCCTTTTTCACCATCTTGTCTACCTGTGTTGTGACTTTCAGTGAAGTAGGTACTTGCTCCCTTCAGTTTTGCTGTTTTACAACACTCCACAGGACCCTGCCATTTACTGTGTGAGTCCTGTCCTGATTAACTTACCAAATGGAACATTCTGCACGTTTATTTAAATGCCATCTGCTACTCCCTGGACCACTATTCTAATATTCCACCAACTTTACCCTCAAATGACATTGTCAAACGTCCTAACCATGCCAACTACATTCTTATTTAAATCAATAATAGAGATAGTGAACAACAGGAGACGCAGCACCGATCCCTGCGGCACTCCCCTGGTCTCCAATCTGAAAACCAAACCTCCACCCTTTACTCCGACCAAGCCAATTTCGTATGTAAAGTTGTATGCGAGAAATATAAGTTTTGTCTCAGTTGAGTGAGCACTAAGTTAATTATCCTAGATCAGCCACATAGGCAGTGTATTGATTATCACATTGTTGCTTTTGGTTCAATAAATGCATTGTTGGCCACTTTTGTTTCCTCATTTCATGTTGCTAGTCCTGAAGCAAGTTCACATTCGCTGGAGGTGAAACGAATGCTGCCAATGAAACAGGCCCGTGAACCAAAGACAGTTTTCATTGACCTTCGGAGCAGGGAGCAAGAAAGAACCTCCCCAGAGACAAGCTACATAAATGGCAAAATGAGGCTTGCATGTCTGCAGGATGAAAGGTAATGGACGGACATCCTTGTTGATGTGCTCTAATCATGGTTCCAACTATTCAGTCACTCCCAAGTAACAGCTTTGCTACATTGGTTTCTGCTGTAGAATGATTTGTGTGAAGATGGGCTGTGCACTCTGGTTTCAAGACACTTGGAGGAAGATTTGACTTCTGGACATACAATGCAGTTGGAGTGGTTGTCAGATAGAGCAATAGAGTCATACAGCACAGAAACAGGTCCTTCAGCGCAACTTGTCCATGCCAACCAAGATGCCCTATCCAAGCTGTGCCTGGCCCACATCCCTATAAACCTTTCCTATCCAAGTACCTGTACAAATATCTTCAATATCAGATGACAGGGCTGTATGGTAATTTGATGTGATGGATGTCAAGAGTCAAGAGAGTCAAGAGTGTTTTATTGTCATATGTTCCGGATGGGACAATGAAATTCTTACTTGCTGCAGCACAACAGAATATGCGACTATGTAAACATAGTACATATCAGGGGAAGAGAAAAAAAAAGAAAAAGTTCAATAAATAACAAATATAGTGCAAATAACAAATAATAATATAGTATTTTGCCGTTCAGAGTATATTCGTTGTTGTATTTAATAGTCTGATGGCTGGAGGGAAGAAGCTGTTCCTGAACCAGGACTTTACAGTTTTCAGGCTCCTGTACCTTCTTCCTGATGGCAATGGTGAGATGAGTGTGTGGCCAGGATGGTGTGGGTCCATGATGATTTTGGCTGCCTTTTTGAGGCAGCGACTACGATAGATTCCTTCGACAGTGGTGAGGTCAAAGCTGGTGATGGACTGGGCAGTGTTCACAACTTTTTGTAGTCTTTTTCGCTCCTGGATGATCAAGTTGCCGAACCAGGCCACGATGCAACCAGTCAGAATGCTCTCTACCGTGCACCTGTAGAAGTTTAGGAGAATCCTCTTCGACATGCCGAATCTCCGTAATCTTCTCAGGAAGTAGAGTCGCTGATGTGCCTTCTTTATAATTGCATCAGTGTGCTGGGTCCAGGAAAGATATTCGGAAATATGCATGCCCAGGAGTTTGAAGTTATTGACCCTCTCCACCATCGTCCCATTGATATGAACAGCACTGTGGGTCCTCATCCTTCCCCTACCAAGTCCACAATCAGTTCCTTGGTCTTACTGATGTTGAGAGCCAGGTTGTTGTGCTGGCACCATTTGGTCAGTCGGTCGATCTCACTTCTATATTCTGACTCATCCCTATCTGTGATTTGTCCAACCAAAGTGGTATCATCGGCGAACTTGATGATGCAGTTTGAACTATGACCGGCTATGCAGTCATGGATATAGAGTGAGTAAAGCAGGGGGCTGAGCACGCAGCCTTGAGGTGCTCCCGTACTAATTGTTACTGAGGATGAAGTGGTTCCTCCAATTCAAACAAACTGGGTCTGTGGATGAGAAAGTCGAGGATTCAATTGCACAGGGATGCACAGAGGCCCAGTTCCATGAGCTTGGTAACCAGCTTGGAAGGGATGATGGTATTAAACAGCTGTAGTCATAAACAACAGCCTGACGTAGGTGTTTTATTGTCCAAGTGGTCCAGTGCAGAGTGGAGATCCAGTGAAATTACATCCTCCGTTGACCTGTTGTAGCAGTATGCGAACTGTAGTTGTTCAAGGTTCTTGTCAAGGTAGCAGTTGATGTGCACCATAACCACCCTCTCAAAGCACTTCATCACCACAGACGTTAGTGCCACTGGTCGATAGTCATTGAGACACGTCACCTTACTCTTCTTGGGCACTGGTATAATTGATGCCCTCTTAAAGCAGGTGGGAACCTCAGACCTCAGAAGTTGAGAGGTTGAAAATGTCTGCAAAAACTCCCGCCAGTTGGTCTGCACAAGTATTGTTCTCAATGTGATTCAGTGGCATGGATAAACCTATCTTTATCCATAATTTCACTTTATCCATAATTTACTTTACTGCTTAATACTAGTTATTCTTGGTTCAGAACTTCCAAAGTGGAATTCCAAAGGTAGGTTTACAGTATCCTCATAATCGCTGAGTTTTGCCTCCACTAGGAATGCTAATTGAACAGTTGAATGTTGTGTCAAGCCAAACAAACGTGGCCAAACTCCAGTCATCACTCCATCCTCCACGGGTAACTTCAGGAACTGTGAGGTACCCGTGTTAGATCAGGATCGTGTGGGGTTTGTTTGGGGTCATGAGCTCTGGTCACTGTCCCTGCATCTTTACTCAATCCACACGCCGCTGCCAGGAATGTTCACTAGTTGGCCATGGACACGGGCGGAGATTATCTGTAATGACTGCATCATTCCTGTTGTTTTGCACAGTTCTACTGAATCATCCCTCGAGGAGGACTGCCACAACACCATGTCAGCCCAGAGCAGTGCTCAACGACAGAAGAAGGAGTCACGGCAGGATTTGGGGTAAGAGAGCCACGCCACATTGTGTGAGATCAGAGTCTGCCAATGTAAGGACATAGAGTCATACAAACAGAAACAGTCCCTTCAGCATAACTCGTCCATGCCAACCAAGATCCTCCTGCAAGCTGGTCCCATCTGCCAGTGTTATGCCCATTTCTATCTATTTCATCTATCTTTCCTATCCATGTTCCTGTCTAAATGTCTTTTAAATGCTGTTATAGTACCTGCCTCAGCTACCTCCTTTGGCAGCTTGTTACATACATCCACCATGGATGTGGAGGCTGGTGGGTGAAAGGTGAGGACCAACTTAACAGTATCGCTGTTTTGTTTGGGGAAAGGTTGGGTGAAAGTAGATATGTGGGTAGCAGGGGAAGAGTGTGTGAGATCTCCATCAACAGTGGCAGAAGGGAAGCTACGTTTCAAGAAGGTACTTAAATAGTCACAAGGTCCGGGCCTTTGGCCCATGTTGTCCGTGCCAAACGTAATGCCAAATTAAAATAATCTCTTCTGCCTGTATGTGATTCTTATCCCTCCATTTTCCATATATTCATGTGCCTGTGTAAACACTCCTTAAACACTGCTATTATATCTGCTTTCCCCTAAATCATTTTCCTCCACAATGCTGTTTGACCCACAAAGATCTTCCAGTTTTCTATTTTATGTTCCAAACTCAAACACCTGCAATGTTTTCATGCACCATTCTGCTGCTTTGTACTCATCATTATATTAATTGTTGTATTTGTCATTTCTGTATATGTAATGCTTACTGTGTGAACTTCATGTGCACAAGGAATTGCATTGCACCCTGGTGTATATGACAATAAACTAATCTGAATCTCTAGTTTTGACCAATTATGAGCTTATTGACCATGTTTTAATTGCTGTTGAAGACTCATTGCGTCATTTTTCTATCACTTACAGTGACTGTACAGGTAAAAGCATGTTACTGAGACAACTGCGACAAGGCCCTGTCAACTCCTTGAAAGTGTCAGGGAATGATTCCAGGTGTGTTTCTGAGCAGGCAGTGAGGAAAGATGTTGAGACCAGAGCGGTGCAGAGGAAGAAACGGAAAGCAAGGTCTGAAAGCAGAATGCCTGTCAGTAAACCAGAGGAGGCAGCTGTGACTGGAGATCCGAGCGTGGAGAGAGGAGGTCTGGATGTGCTCAGCCGTCACAGTGACCAGCTCATCAGCAAACCTGCTCCCACTGTGGAAAAATGTGCTTCGAGGGTCACGGTTCCTGCTACGAGACAGAGCCCGGTAGAACTGCCCAGGGGAGAGCACCGGCCTGCAAATGGAAACAGGTGAAGGTTGCAGGGCAAAGATGCACCCTGAGCACCCACACTGAGCTGCACCCTGAGCACCCACACAGAGCTGCACCATGGGCACCCACACGGAGCTGCACCATGGGCACCCAGTCACCCACACAGAGCTGCACCCTGGGCACCCACACAGAGCTGCACCCTGGGCACCCACACAGAGCTGCACCCTGGGCACCCACACAGAGCTGCACCCTGGGCACCCACACAGAGCTGCACCCTGGGCACCCACACAGAGCTGCACCCTGGGCACCCAGTCACCTACACAGAGCTGCACCCTGGGCACCCACACAGAGCTGCACCCTGGGCACCCACACAGCGCTGCACCCTGGGCACCCACACATAGCTGCACCATGGGCACCCACACAGAGCTGCACCATGGGCACCCACACAGAGCTGCACCCTGGGCACCCACACAGAGCTGCACCATGGGCACCCAGTCACCCACACAGAGCTGCACCCTGGGCACCCAGTCACACCCACAGAGCTGCACCATGGGCACCCACACAACGCTGCACCCTGGGCACCCACACAGAGCTGCACCATGGGCACCCACAGAGCTGCACCCTGGGCACCCACACAGAGCTGCACCCTGCACCATGGGCACCCAGTCATGCACAAATGGCATTGGTCCCCCAGCTTTGAATGGAACTTCCATCCTCAGCTTTAAGTTTCTTCCTACTACGACAAGGGCAGTCTCTGACCCCCTGTCCTCCTTTAAGATCCAATTTAAAACCTACATAGCGTCATGAGGTTGTATAGCATAGAAACAGGCCTCCCAGCCTACCCTGTCCATGCCGTCCAGCATGCCTGTCTATACTAATTCCAGTTTTAATTCCATATCCCTACTCAATCAAGACCTGTTCACTTGCCGCTTAAACATTGTTGCTGTTCCAGCCTCCAACACCACTTCTTGTGACTCATCCCAGATACGTAGAGTCACACAGCACAGAAACGGGCCCTTCAGCCCAACTTACTCGATCTACACTGGTCCCACGCCTGCGTTTGCTCCATATCCCTCTGAACCTATCCTCTCCATGTACCTGACCAAATCATTTTTAAACTTTGTGATAGTACCTGCCTCAACTACCTCCTCAGTCAGCTTGTTCCGCACACCCACCACCCAAACATTTTTAAGAAGGTATTTGGTCTCCTCTCCTATTCTATCCCTGTGGCCTTTAGTGCCATGGGTCTATGTTGTAATGTGGCATGGTTACCATTATTTCTGGAAGTTTGTCATGGTTAATGCATTAAATCTTTAGCCTCTCAAGAGAAAGGTGGCTTCCTGCCCCGTACCCCAGCACTGCTGAGTAGCAGTGGCTCAATGGCGCTCAGCTCAGTGACCATTGGCAGTCGTCTGACTGGGAGCCATGCTGATGGACGGTGACCATGACCGGCCCGGCTGTGTCTTTATCCAACAGATCGAGACAAAAGCGTGGAGATCAGTTCATGTTTTGGTGCCTTAACTACCACAGTCTCATTACCCAAATGTTTGCTTGCTGCCCCAGGATAAGGGTGGGAGACCAAGTGTGGGGGGAGATGGCATCACCACCAGAGTATGGCCTTTGTTAAAGGACAGTGTCCAGCGTGGATTTTCTTTGCGGTCACACCACGTTCCTTTGTGCCTGCGTTTCAGTGAGTGTCCAATCTGTGAGGATGAGTTCCTGACAGCATTTCCCTCTCCCAGCACGAGTTGTTGGGTGTGTCACTGCGGTTACTGCTTGTGTTGTTCCCTGAACGTTTGTAAAGTTTGATTTAATGTTAAACCAACCATGCATGTTGCAGTCAGACTCCAGAGGCAACTGACCACCAGCCAAAGGAGCGCTGCAGGAAGGAGCAACAGAGCCGGCAGCGGCTGCACAGGCAGCTGGACAGCCTGAGGCCGCTGAGGTCCGTGACAGGGAGGCAGTGTAGTGCGGAGGGAACACCGCTCCTCTTCAACACGGTGAGTGCAGGTACCGGAGAGGGTACACAGCCCACTGTAGAGGGTACACAGCCCATCGCAGCACGGGGAAGGCCACAGTACTCATTATGGTGATTGTGTGTGGTGGAGATCGGTGAACACCGAACTATCCCATTGATCCCATCACTCCTCCTCTGCCCACTGGTTCAGCACATGCTTCATCCAGCACCGGCAGAGTGGCGCAGTGGGTAGAGCTGCGGCCTCACAGCCAGAGACCTGGGTGCAATCCTGAGTGAGGATGAGGATTTCTACTAACTGCTGATATGGGACCAGTCTGTGTAGTTCAGAGACTCTGGGGCCTCCCTCACAGGCACTGGGCAGGTGCTCTTTCGAAGGCCCTCAGCTGTGCATTTTGGCAGGGCAGCACCAAAGACGTGTGGGTTTGCAGGTTGATTGGCCATCTGTAAATTGCCCCTAGTGTGTAGGGAGTGGATGAAAAAATGGGATAACATAGAACTAGTGTGAACGAGTGATCGATGGTCGGCGTGGACTCGGTGGGCTGAATGGCCTGTTTCCATGCTGTATCTCTAAAGACCTAATACTCATTCTCACAGCCTATTCATCAAAAGTGCAATATTGTGAACAGATTGAGAGACAATAATGGGACATACACGGATCACTGTGCTTTGGGATTAGTGATACTGCGTGAGATGTATGGTGGCAGAGAACACGGGGAGCAGATATTGTGTCGGGTATCAAGCAGAATTTCCATCTCATTGTGAAATGAGAAAATCAATTTTGGTTGGAAAAATCCCAACTGAAAGCAGGAGTACGACAACGGTGAGGCTGGGTTGTTGCTGCTGGTGAGGCTGGTTGTTGGCTGGGTAGCTGTTGCTTCATTCTGCTCTTTGTCTTTAGGAGGCCTCTTATTTGCCCAGAATCTGCACTTTACCTGAGAAGAAAACGACCGATGCGCTTCTACTTGTGCTGCAACTCTCCAGCTGTGGCCAGCTGCTGACGAGCGAGCAGAACGCAGCCCCCTCACTGGCCAGTGCAGTGACCTCCGCAAATCTCTACAACGCTCTGGTCTCATGGCTCCTGTCTCTGGTAAGGTTCTGATGAAGCTCCAGCACTCAGGTACTGAGCTCGAGCACTTGTGTTAACTGAACATGTGACCTCCACTTTCATTTCAGTGTCTTTCACTTCACCAGAACCAGAGTGCCTTAATGTTTCATGGGCAATCTATTCTAAATTGTGGCCTAGTTTGTGAAACAACATTTATTTGTGACTGCTTTATCCTAATTTAAGCTTGCTACATTTTCTTTATCTTCGGATTTTACCAGAGACCCTGGTTCGATCCTGACCTCGGGTGCTGTCTGTGTGGAGTTTGCACGTTCTCCCTGTGACTGTATGGGGTTCCTTCTGGGTGCTCCGGTTTCCTCCCGCATCTCAAAGTCGTGTAAGTTTGTAGGTTAAATGGCCTCTGTAAATTGTCCCTAGTGTGTATGGAGTGGATGAGAAAGTGGGATAAGACAGAACTAGTGTGAACGGGTGATTGATGGTTGACCTGGATTCAATGGGCCGAAGGGCCTGTCTCCGTGCTGTAACTCTGAATTAAAATTTGGGAGTCACTGGTAAGGCCAGCATTTATTCTCCACCTGAGAAGGTGGTTGTGTGTCACCTTCTTTCACTGCTGCAGGCCTGTACTCTTCCCACAGTGATGATGATGAGGAAGTTTCAGAGTTTAGACCCATCACAGTTGGAGAACTAGTGATATTTTCCCAAGTTAGGATAATGCCTTGGAGGGGAATCTGCAGGTGGTGGTGTTCCCACACTGCCTTTGTCCTTCTTACATTTGGTTCAGAGAAGAGCAGGACTGACGGCTCAACATCCCAGACATTGGATGTTTCATCCGCGATGGAGAGGGATGTAAAAGAGGTGGAAGAGCTGCACTGCTGATCACAGCTGCATCTAGAGACGACATCTGACAGGGGTTATTGCCCACCTGTAACTGCTTCTTGATATCTCGTGGTGTGAATGGAATTGGCCGTAGTCTGTCCTCTGTACTGGCGGCCATCTCGGGGCAGCCTGAACGTTGAACACATGGTGTTTAGAAAGCTGTTTGATTGGAAGAAACATTTTGGGTAATACTTTCAACAGAAAGCTCCAATTAGAAGTGAATACATTGCTAAAGACTGCTTTTCCTGTTGACCAGGTACCCACTCAGCCAGCTCCTGCAGATGGGCTACACAGGAAGGGTGCTGAGGTCGACACCAAGGCACCATTTCAGGTGGTGGGGCTCCAGCAGGCCTGGCACGAAGATGGCCTGGCTTTATATGCCTGTGTGGTGCCAACGTGTCAAAGTGTTTGTGGCAGCAAGGCCACCTACAGCAAGAGCTGGAGAAACAAGGTCAGTAATGAAGTTTCTCACTGAATCTTCACAATCTCCGTGCCGCGGCGTGAGTGAGCAGAACTGGTGTGAGCTGGATCTGTTAAAGGATTTAAGCTGTGCCATTTATAGACTTAAACGTGTTAATTGAGCACCAGCTATCCAGAACTCCCCAGATCGATCTGAGTGTGGAAGGTATTTGCCTCATAAAGGAAAAAAAACAAGTCTGTGATTCAGCTTTGGTGCTTCAAACAGCCATAGCTTCCTAGCATTCCGTTTATCTGATCTTTTTCTATTAGAACACCAACGATCGCTTGGTTTAACTTATTGACATTGTAGGAGTTTTACTTGGAGACCTGCTGTTCTACTATCCTCTCTCTTTTACCTGCAGGTGAAGAAAGAAGTGCGAGCAACATCTCTGTTTTACCAGCTGGTTATGAATTTTTTATCCCAAACATCTGTGCGAGCGGTAATATGGTGGTTCAAAGAGCTGAATGATTCCCTTCAGGGACTGAAGTTCCCTCCCAGTGTCTTGCTCCCCACCACTCACCTCAGCTCCGTGGTCTCTGTCAACCCAGACTCCAAGGTAGGCACCAGCGATCTGTTGGGAATGAGAGTATTCCCTGTATTCACTGTGCGAGGAGGGGAAGGTTGCCCGGCTGTTTGGGGACATAATTGTAAACTGGACTCCTTTTGATCATTACACAGGCCGCGCAGAGGATATTTGAGGCTGAGATTGGGTTTTACTGGCAGACATTTGAGACAGAGGAGAGCTGCTGGCCACCTGCAGCAGAGAATGGAGAGAGCTGCGTGGAGAAGCCCGAGGTAGGAGAGCAAGTTACATTCCGCTGCTGCTGCAGCCTGCTCTACGGTTAAAGATGGATAAACAGCCAGACCTCTCAAATGCATTCACTGTGAGGAATGGAATTAAAATCATACATCCCTATCACAGTATCAGTAGACCAACAACCTTCTGGGAGAGAATACAGGACAATTTTACAATGGTTTCTAACTTTACTGGGCCTTGTCTGCCACCAAACAGCATCATTGTTGAATTCCTGTCAGAACAGCCAAATTTTAACTGTTCCATCAGTAAAACACAAGGTGCTGGAATAACTGCGGGTCATGCAGCATCCATGGGGGACATAGATAGGTGATGTTTCTTCAGACCCAAACGTCGCCTATCCATGTTCTCACGGATGTTACCTGCCTTGCTGATCTGCGCATCCCTCTGCAATTGGATCCTCGACTTCCCCATCCACAGACCACAGTCTGTTCGAATTGGAAGAAATACTTCATCCTCAGTAACAATCAGTACGGGAGCACCTCAAGGCTGCGTGCTCAGCCCCCTGCTTTACTCACTCTATACCCATGACTGTATAGATGGACATAGTGCAAACTCCACCATCAGGTTCGGTGACGACAATACTGTTGTTGGACAAATCACAGATGTTGATGAGTCTAGAAGTGTATAGAAGTGAGATCGGCCGATTGACCAAATGATGCCAGCACAACAACATGGCTCACAACATCAGTAAAACCAAGGAACTGATTGTGGACTTTGGAAGTGGAAGGATGAGGACCCTCAATCCTGTTCATATCAATGGCTCGATGGTGGAGAGGATCCAGAACTTCAAATTCCTGGGCGTGCATATTTCTGAAGATATTTCCTGGACCCAGCACATTGATGCAATTATAAAGAAGGCATATCAGCACCTCTACTTCCTGAGAAGACGACGGAGATTCGGCATGTCAAAGAGGATTCTCTTGAACTTATACAGGTGCACAGTAGAGAGCATACTGACTGGCTGCATCGTGGCCTGGTTCGACAACTTTAACGTCCAGGAGCGGAAAATACTGTAAAAAGTTCTGAACACTGCCCAGCCCATCACTGGTCTGACCTCCCCACCATCGAAGGGATCTATTGAAATGGCTGCCTCAAAAAGGCAGCCAACATCATCAAAGACCCACACCATCCTGACCACACTCATTTCACTATTGCCATTGGGAAGAAGGTACCGGAGCCTGAAAACTGTAACGTCCAGGTTCAGGAACAGCTTCTTCCCTACAGCCATCAGGCTATTAAACACAACATCAAATAAGCTCTGAACTACAACAGACTATTATTATTGTTATTGCACTATATGTGTTTATTTATTGAGTAAGCGTGCATGTGTGTATATATACACACCAAACGTTTTTTCTCCATTATGTACTATGTTTACATATTCTGTTGTGCTTCAGTAAGCAAGAATTTCATTGTTCTATCTGGTACATATGACAATAAAACACTCTTGACTCTCTCTTGAGTTACTCCAGCCCCTTGTGCATTACTTAAGATTCCAGCATCAGCAGTTTTGTGTCTCCATAATATTTTTCATTGTGTGTGCAGAATAACATATTTGTTTAATGAAAATCAAAGCAACAATGGATTGATTTGTGCCCACATCGCTCTGTTTCAGGTGACCATGGCCCTCGTATTTGAAACTTTATTCACTAATCCCATTGCCCTTCACCACACGCTGCAGCTCATCCTCAGCTGTGGACTGGATATCTGCGGCCTTCAACTGCTTTACCCCTCGTGGCAACTCCTGGCAGCAAGTGCAGGTAAGTGAGTGCCATACCAAACTTGAACAGTAGTATAGACTCTGCGTTCTCATTTAGTCTGAACCAGAATGCTGGCTGGTAGAGTGGGTATTAGCTACAGGGAGAGGTTGGAAAGACTTGGATTGTTTTCTCTGGAACGCCACAAAGAGGGAAGAGACAGGGACTTTAAGATTTTGCCTTCCATCACAGTGAGGAGGTGTTTGGTGAACTCACTGTGGTGGATGTTAAATTTGTGTTGATTGTGTGTTTTTGTTATTTTATTATATGTATGACTGCAGGGTAACAAAATTTTGTTCAGACCGAAAGGAGTGAATGACAAAAATAAAATCCAATCCAATTCAATTCCAGGTTGAGGGGAGACCAGTTGGAAGTATATAAAACTACGAGAGATATAAATAGGATAGACAGTCAGAATCTTTTTTTTCCCCAGGGTAGAAATGTCAAATACCAAAGACAATGTGCAAAGGGCTTGTTTTTTACACAGGGTGGTGGGTGTCTGGAACATGCTGCCAGGGGTAGCGGTGGAGGCCGATACGATTGTGGTGTTTAAGAGGCTTTTAGATAGACACATGAATATGCAGGGAATGGAGGGATATGGATCACAGACAGGCATAGAAAAAAATAGGTGCAGGTGGAGGCCATTCGGCCCTTCGAGCCAGCACCGCCATTCATTGTGATCATGGCAGGGGAGATGTTTAACTTTGCATCATGTTTGGCACAGACATTGTGGGCCAAAGAGCCTGTTATTGTGCTGTACTGTTCTATGAACACCACACTCATTGACCAGAGCAGCTGGTGTAACAATCCAATCCAGCAATGCAGTATTTTGTCAGTACTTCACTGCGCTGTCAAACTACACCTTTGCACTTCAGTGCCTAGTGTGGGAATTGAACCCAACATGCTTTGACTCGGAGGCATGCTCTGGGATATAGCTGAAGTTGCTACATTACAACATTCTAGAGCTTGATATGACATGTCTCTCCAAAGATGCAGCCTGACCCGCTGAGTTCCTCCAGCACTTTGTCTTTGGTTCAAGATTCCAGCACCAGCTCTTGTGTCTCCACGGATATGAGCTGTGTTTACTTTGTCCACAGGAAGGCTGCCTTCTGCTTACAGCTCCACCGACACTTCTGCCAGGTGTGTGCTGGCATTGGCACTGAGAGGAGTGAATGCTGGCACACTGTGGATGGACATTGTTGGGCCCTCTGATCCACGGTTGGCCACAGTGACAGACCAGCACTCCATCAACGCCCTGTACTGCGAGCATCGTGAGGAGCCTCTCCTCTACTCACCGCACCAAGAAAGCCGGGTCCAGTGGGAACTCTGTGTGTGGTTCGGTGGAAGGATTCCTGAAAATGGGATTGTACAAGTTGGCATCCAGAACCCTGGCAAGAAGAGCAGCTCAAAGTGCAGGTGTGTAACGCAGTGAATTGAAAGAATTGTAGTGGGCCAAAGAGAAAGCCCATCGAAGTTGTGCCACAGTGCAGCATCCCCTTCCAATCATAAGCAAATGGTGTAGTGTACTCATGGTGAGAGGGCATCTGGCTGAGCCAAGATCAGTGATCGGAAAAACTGAGAAACGCATGTGTTAGAAGTGAAGTGATACTTAGAGTCTATATCATAGAATGATTAAGGAACATTCAACCTCAAGTGCATGCCTGCTATCTACCAGAGCAACTTGTTAGTTCCACCTTGGCCCCTGTTCTATTCTTGGCCTCCACAACGCTCTCTGTTCACCGCTGTGTTTACCAAACCTCTGTTCACAGATCGAATGCTGCTGGGTGCACAGATTCTAGGGACAACTGCAGACCTCCTGCTACACTGGTGGCAACCATTACAGGTAAATCCCACACACAGATACCGGCGACAACAATTGCACAAGTAACTGATGATCCAGTTCCCAGTTGGAATGCTGTGAGTATTGAGGCACTATTTTGTGCAAGGCCACAATAGATGCTGTCTCAAACATCAAACCTTGTGTGTTGCTGCACTCTGTCCATTCCTACAGTGACAAGCTGCAGCAGCCCTGGAAATGATGATATGCTACAGCAGTCCTGGGGACCCTTTATTTAGCACCACGTTGTTTCATCTCAGTATCCCCGTGTAATACTTTCCTTTGCCAAGCCTGAGCTGGCATCGACTGTGAGTCCGCTGCCTGGTAGAAGCAATGGAGAACAGTCACTGACTTGCCAAGGCAGGCTTGGCAGTGAGCCTACACCTGGTGAACTGCAAAGCTCTGGTTGTTGAGACCGTGGGCGATGGAAGGGGCGATGGAAGGGGTGAGGGGGTGAACAATTCATGCTGACCCTAGCTCTAATCCACCAGCAGCAATGTCAGTAATGCACAGATACCAGGCTCCAGTGTTAGCAGCTGTGTCTGGCATGGATGGGTGGATAGTGGAAATCCTTTCACTGTGACAGGGGTGTTAGAAACAAGAGGAGATCGGTTTAATGTGAGAGGAAGGATTTGTGAAAGAGATTTGCGGGTACGTTATTTACGCACAGAGTGTTTGATACACGGAACACTCTGCCAGTGGGAGGTGGTGAAATCAGACGCCATTTCTATGTTTAAGAACCACTCAGACAGACACTTTATTAGGCAAGGCATAGAAAGATATGTTCCTAATATGGGCAACAGGGATTTGTGAAGAAGGACAAAAGACCTGACATGGATGTGGTGGGGTAAATGGGCTGTTTCTGTGCTGTGCACTTCATGTTTTAACTAAGATATTGAATTTCTAATATTCTTGTATCTCCCAGCTGACATCTTTCTTCTGGTGTCACCCGTGGTGCCCACACGTTACTACGGGGACATAATATCTGTGTGTAACCGGCGAGGATTCATTCTGCAGGGGATGCGACGACTTCGCTTGTCTGCAAAGCGAGCTGACAGCCTGGGGATTGCGAGTGCGCAGGTAAAGCCCAGTGGGAGATGGCAAGGGTCATAGCAGGAGCATGGGGCAGGCCAGCAGCAGGTCAGGGATATGACCATGCCAGAGGAAGTCAAGAGGTACAGTGGGAATTGTTCCAGAGAGAGATGAGAGGGGTGAGGTAAAGATCAGTAATGGAACAAGCTTGAGGAAGGTGATTGGCTTCTGTTCCTGAGCATTAAATAACAAGTGAGAGGTGGCTTGGACTTGTAGCAAGTCTGGGTAGTAAAGGAACTGTAACCTCATGTAATTGGATGTAATTCAGATTCTAGAGGCTACTCGCCCTGCTAATCAACACAGAACATGGAACAATATGGGACAGGAACAGGTCCTTTAGCCCACAATGTCCAGGCTAAACATGATGCCAAGTTTATCTCCTCTGCCTGCACATGATCTGTATCCTACCATTCTCTGCGTATCCATGTGCTGATTGAAACACTACTAACACCACTATCATGTCTGCCTCCACCACCACCCCTGGCAGCGCATTCCATGCACCCATCACTGTGTGATAAAACTTGCCTCACACTTCTCCTCTGAACTTTCCCCTCCTCACCTAAAGCAATGCCCTCTAGTCTTTGACATTTCTACCCTAGGAAAAATGTTCTGCTACCCTACCTAGGCATTTTATTATTCTATAAACTTCTAACAGTTCTTCCCTCAACCTATGATACTGCAGACAAAATAATCCCTTAATCTCTCAGAGTTTTCCTTTACCTTGCCTGCAATTTAATGTCCCCTTTTACCCCTCTTGATTGCCTTCTGAAGTGTACTCCTACACTTCTTATGCTTACGAAGGCATTCACTTGATCCCGATTGCTTGAATCTGATGTATGTCATATTTTTCCTGAGCAGAGTCTCAACATCTCTCATTAACCAGGTCCCCTAAACTTGCCAGCCCTGCCCTTCACTCGAACAGGAACATACTGGCTCTGTACCTTTGCTATTTCATTTTTGAAAGTCTCCCACCTGTAAACAGACTCACTCCAAAGACTGGCAAATTCCCATCTAATGTCTTCAAAATCAGCCTTGCCCCATTAGGACCTGAACTGAAGCCTTGTCCTTCTCCATAGCTAATAGAGTTTAAAGCTAATAGAATTATGGTCACTAGCCCCAAAGTGCTTCCCCTCTGACACTTCAGTCAATTGCCCTACCCCTTTCTCTAAGCGGAGGTCCTGGGTTGCGTCCTCTCTGACGACTTGAGATATACTCAAGTTGGCAGAGGGGCAGTCTTGCTGTGTGGAAGACTGCTGCATACTTTAATACATTTAAGTTATGAATTTACAGGGATCTTAAAATGGAACCCGGACATTATAAAGTTTCATGAGATGAGACCTCATCAGTGCCAGTGATTTGAGGTGGAACCTGAGGGATAGGAAAGGCAAGGGTTCGAATGTGTGCAATACGGTGTGTGCACATGGTGATGTGATGTACCTGTAGAGAATGCATTGACTGGGCTGTGGGGTGCTGAATGTTTAATCCTCTGACCATCAGATCACTGAGGAAATGTCCGTTGCCATTGCAGATCCCAGTGTTTTGTCGAACAGGTTGCTTTGGACCCCTGAATTCTCACCTACCTGCCCCTGGCTCTCCCACCACTGAGCTGCCCTATCCTTGCTTCATGATGCTGTTGAGGAAAGAAAATGCAATTCACCAGGGCGCAAGCTTACTGAAAGGTACAGTGTTTGGAATATTTCCCCAGATAGATCTATATTTGTGACAAATCGGGACTTAACTGAAGGTTTAGGTGCAGGTTTATTATTGTCACATGGACCAAGGAACAGTGCTTTGTTTTGCATGCTATCCAAGCAGATCAGATAAAACCACACATCAATACAATTAGTTCAAACTCACATACAATAGATAGAGCAAAGGGGAAGATACAGAGTGCAGAATTGTAGCACCACAGTTCCATAGACAAAGTCCAATGTCCACAATGTTCCATAGCTTATGGAATGACCATATAGCCTGATAACAGAGGGGAGGAAGCTGTTCTCAAGTCTGGTGGTGCACCTTCTACTGGACGGGACCAGGGAGAAGAAAGTATGACCAGGGTGGGACAAGTCTTTGATCATGACAGTACAAATTCCTCGACATCTGCATTCTAATGGCTACTCAGGTACCAAAATGCATGCTACATCGTACTCTGTGTTTCTTTCCCACTGTAGGGTTGGTGAACGAGCTGGCAGAACAGGGATCAGCCAGAGATGTGCTCAGCAGACGTCCCCCTGAAGCTGAGTTTGAGATCACAACTTGTTTCCATGTGGCTCCCTACACTGATCAAACGCTGCAGGGTTTAGGTACGGAATTGCAGTGGGTGATGCGTGGCAGAGCTGGTCATTGCGGGGGTTCCGGAGTTAGTGGTAATGCTCTTTCCAGGGCCACTGGCATAGAACACAGACTAGTACAGCACAGCAACAGGCCCTTCAGCCCAAAACGTCTGTGCCGAACATGACGGCAAGACCAACTCTTATCTGCCTGCATGTGATCCATATCCCTCCATTCCCTGCATATCTGTGTGCCTATTCAAAAGTCCCTTAAACGTCACTATCGTATCTGCCGTCTCCACCACCATCACAAGGTTCCAGGCACCCACCACCCTCTGTGTAAAATAAACCTGGCCCACAATTCTCCTTTAAACTTTGCCCCTCTTATCTTAAAGCTCTGGCCCTATAGTATTCAATATCTTCATCCTGGAGAAAAGGTTCTGACTGTCTACCCTATCTCAGCCTCTCATAATTTTACATACTTCTATCAGGTCTACCAACATCCTCCGGCGTTCCAGAGGAAACAGTCCGTCTTCACCTTAAGGTAGTGAAGCATTGTATAATGTTCACTGTGGCAGCAGGACTGTAAGCAGCATGCAGGTTTTGTAAAGAGGGTGAAAGTGGTCGACGGGTAGTTTTGTGATCAGCGAGCTGATGGCTTTGGTTTCTGCCTGTGCAGGAGGAGCTTTTAGTGCCGTGCCCCAGCCTGCCCATCTGGCCCTGGATGTGCTGAACAAGCATAGCTTTGTGTCCAGCCCTGAGCTCGAGCAGGTGGTTGTCCTCACGCTGACGGGACGCAGTGCCAGGGAGAGTGCGGGCAGCTGCCTACGGGGCCTCCTACGCCCCCTGCCCAACCAATCGCCCCATCCCGCAGGTGAGTGTTCAATGTCTTGTGTACTGACAACGGAACAATGACATTCTCATTGCAGCAGCATAACAGGCCTCATAGATGGCATATTAAAACAAAATAAATCAATAACTTAATAATCCTAATACTTGGGTAAAAAAAAACCCTGATATCCCTAGTTCAACCAAGGCATTCCATAGTTTAGTTGGTGTTTGTATTGTTCAAGAGCCTGATGGGTGCTGAGAAGAGGCTGTTCTTGAACCTGGAGGTTTTACTGTATCACCTTCTTGAACGTAGCAGCGAGATGAGAGCATGGCCAGGATGATGTGGGTCCTTGATGATGCTGGCTGCCTTTTATGGCAGCATATGCTATAGATCCCTTTGATGTTGTGGAGGTCGGTACCCGTGATGGACCAGGCAGTGTCCACCACACTCTGTAATCTCATTTGTTCCTGGTGTACCAGTTGATGAACCAGGCTGTGATACAACCAGCCAATATTCTCTCTACGGTGATGGTGAGATCTGGAGAGCAGTGCTGGGAGAGGCAGACCCGAACACCCTGCTACCACTGAAGGAGGCATGGAAAATACTGGACTATGCACTCTCGGGAGCATGCAGATGGATTGACAGAACCATTTGAGGAATTTATAGGTGAATGTGAGAATTTTAACCTTATGGAGCCAGAGGCTGAGCTGTAGCCAGGGTAGGAGAGTGAGGAGTGGTGTAAAGGCTGACTGGATCAGGCTGGAATGTGGGATGTTCCTGCAAGCACAAGGTTGCTCATTAATGCCCCTGTCCCACTTAGGAAACCTGAACGGAAACCTCTGGAGACTTTGCGCCCCACCCAAGGTTTCCGTGCGGTTCCTGGAGGTTGCAGGTAGTCTCCAGAGGTTGCAGGTAGTGGAAGCAGGTAGGGAGACTGACAAAAACCCTCCGGGGACCGCACGGAAACCTTGGGTGGGGTGGAAAATCTCCAGAGGTTTCCGTACAGGTTTCCTAAGTGGGACAGGGGCATTACTCTGGAGCTGAGAGGCATCCAGGCTTGAAGAGGCAATGTGGGATGTGTTGCGGTTTGTGCAGGCAGCTTTTGTGAAATCAAATGAGGTGCCACACCCCATCCATCAGGACAAGGAAACTCAACTCAAACTGGGCAGTCATTGTGAGGGTGGTGGAGGGAGAACCTCAGCTGGTGATTGGCTTTATTTTACTGGGATGGACATGACAGAATTAAATGCAACTTAAATGGTCAGCAAATAGTTAGCTAACTGAGTAATGGCATGATTTAACGCAGCTGAGATTTCTGGCTGTAGACATTCTGGCCCAATGTTGGGTATTTTCACCCATTGTCAGATTGAGTGTGTTGGTGAGTCTGACAGGCAGCACAGGGTGGCATGTTTGAGATATGGTTAGGGTTAGGCGCTTTTTGAGATGTGGGTGTTCAAAGATATTTCGAACCTGTCGTTCATTCCTCAGGTGACGTGGAGGTGAATAGAGGCTTTGAGCTGCTGGGTTTAAAATGGCTGCCACACCTGAGCCGAAGCCAGGCCAAGGAACTGACCCCGTTTGAGGTGGGCGACAGACACTGGCAGGAGAGCATTGACTGCCTCGTATCGAGCCCGGCACTGGTCTGTGTGCTGAGGCGTGTGGATGCCTTCAACGCACTGACTGAAACGCTCGCTGCAGCCAAAGGCAGGGCGAGTGTGCTGCAGGAAAACATTGTCAGCCCGGAGAGAGTGATGTCACCAACCCCAGAGCTGGTCTTCAGGCAGGCTGCTCTCTTCTTCAGCGACCAGGAACTGATATCAGGTACCATGCACACTGCATCTCCCCCGCTGAGTGCACCTGCCTCACACAACCATGCTTGGTGCATCCCCACACTCACAGTCCACCCCACACCCACAGTCCATCACAGTCCATCCCTTCACACAGTGCATCCCCCACTGAGCTGAAACCCCTTCTCCTTGACCCATGCATGGGAAACAACTCAGACCTGCTATAAAGTGACCCTTGATACCCTTCCCAGAGGTAACAGGAGTTTTTCAATGTTAAGTGTTTTGGCTGGGGAGGATTAGTGGTGCAGTAATGGCAGTGAATGGATACTTAATACAGCACTGTGACATTTATTGATACACTGTTCCTTTCACAGATCCGAGCGCACGGCCCTTACTGAATTACCTCTCTCCCTCTCTGAGATCTGGGATCACCACGGCAGGTGAGTCTATAGGTCGTGGGCAAGGGAGTATCGCGCAGGGTAGTCTAGTCCAATTGGCAAGGAAGTACTGCTTTCAGATATGATCACAATATTGGTCTCTGGATAATAGAACAGGTACAGATCACTGAGTGTGTGTCCACTTGCTGGGGTCACTGGATAACAGAGACCCAGCATTCTTAGTTCTGAGTCAGGGCTTCAACCTGAAAAGTCGACCCACAGACGTTGCTCGAGCCGCTGAGTTCCTCCAGCACGTTGCTAGTTGCAGCTGGAATACCTGCTCTGTTTATTCACCAGGGCCAACTTACAGAAAGTATTCTTCATTATTATTTTATCGCTTATGTAAGACACATCCATCACAATCTATCTGGTACCAGGTTTATCTGTTTCAGGTGATGAAGCTAAAACTGTCAACATGGAATCCATCTTTAGCTACATGCTCCTTGGTAAGTAAAGTGTCTATATTTACAGTCATAGAATCATATAGCACTGAAACAGGCCATCAAGCCCAAATTGTCCATGCTTACCAAGGTGCCCATCCATATCCTTCAAAAGCTTTCATATCTATGTATCAGTCCAAATATCTTAAATAGTGTTCTTGTACCCGCCTCAACTACCTCATCTGGCAGCTCATTTCATATACCTACCACCCTCTGTATAAAAGAGCTGCCCCACAAGTTCCAGTTAAATAATTCCTCTTACCTGAAACTGTGTCTAATATTAAGCTCAGACCAGTGACCATCATGAAGAGATTTCTGGGCTGCGGTGATCTGTGCAGGTAGAGTGTAGAACAGTACAGCACGACAACAGGCCCTTCAGCCCACTGTGTCTATGCTGACCGTGGTGTCAATGTTAATTAATCCCATCTGCTGGGTCCTGTTCTACATCCTTCAATTCACTGCCTTCACTCATCTCACTAAATGCCTTTCGAAGGCCACTGTCATTTGTGCCTCCACCACCTCCCCTGCAGCACTTTCCAACCACCTAACACTCAATATAAAACTAACATGCCCCGCACATCTCCTTTAAACTTTGACCCTCTCTCTTTAAAGCTACGCCTTCTCGTCTTTGACATTTCCATCTTGGGGAAAAAGGTTCTGACTGTTTACTCTTTCTATGCCACTCATAAATTTATAAACTTCCATCAAGTCACTCCTCAGGCTCCAATGATGCAGAGAAAACAATGGAAGTTTGTCCTTTACGTTATAACTGATACACTCCAATCCAAGCACGTTCTGGCAAACTGCTTATGCACCCTCTCCAAAACTATCCTATAAAAGGGTGACCAGAACTGCAACCAATACTCTAAATGTGGCCTAACCAAAGTTTTATAAGGCTGCATCATGTCTCCCCAAATTTTTACTCAATGTCCCAACTAAAGGAGGCAAGCACATTGTTACGCTCTCTTCACCACCCTATCTACTGATGTTACCACTTATAGGGAGCTATGGACTTGTGCAGCCAAACAAACACTTACCCTCGACTTTTAAGTGAATCAGGTGCCATTTCTGTGCTTGGCGAGTTGTCAGTGACTGTACTCCACCTTGTTGCAGGACCCCAGCCTCTGCTAACGCTGCTGATCATCAAACCCTCCGTCTGGTCACATCATCTCCCCAAGATACTCCGCAAACTAGACCTAGAGCACTTCTGCGTTGTTGGGTTAAAACTTGTTACCTTGGACGCTGAGACAGCTTTACTCCTGACTCCATGCAGCATTCAGCAGGTATGTTCAGCTGATTGAATTTCCTTTCATAATGGTTTAATTGGCATAAATCCCTGGAGCTTGCCTGTATTTCCTGTTGGAGTCGCATCATTTGTCTGGTCGCAAGTGCAGGAATGTTGTTGCTGACTCCTTACACTCTCAGACATTGCACCCTGCAGCTGGAATGGATCCCGCTTTCTCAGCAGCATTTGTACATTCAATCGCCATCTGCTCCCACCAGCAGCCAATTAACCGACAAACCCGCACGTCTTTTTGATGTGGGAGGAAACCGGAGTACCAACAGGGAGATCGTGCAAACTCCACAAAGACAGCCCCCGAGGTCAGGATCGGATCCGGGTCTCTGGTGTTGTGTATTGGCAAACCCTGGATTTTCACTGATCGGGATATGCTGCCTGTCCCAAGGACATGGGCCTTTCAACCTCACTCTGCGCCTTCACTCTTCTGAATCAACATTATTTTCACCATTTGTTTGTATCCACCATCCTAATATGATTTCAGCAAATCTAATTGTTTTTTCCCAGTTCCAGCATTTCCCTCCCCTTTGTCCAGGAGCATGTTTGCTACTTGCCAACAGTCCCAGGATTTAGGCATTATTCTGGCTATTTATGATGCCTCAGATCCTCCCCCTGACCTCCCAGCATTCCTCCTCATTGACAAAGTGTGGGGTTAGGGCTGGCACTGTGCGGGGGTCTCAGAATCAGCTCCTGGGGTTTATGTATCACTCGCAGTAAAGCACAGTCCCCTGAGTATCCTCTTGAGGCGTGAACGTTGGCCAGGGGGACCACTCTTCAAACGTGGCGTGGAATCTTCTCTCCTTTGGGAAGAAGAGGTCTCCCCATCTGAAGGAGGGTCCTCAACTGAATTGTCACTTATCCATACCCTCCGCAGATGCTGCCTGACCCGCTGAGTTGCTCCAGCACTATGTGTTTCGCTCAAGATTCCAGCCTCTGCAGCTCTTTGTGTCGCTTCTAACATCTCCTTGGCTGTAGTACCTGGGCTAACCAAGTAACGTTGACCATTCAAATAATGCATTCAATGGCATCAGCAAGATGTTAGGGTATAATAACTGTATGTTGGTTGGAATAAACTACTGGGGTTTTATGCCTGTATAATGATCAAGGTGATCTGTGACTCAGCACTGACACCTGCTGGCCAATGAATTCTTGACCAGCACGAACTGTTCTGTGTTTCCAGGACCCAGCGCTGGTGAAATCCAGCATTGATTCACTGGTCTCTGCTCCCTCAGTCATTTTGTGTGTTGAGCGAGATAATGCTGTGAAGAAGCTGCTTGACTTGCTTGGCCCCGAAGATCCTCAGCAGGCTAGAGATCTGGACCAGTTGCTTTTACGGGCTCACTGGGGCACAGACCTGGTCCACAATGGTTTCTATGGTAAGTCACTTAGCTAACTAACGCCAGGCACTTTAGCTAGATGCAGCTATTTCGCGATGAACAAATAAACTCGACATCTGTCATCTAGGACGGATCAGTGACAGTTCTGCTTTCCAATGTACACGCTATAATCTGAGGCAATTCTTTAACACTTCAGCTGACCAGTCAGACTTACCATCCATTAGGCAGAGTCCTTACTAAATGGACAATCTGGTCCATGTTGGAAAAGCAATTTGAAGCAGGGTCCCAATCCAAAACGTCATCTATCCATTCCCTCTACTGATGCTGCCTGACCCGCTGAGTTCCTCTAGGACTTTGTATTTTACTCGTGATTCTAGCATCTGCACTCTCTTGTCCCTCTAAAATAATGGGTTGCCCATTTAATTCTGAGATGAGGTGAAATTATTTTTCTCTTGGTGGGCTGAGTCTTTTATAATTCTCTTGCTCAAAGGAAGTGAGTCTTTGAACATTTTGACGGATGTAGATATACCAGACGTAGATAATACAGAACGTAGAGTTGAAGTAACAGTATGATCATGGGAGCTACAAGCAGGTATTAATGGCTCCTCCAACTCCTACTTTATATCTGATTCTCTCCTCACAGGTTCCTCGTCCTATGCAAATGCCGTCCGGGATGTGAAGGCATGTTTTCCTGAAGGGGTTTGTTGTGAGGAGTCACCAATGATGAAGGCGGAGAAGGTAATCCAGACAATTCTCTGGATGAAATGTGCAGGCACGCCCCATTGTGAAGTCTATCTGTGTTGTGTTAGATCCCGCGATCATGCTCTGTAACGCCACATGTCTCTAAAAGGTGGGAGATGACCTTTGGGCTCGGGGTCTGAGCTTGTTGGGGATGAGTCCAGGGTACCCAGCATTGGCACTCCATGTTCTGGCCTCTCTAGCAGTCATGCACCTCAAGGCATGTCTGAGTCCAAGGGCCCAGGATCCACCCACACTCCCGATCTCCGTCTGCAGTGGGTGTGGATGGCAACCACACCGTACCTGGCAGGGCAAAGCTGGAAGGAATATAATTGAAAAGCGTTCTTGTTTAAGGTAGAAATTATTCTTTGGAAGTTTGTTCATGGAGTCGAGAGTTATACAGCACCAAACAGGCCCTTCGGCCCAACTGGTCCATGCTGACCAAGTTGTCTCCCTGAGCTAGTCCTATTGGCCTGCTTTTTGCCCTTATCCCCTCTAAACTATTACCTGTAAATAAACCAATCTAAATGTCTTTTAGATGCTGTCATTGTACCTGTATCAACTACTTCCTCTGTCACCTCATTCTATACCACCACTCTGCATGAAAAGGTTGCCCCAGAGGTTCGTATTAAATTCTGCCCCTCTCACCTTAAACTTATGACCCCTAGTCCTTGATTCCCCTATCGTGGGTAAAATATTATGTTCATTCACCCTATCTATTCCCCTCGTAATTTTATATCCCTTTAAATCTCTCCCCTTTCACTGTAAACCTGTCCCCTCTAGTTTAGGAGTTTCCTACTCTGACAAGAGATTCCCCACCCTGAGAAAAGACAAAGAAAGAGCAGGAAAACAAGGGTTTTTTAATATTTTGAATGAGGGGGAAGGTGAACTGTTGATCAGGAGAGGAGAGGTTACCTTTGGTTACTCTTCCCACACTGGATGAAACATATCGTGAGACCAAACCGGATGGGGGTGTGTGTAAGAGGGAAGGATGGAACCTTAGTCACAGGTGAGTGCCGAGAAACAACAAGGCAGACATTTGGGGAGGGAGAGGTTGAGAGAGGGGTGTCCACAACCTAAGGCTCGACAGCTAAAGGCACAGCCACCAATGTGGGAGTGATTACATTGTAGAGGAGTCTGTGGACTTGGTGTTGCAGGGTTGGACAGGTTACAGTGATGAGGAGGCGTTTCCCAGGCCTCTGCTTCAGGGCAACTCCTTTACTTTCACTGCCATTTTGAATGCATGGCTCTCACTCTGATTTTGGTTTGCAGATTGGCACCAATGTTAAAGACCAACTCGTGAACCCTGGGGTACCACCCAGACGCAAGCTGGTGAAGTCTTCAGCCCTCTCTCACTGGGATTACAGAGCACCCGATCGGAACAGGCAGCAAGGTAGTTTTTACCAAATCTCTGGTGCGCGAACAAGTACAACCTACCAATGCCAGCTGCAGGCTGCACACTGGTTGCTTCAGCAGAGTTGCAACGGGTGCTCACTGTGTTGCACGCAGGTTACTGATGCTGCCTTCAGAAATCACCCTAACCTCAACCCACACCACTGCTCACAGCAGCATGCCAGCCAGGGCCGCAGTCCGCACAGTCTCAGGAGGAAACACCATGAAAGTGGCAACACAAGTAGATGGAGTGGTAGAGAAGGCGTATGCTTGCATTTGTGGTTGGGCTTTGAGTGTAAGAGTCAGGAAGTCATGATGCAGCTTTGTAGGGCTTTGGTTAGGCAGCATTTAGAGTATGACGTGTAGTTCTGGTTGCTCCTTTACAGGAAGGATGTGAAGGCTTTGGAGAGGATGCAGTGGAAGTTGCCTGGATTATGGGGTTCCAGCTACAGGGAGAGTAGGAGGTTAAGGGGCGATCTGATAGAAGTATATAAAATTATGGGAGGCATAAATAGGTTAGACAATCAGAACCTTTTTTCCAGGATGAAAATATCAAATACTAGAGGTCATAGCTAAGGTGAGAGGGCGAAGTTTAAAGGAGATGTGCGGGACAAGTTTATTTATACAGAGGGTTGTGGGGGCCTGGAACGCGCTGCCATTGGTGGTTGTGGAGGCAGATACGATAGTGCGTTTAAGAGAATTTTGGATAGGCACATGGATGTGTAGGGAATGGATTATGTGCAGGCTGTTGGTCTTGGCATCATGTTTGGCACTGACATCGTGGGCTGCAGGGCCTGTTCCTGTGCTATTTTTGGGAGATATTCTCTTCAGTGTCTGGAAAATCCTCAAGTAGTTCAGAAAAGCCAAGCATTTGCAGAGCTGCCAAGTAGTACGGAATTTCCGTATTTTGTATGGAGATGCGAGTAGAATACGGATGTACGATTTTGTGTTGTTAAATATGGATTTTAAATACGGAGTTCAGTTCAGTCTGAAGAAGGGTCTCGACCAGAAACGTCACCCATTCCTTCTCTCCAGAGTCGCTGCCTGTCCCGCTCCAGGTTTAAACAGCGCTGTCAGTTTAACCCGTGGGAATTTAAACGAAGAGCTGTCGGCTGCAGCGCCATGGGTTCTAGAAATAGCCGGCTGGTGCGCTATGGGCTTTAAACATAGCACTATGGCCACAGCGATATGGGTCACAGACTGTTCAGGAAAATTCTCGTATAACAATGAGTCTTTGGAATTCTCTTTGAGCCTTTAATTATTTTTCAGGCAGTGGTAGAATTCTGGATAAGCCTCGTGGTGAAATGTTACCGGTGGGATTGCAGTTACATTGGGATTGGCCTTGATTTTACAGAACGGTGGGTGGGCTCAAGGGGGAGAGAGGGAGAGGATGGAGAGGGGAGGGAGAGAGGGGGGAGAGAGGGAGGGAGGGGAAGGGAGAGAGAGGAAGGAGGGAGAGAGAGAGAGAGAGAAAGGGCGCGAGGGAGGGAGGGAGATGGAGGCTTCCAAAATGGTTTCTACATCATCATCTGGTGCTAAAGGCAGGAAGCAGCCATTCAAACAGCAGTGTATAAAAAAATGGCAATGAATGCACTGTCAAGTAAGGTGCGTAGAAGACAAGTCAATTGGTAGCAAAGTTATGCATTCTTGTACTCTTACATGAGTATGACCGCACAGCAGAATGGCACCGCGTAAAAATACTGATTTCCTCAGCAAAATACTGATTTTCAAGTACTAGAATACTGAAATGTTCTGACCAAACTTGGCAACTCTGCATTTGGTTCTTACACTGAACATGTTCTATGATGCTCTAACCTGCTCCCAGTTGATGTTCCAGGAGTGAGCGGGATTGTAATGAAATGCTGGGGATTATATGTGGGCCATTGCTCATGTGTGTAACTGGGTCTGAAGTGTTGGAGGCTGCAATGTTATATTTGAGATGATCTTCCTTTACCTGTCACTGCACCTGCTTTGACCCCTGACCTCTCCATTGCTCTCTCCCCAATAGGCCTGCTGCTGCCCATGGCTCTGCGCCAGACCATGTGCCTACTGCTGGCTCCCCCCCTCATCACCAAGTGCCACCACCCCCCCTACATCGAGGTGCTGGACCAGCTGGGGGGCTGTGGGTTCCAGGTAGTGGGGGCCAGGATGGGCGTGCTGGATCGGTCTCAGGCTCAACATGTGATGGAGATCCTCACCACGGACATCAGTGTGGCCACGGTGAGCTCTCTTACACAGATTCAGGGATCTGGGATCCAGGGCAGGTAGTGTCAGCAAGCTGTCAGCAGCACAAGTGTCTGTGTGCAGGTCGGCAGCTGTTCGGACAGCCCCAGTGTGCCGCAGAGGGTTAGAGCAGCAGCCCCACTGCAATAAGCTTTAGGCTTGGTCCAGGATTCCCCAGACAGGTCAAGGGGGAGAGGAGGCAGTGCCCATTATTGGTTGGTTGGTGTCGGCAAGAAAACTCGGTGCTTGGGAGGGGCGTGTTGCCAAACAAATTAGGGCACAAGCAACTGCAGGTGCTTAACAAAAAAAGACAAAATGCTGGAGTAACTCAGCAGGTGAGGCAGCATCTCTGGAGAACATGGTCTCGATCCAAAACAGTGCTTATCCATGTCATCCAAAGATGCTGTTTGACCTGTTGAGCTACACCAGAACTTTGTGCCAAAGGATGAGGAGTGGGGAAAGAGGATGCAGGGACAGTGTTGCAGGGCTGGGGAGAGGTTTAATTCCAGAACGCATATCGCTCTGTTCCCCGTGCGGCTCTGGGACTCTCTGATCATTGTTTAGTTCACCTTATTCCGACCTACAGGCAGAAACTAAAATCTGCAATTCGTGTGGTCAGAACAATGAAAAAGTGAATAAGCAAAATAATGCTTAATTTTCAATAAGCATTGAAAACCTACAGTCCTGCTTTGACTGCACTGATTGGAATGTGTTCAGGGAAGCAACCACAAGCCTCGATGAATATACAGATACTGTGACATCATATGTCAGCTTTTGTGAGGATAGTTGCATTCCCACAAGGACCTGGATCTGGTTCAACAATGACAAGCCCTGATTTACAGCACAACTCAGGCAGCTCCGCCAGTCTAAAGATGAAGCCTACAGGAGCGGTGATGCAGACATCTACAGGCAGGCCAAGTACAAGCTGAGAAGAGGAATCAGAGCTGCCAAGGCAAGGAAAGGTACTCTTGAGAAGTTGAGGAGTAAGTTCTCAGCTAATGACTCACTTTCAGTGTGGAAGGGCTTGCAAGAAATCACCAGCTACAAGAGGAAAAAGCCCCGCTCCTTGGACAATCGTCAGCTGACCAATGACCTGAACGAGTTCTACTGTAGGTTTGATAGACAGAAAATAACACCCTCCCCAATCATCACTTCACACCTACTTGCAGCCTAACTCCTGTCTGCAAAGAGGGTTTCGGCCCGAAACGTTGCCTATTTCCTTCGCTCCATAGATGCTGCTGCACCCGCTGAGTTTCTCCAGCTTTTTTGTGTAACCTCCTGTCTGCAAAGGCTGGGCCCTTCCCCACCCACTGCTCCCCAATCACCACTTCACACCCACCTACAGCCTGACTCCAGTCTGCAAAGACTGGGCCCTCCTCCACTACCCGCCCCCTCCATGCTGCCCAACATCAGTCTGGCCACTTCTCCATCACTAACAATAGAAATTGAGGATAGGCAGGTACACAAAAATGCTGGAGAAACTCAGCGGGTGAGGCAGCATCTATGGAGCGAAGGAAATAGGCAACGTTTCGGGTCAAGACCCTTCTTCAGACTGATGTGAGGAGGGGGGGGGGGGGGGAAGAAGAAAAGAGGAGGTGGAGACAGTGGACTGAGAAAGGGAGGAGAAAGCAGAGACTACCTGAAATTAGAGAAGTCAATGTTCATACCACTGGGGTACAAAGTGCCAAAGCGAAATATGAGGTGCTGCTCCTCCAATTTACGGTGGGCCTTACTCTGGCCATGGAGGAGGCCCAGGACAGAAAGGTCAGATTTGGAATGGGAGGGGGTGCTGAGCCACTGGGAGATCAGGTTGGTTGGTTATTGCGAACCGAGCGGAGGTGTTGGGCGAAGTGATCGCCAAGCCTAGGCTTGGTCTCACCGATGTAGAGCAACTGACTCCATCCTATCCCCTCTGGTTAAATCCCTCCCTACCTATGTTCAAAACACCTCATAGGTTCTTCGTCTACACCATGTGACTTTCATTTTCCAGGCCCCCATTCCCTCATCTTCACCATGGATGTCCAGTCACTCTCAGCATAGGAGCACCACAAGGCTGGGTACTCTCCCCTCTCCTTTACTCTCTCTGTACCTGCACAGACACCTCTGTCAAGCTTCTCAAGTTTGCGGACAACACAACCCTGATTGGACTGATCCAGGATGAGGAGGAATCTGTCTACAGACAGGAAGTGATACAGCTGACGTCCTGGTGCCTCCACAGCAACCTGGAGCTCAATGCTCTTAAGACAGTGGAATTGATTGTAGACTTTAGGAGAGCTCCCCCTCCCCTACCCCCACTCACCATCAACAACACCACAGTAACGTCTGTGAAGTCATTTAAGTTCCTTGGAACCATCATCTCCAAGGACCTAAAATGGGCCACCATCAACTCCAGTCAAAAAGGCCCAACAGAGGATGTACTTCCTGCGGCAGCTGAGAAAACACAATGTACCACAGGCAATGATGGTCCCGTTTTATACTGCAATCATAGAGTCTGTCTTCACCTTCTCCATCATGGTCTGGTTTGGCTAAGCCACCAAGCATGACATCCAGAGGCTGC
Organism: Leucoraja erinaceus; assembly: GCF_028641065.1. NCBI lineage: Eukaryota > Metazoa > Chordata > Chondrichthyes > Rajiformes > Rajidae > Leucoraja > Leucoraja erinaceus. The sequence goes on from NC_073396.1 coordinate 18,863,083, forward strand.
AGTGCATTGTTCGATCAGCCGAGAAGGTTGTTAACTGCAACCTTCCCCCATTGACGACTGTACACTGCAAGGGCCAGGAAGCCTGCAGGTAATATCATCCCTGACCCTCTCACCCTGGCCACAAACTCTTTGAAGTACTTCCCTCTGGGAGACGTCTCCAAACTGTCAAAGCCCCCACAGCCAGACATAAAAACAGCTTTTTTTCCATGAGTAGTAACTCTACTCAACAGCCAAAAGTCTGTAGCCTCCTTTTGCTCTGGTATTTTATTTTTCACATGTTTAAATAATAATGTTTCAGTTTTAATTGTCTACTGTATATCGTGTTGTTATCCTTGCGAGCAAAGCACCAAGGCAAATTCCTTGTATGTATACTTACTTGTCTAATAAAATGTCTTCAATTCAATTCAATTCAGTGTTGCTGGGACATGGGTGGTGGTTAGTTCTAACCATCTATAGTTTTTATTGTTCCTCAGTGCTCACTGCTCACAAGCGGTCCCTGCCTGATGCTGGCTCTAGAGAGAGATAACGGGGTCTGCTGCTTTGGCACACTACTGAACAGGTGAGTAACCCTGCCATATCTTTAGTTCCTGGAGGTGTATCTTCAAAAGTTTAATTTCTACGGGCTGACTGGGAGAGGCGATGCTTGCAGAAGTGGAAACCGCAGCAACGTTGTTATCTGTCACTGACCAAGGCCCTGTTGATGCTGCTGATGTTCAGCGATCTCTCACTGCCTGCTGGTCAGGTAGAGATGATGCTGGATTTAACACAGAAACGTTGGCAACAAGCTTGAGAGTTTCTGCCCAAACTCTATGTTTTCGCCTATCTGCAGTGACAGGGCCCTGAAACTCTTACTGCACCGTCCAATCTGGTTCCAATTCCCTGGCCCTTCACTGTGTTTCCCCTCGGCCACAAATAAAAATACGCCACAAACTGGCCCTCGGCAACTTCTTGCCAATTGATGACATTTCTTTTCATTGCCCAAGGCAGCCCCTTCCAATCCTCTCCCTCCCCCTTCAATACCCACCCGCACAGTCAGAGAGGATTCCAGCATTTTACCTTGGTGCTTTAAAGATTCAACATTCACAGATCAGCTGTCCTGTGTTTCAGCCTCAACTGGGATAAACTGGAGCTCCAAGATTGCCTGCAACATTTGCTGTATCCAAAGACTGAGTTACAGGCAAGTACTCGGCGAACAGCTAACTCACTCACTCACTCACACACACACGTCGCAATCACATACGCACACTCACTCACATACATACACCCACTCACTCAATCTTACACACATTCACGCACACACAAATACACACACAAACACACCCTTTGGCCCATTGTGTCCACGCCAACCATCTTTCACCCAATCACACTAGTCTAATGTTATCCCACCTTCTCATCCTCCCGAGACACTGGGGGCAATTTACAGAGGGCCAATTAACCTACAAACCCTTTGGGATGTGGGAGGAAACCTGAGCACCTGGAGGAAACCCACGCGGTCACATGGAGAACGTGCAAACTCCACACAGACAACACGCAAGGTCAGGATTGTGGTGCTGTGAGGCAGCAGCTCCACCCGCTGCACCACACCTTATGTCTCAGGTCCTGTGTTAGTGGGTGACTGGTCACTGTGTTTTGTGTTGAGCAGGTGGAACGGTTGCTCAGCTGTCTGTTCGATACCCTGGCTCCTGAGAGTATTCATCAGGTTGTTCTCCAAGACTGTGTACCTGCGCCAGGCACGGGAACATCATTGCCGCAACTCCAGCCTGCAACACCTACAGTTGCCCAAGTGTTCAACTCAGCAGCAGTTTAGAAGCTCCCTCCTCAAACTTCTAATTATTCCATATTTGAATTTTATCCCCATATATTTATTATTCCGTAATCATTCACAAACCAGGTAATGAGAGACTGCACACAGTAACTGGTCCTTGTTCGCTGGGTCTGCTTCTATTCACCGCGCTGTATATGACCCCTGCCCTCCTCGCCATTCCCACCACTTCTCCCCAGTGAGGCCTGTGGTAAAACATGTTCTCCCCAGCTACTGCTGGAGTGTGTTCACAACCTCTTGCTCCACCACATTGCTCAGCTTAAGCTGCTTGCCTGCATCGTACGCGATGAATGGGTTTATCCTGTAAGCACCAAGACATGGAGCCACCTGTGTATTCTGCTAATCTTGGAAAGAGCAAAGACAAGAATTCCCTCAACATCCAGGCAAAGCCCCGTGGGAGATTCAGCAACGACAGGATCATGAAAGCCGCCTCTCCGTTGGTGGGAGGTGGACTCTCTCCATCAGCTTGAGTCGAGGCGTCAATGTATACGATGGGCGACAACACAGGAGCAGGGTGGGAACAGAGTGGCACTGCCTCTGTGGAGGGCGTTACCAGCTCAGATACCATCAGTGAACAGCAGCCTCACACCCTGAAGCACAACCCATTTCACAACTCCACCCGGTTCTTGCACTTTCATTGTATTGTACAAAGCTTATTTTGCTTTTGATTTAAAATCCAGCAACTCATAGCCCAACTCAAACATGGATGTTACTGTCATCTTATATATAAATTAAATACTTGGGTGTAAATGTATAATTGGGTGTATCATCATCTCAGGTAGAAAATAAACACATTTATCCAGTGCGCGCATCATTCCGTGCAGGCACTTGGGCTCTGTCCGTGAGAGGGGAGGATAAGCAGTGAGGTGAATCCACAGCCTGTCACTGATAGTGTACCAGCAACAAGAGACCGTTACAAATTCACCACTGACGGGATCACTCACCGCGTGAACAATTATTATTATCAATTATTAACAATTTTAATTATTTTAACTGAAAAACGATAAATAAGAATTTATACTGTAAATAACATATTTACAAATGGAACAAGGTGTCGGAAACCTCCACACCACCTGTGACACCAACCATCGTCAGTAAGGATCACTGCAGTGTGAGACCCCAACCTGTGGTCAGCAGTGAGGTGATAGGCCATTCCCAGTCCCTGGGGGTCAGGGGTCAGTGCGTCCCATGCCATCTCCGGGGGTCAGGGGTCCCAGCTCCCCACATTGGCTCCCCGGGTCAGGTCACTGCACCCCATGCTGGCTCCAGGGGTCAGAGGTCAGCGCTCCCCACACCAGCTCCTGGGGACGTTGAAGTGAATGAGACCAGGGTGAGATGGAGCTGCCTATCCAAGGCCTGGCCACAGAGATGTCCTTTGCCACTGGCTCCTCTTCAGCCCAGCCTGACTCAGATCTCAACCACACAATGCGGAGACTTGCTTCTGATCTCAGCAGCGATGACCTTTGCACCCGACTCGCCAATCCTGTTGCCCTGGAGACTGAGAAAGCACCAATCAATAGAAATAGGTGTCAGACCGTGCTGCCCTGTGGTCCTTGTGGTGGGATTTTTAACTTGTGTACGGCACAGTGTCTCAGTGGGTAGAGTTGCTGCCTCACAGCGCCCGCGACCAGGGTTCAGTCTTGATCTTGGGTGCTGTCTGTGTGGAGTTTACATGTTCTCCCTGTGACGTGTGGGTTTCCTCCGGGTGCTCTAGTTTCCCTCCATATGCCAGATGTGTGGGTCCGTGGGTTAATTAGCCCTCACTGAAGCCCCTAGAGTGGGGTTGAGGGGTAGAATCTGGGCAAATTGATGGGAGTAAACATGAGAATCAGGAGAATAACAAAATGGAATGAATGTAGAATGGTTATGCAGGGAATGGAACAAAATAGATTGTGCAAACAATAAGGATTGGTGTTAGCATCATGTTTGGCACGGACATTGTTGGCCGAGAGGCCTGTTTCTGTGCTGTGACGCTGACCTCTGGCCAAGATGGGTGGAGGAGTGCGGACCAGTTATGTCCCATCGCACGGTCACTGGGACTCGTGCTGCCGAGGGAATGGGGGAGGGGTGGGCGCTGCAGATTATGGTGACCCTCCCAGTGACAGCATCAAACCCAGTAGCATCCTCTGCATTGTTGCACTGAGAGCTCAGATTGACAATCGCCTCAGTCACTTCACGTTTGGTTGTCCAGGGCTGAAGAGGAACGAGGCCAAGCGTGAGGCAGGCCAGAACCAGCAGAAGGGAGACACTTACTTGATGTGGACGAGACTATGGTTGTACTTCAGAGCGATGGCAATGCACATGGCCCCATCCAGCCCCAAGGAGTTCTCCTGAAGGCTGCAACGCAACAAACGCAGGAATCAACAGGGTAACACACGACTGGGTCACCAGTCCCAGCATCCACAGTAACTCAACTTGGAGGCTGGAATTCAAACGAGGATTTCCTGCTTTAATTTGTTCCCGTGAAAGTGAGTCGATGAGTCGATTGATTATAGGGGGTATCAGCTACAGGGAGAGATTGGACAGACCTAATTGTTTCCACTTGGGTGTTGGAGGTTGAAGGGAGACATGATAGAAGTAATATTAAGTCAATTGACATAGTGAGTGAGTGAGTGACATTCATAGGGTAGTTAGAACCTTTTTTCCCAGGATGCAAATGTCAAAGACTAGAGGACATAGCTTTAAGGTGAAAGGGGCAAAGTTTAAAGAGATGTATGTGGCAGGATATTTTTACACAAAGTGTAGCAAGTACCTGGAACGCGCTGCTGGGGGTGGTGGTGGGGGCCGGTACGATAGTGGTGTTTTAGATAAGCAGGGAATGGAAGGATATGGATAAGAGTTGATCTTAGTATCATGTTGGGCGCAGACATTGTTTGCATGTTCTCCCTATGACCGCGAGGGTTTCCTCCGGGTGCTCCCGTTTCTTCCCACATCCTAATGACGCACGGGTTTGTAAGTTAATTGGCCTCTGTAAATTGCCCTTAGTGTACAGGGAGTAGATGAGAAAGTGGGGTAACACAGAACTAGTGTGAACAATAGTCGCCGTGGGCTGAACGTTTCCATGCCGTATCGCTATACTGAATGGTTATGCAAAATCATCTGCCTGGTGATGAATGAGCAGAGATACTTGGTGGAGGGACATCAAAAACAGGCTTGAAATTGCGGAACATAATGACGGTCATCGTGGCCGGTATGGGTCAATTGGGCCGAAGGGCCGCATGGGTCAATTGGGCCGATTCAATTGGGCCGAAGGGCCAATGTGTTACACACAAGGAACAGCTGGTTGGCTGCCGGTTACTCTGCCAAACACAGCTAACAGTACATGTGGCCGACTCACCTGAAGCTCAGCCCTGTCCAGCTTTATGCTGTATTGCCATTTAATTTAGCTGCTATTGCTGTGCTATCCCAGAGCGCATGGTAACCCAAGTGCATCAGAATGCACTTACTTGAGAGTCCGGAGGCTGTTGTTGACTTTCAGACCGGAGGCGATCGCCTTCACACCAGCCACACCCACAGCGTTCCCTCGCAGACTAGAAGAGACCAAACATTCAGTTGCCAGGAACACAGGCCACGCACATATATATACACACCCATGTACATGTGCACGCACACTTATTTACACATACATACCATAGAAAGCATTTTAACAGGAAGCATCACATCTTGATTTGGGGACAGCTCCATTCAAGAAATTGCAGCAAATTGTGGACGCACCCCAGACCATGACACAAACCAACATCCCTTCTATGGACTCCATTTATACCTCACGTTGCCTCGGCAACATCAGCAACATAATCAAGGACCAGTCACGCCCTCTTCTCCCATCCCCATCAGGCAACAGGTATAGAAGTGTGAAAACGCACACCACCAGATTCGGGGACAGTTTCTTCCCAGCTGTTATCAGGCAGCTGAATCATCCTACCACGACCAGAGAGTCGTTGACTATTATCTACGTCTTTGATGATCCTCGGACTATCCTAGATAGGACTTTGCTGGCTTTACCTCACATTAAGCGTTATTCCCTTATCATGTATCTATACACTGTAAATGGATCGATTGTAATAATTTCCACTGACTGTTTAGCACACAACAAAAGCTGTTCACTGTACCTTGGTACACGTGACAGTAAGCTAAACTAATGTGCACTTGCACATGGATACATATACACGTACCTGCACATGCACATGCAAACATATACACAAGTGTGGACCTGCACATGCCTACATTTACACATATATGTGGATCTGCACATGCCTACATATACATATATGTGTACCTGCACATGCATACATATACATACATGTACCTGCACATGCATACATATACACGTATGTGGACCTGCACATGCCTACATATACATATATGTGTACCTGCACATGCATACATATACATACATGTACCTGCACATGCATACATATACACATATGTGGACCTGCACATGCCTACATGTACACATATATGTGGACCTGCACATGCATTCATAATCACATATGTGTACCCACACATGCATATGCATACACACACATATATATATGCACGCAAGCACTAATATACTTACATGTGTGCACCTACACATGCTTACATATGCACATACATGTACACACGCGTTTCACAGTCACAATCTCCCACGACCCAAGGCATGTCATGATGTTTAAATACAAAAGTGAAGAGATTGTTGATTGATAACTTTGATGTACAGACACATGGGAATGAGAGGGACCAACCTGCTGCTTTCAGTGTCCGGGCGATGGGATACATCACCAGGGCTCTGGTTTAACAGCGCGGAGGGTGATCCCAGTTTCCCCGCCCTTCCCGTCGACAGTACACGTGTGTGTGGAGGTGCGGACCAACGGAGATCAAGCCATGTACTCACTCCAGAGTGCTGAGGCTCCTGTTCACGGTTAAGGCATCAGCCAAGGCCCTGGCACCTCTCTCGCCCACGGATGTCCCCTGTAGACTGCAGTGAGGAAACCAGTCAACAACACAGCTTCACGTTACTACGTACAAACCCGATCAAGGCAGCTGCACCCAGTATAAATTAACACATTGTACAACACTTCACACCTTATCTTAACAACAAAGAATCAGAATCATCATGACAGCACATAAGAAGGGCCATTGAGTATATAAAAATAAGGAACTGCAGATGCAGGTTTTCAAAACAAAGACGGAGTGCTGGAGTAATTCAGCATCACTGGATGATATGGACAGGTGATGTTTCGGGTTGGGACCATTGAGCCTGTGCTGATTCTAATGCAGCCCTCAGCAGTCCCACCACTCCTACAGGACTGCAAACTATTCCTCTCCAACAACTAACATTATCTCTCGGAACAGTGTGTGGAGTTTAGTTTAGTTTATTGCCACGTGTACCGAGGTACATTAAAAAGCTTTTTTGTTAGGTGCTAGACTATACAGTCCAGTAAAGTCTGATTAAAGATGGTAAACTAGGACTGCTCTCTAGTGCGTGATTGAATGGTTCAATTGTCTGATGACAGCTGGGATAAAACTGTCTCTTAAAGTACGCGTTTTCAAACATGCAACAGTGCCTGATGGGAGAGGGGAGAAGAGGGAGTGATTGGGGTGAGACATGTCCTTGATTATACTGGTTGCCTTGCCAAGGAAGCGTGCAGTGTAGATGGAGTCAACAGAAGGAAGGTTGGTTTGAGTGATGGTCTGTTAGCGGAGGAGAGGTTTCTTCCACCAGTAGATGGCAATTATCTCATTGAAACATATAAGATTGTTAACGGCTTGGACACGCTAGAAGCAGGAAACATGTTCCCGATGTTGGGGGAGACCAGAACCAGGGGCCACAGTTTAAGAATAAGGAGTAAGCCATTTAGAACGGAGACGAGGAAACACTTTTTCTCACAGAGAGTGGTGAGTCTGTGGAATTCTCTGCCTCAGAGGGCAGTGGAGGCAGGTTCTCTGGATGATTTCAAGAGAGAGCTAGATAGGGCTAGATAAAATAGCAGAGTCAGTGGATATGGGGAGAAGGCAGGAACGGGGTACCGATTGGGGATGATCAGCCATGATCACATTGAATGGCTCGAAGGGCCGAATGGCCTACTCCTGAACCTATTGGCTATCGTCTATTGTTTGGAATTCTCCACCAAGGGCTGTGAAGGCTCGGTTGCTGCATACAATAAAGACAGAGATTGCCACATTTATTTAGGGGATGGGTGCACAGGGTAGACAGTCAAAGCCTTTCTCCCAGGGTGGAAATGTTAAAGACCAGAGGGCATAATTTTAAGATAAGAGGTGCAAAGCTTAATGGAGATGCGTGGGGCAGGTTTTATTTTATAAAGGGTGGTGGGTGGAGGCAGATACAAGAGCAGTATTTATGAGGCTTTTGGATGGGCACATGGATTTGCACGGAATGGGATATGGATCATGTGAAGGCAGAGGAGATTAGTTTAACGGCATCAGTTCGGCACGAACAGAGTGGGCCGAAGGGCCTGTTCCTGTGCTGTCCTGTTCTATGAGGGATATAGAGTGTGTGTGGGAAGTAGCACTGCGTAAATCAGCCAAATTGTAGAGCAACTGAGTGGGGAATGACCTCCACCACCTGCTTCCAATGATCTTACATTCATGTACATTGTTTGGGATGAACAAACTGTTGAGACTTACTACAAGGAGGTCAGCACGGAGTTACATTTCAGCGCAGCAGACAGAGCGATGATCCCTTCGTCTCCAATGCTGTTTTCCTGAAGACTGGAAGATAAACAAGGCATGACACACTTCAAACACCCATTTATGTTAATCCTACCTTAACCCCATTTTTTGTTTCAATTCTCCCCTCAAATTCATCAACATACCCCAGATTCCACCCACTCATCTATACTCCCAACACCCAATTAATCTACAAATCCGCACGTGTTTGGGATGTGGGAGAACACCCATGCGGTCACAGGGGGAACGTGGAAACTTCACACAGACAGCACCCACGGTCAGGATTGAACCCAGGTCTCTAGCATTGTGAGGTTGCAGCTCTACCAGCTGTGTCGAAAGTGGGGGAATAGAGAGGGAGTGGGAGGGGAGGAGAGAGAATAGAGGGGGATGGGATTGTGAAGGGACTGGATTGAAGGGGTGGAGAGGGGGAAAGAATGGAAAGCAGGGGTTGAAGGGAAGGAGAGGGGATGAGAGGAGAGGGTACTTACTCAAGGCTGGTGATGCTGTGATTGTAATGTAGTGCTTGAGCCAGTGCTTTGGCCGAGTTTGGGCTGATGAAGTTCCACTGCAGACTGAGAGAAGGTGGACACACGTTAGTGATTGCCCGCATCTCACACACACCCCACAACTTGTTCAGTCTGAAGAAGGGTCCCGACATGAAACGTTGCCTCTCCGCTCCTCCACAGATACTATCTGACCCACTGAGTTCCTCCAGCACTGTGTGGATTCCAGCGTCTGCAGTTCCTCGTGTCTACACAACCGGTTCCCTGGGTTTGTGCCCCCAGCCTCGAGGACAGGAGGAAGCGGTTTATTGGTGCCTTTACACGATGAACTCCCTGCCCTGTATCGAGACGTACGTGGGGTCAGAAAGTCTCCCACGTACATCTCCCACAGGCTGCAGCATAAACAAACCTGACACCAAGGGGGCAGCACAACAGGGCACCCACCCCTGGCCCCACCGCAACACCCGGCACAAAGGATAGGGAGATGAACGTCCGAGTGGCCAGGGGGTCGGGGGATGATGGGCAATGGTCCAGTGGACAGGTGAACGAACAGGGGAAGTGCCTTCTTCATCAGCCGAACCAGCTGCGTGTCTACTTTCAGGGAGCTATGGGCTTGAACTACGGACTACGTTTCTGTTCATCAATATTACTTTAGTTTAGTTCAGTTTATTGTCACATGCACCGAGATACAGTGAAAAGTTTTTGTTGCATGCTAACCAGTCAGCAGAAAGACTATACCTGATTACATTGTTGCCTGACCACTTACTGTGTATCTTACCCCTATTTAACCTCCTAAAATACATCACTTACACTTGTCGGGATTAAACTCCATCTGCTCTACTTTCCATCTTATCCATGGCCTTCTGTAAGCTTCCTCATTATCCACAGCACCACTAACCCTTGCATCATCCCCATATCTATGAATCATAACTCGTTGGTTGTAGGTGTAGGTCCTGGAAGGGGGCCTAACGCTGGAACCCACACAGTGCTGGAGGACCTCAGCGGATCAGGCAGTATTTGTGGAGGGAATGGATCATACGGGGATCATTCTATGTGGGAGATGGTCATTGCTCCTCCGCCAGCATTTCCAATGTCCCAGCAATGATGGCCCAGAGCGAGCCTCCACTCCCAACCAGAAACATCGCCTATCCACATTCTCCACAGATGCTGCCTGACCCGCTGAGTCACTCCAGCACCTTGTGTCCTCCACCCTGAGGATCTGCTGCAGTGACCCAGCGACACACTGGACGGGGACATTGACAACTTACTGCAGGGAGGTGAGGGTCTGGTTCTCCTGGATAGCGGAGGCAATGGCTGCCGTCCCTTCGTCGTGCAGCAGGTTCGCCGTTAGACTGAAAATGAGGAACACAAACACTGATGGATGCTGCCACCGGAACAGTGTCAACTGGGGAGGGGGTCACAGCCTGCTGTGTGGGGGAGGGGGGGGGACAGGAGGGACGGACACGTCATGGAGAACATACTGAGAGCAGAACTGTTCTCCTTTGTACAAAACACAAAGTGCTGGAGAAACTTGGCAGATCAGGCAGCATCTGTGGCGGGAATGGACAGCCGAGGTTTCAGGTTGGAACCCTTCTTCAGACTGATGGAGGAGAGGCGAGAAGCCTGCAAACAAAGAGGTGGGGGCTTTCTCCCCATGACTCCATCAGTCTAGCAAAAGGTCCCGACCTGAAACATCGTTGGTCGAATCCTTCCACAGACCCGCCGAGTTTTTCCAGCACTTTGTGTTTGCTCAAGATTTCAACATCTGCTGTTCCTTGTGCTCTCCTTGAGTCCCGTTTAAATGGATCACATATTTGAGGTGAGGGGCCACAATCAAATATTCAGGATGGTGTTAAATGTCCTTGTTCCCAACACGGACCAGGATTATTCCAAATATTGGTTTGAGATGTGTGTTTGTCCCTGGATGATTCCTGGACATGCCAATGAGGGATGATCTTATAGAAGTGTACAAAATCGTGAGATGAATAGATCGGGTAAACGCCCAGAGTAGGGTAATCGAGAATCAGAGGACATAGGTTTAAGGTGAGTGGGAAAAGATTTGATAGGAATCTGAGGGGTAACTTTTTTCCGTAAAGGGTAATGGGTGTATGGAACGAGCTGCCAGAGGAGGTAGTTGAGGCAGGTACTATGGCAACGTTTACGAAACATTTACACGGGTACATGGATAGGGCAGATTTAGAGGGATATGGACCAAACGCAAGTCGGACTAGTCTAGATCGGACACGTTGGTTGGCGTGGGCAAGTTGGGCCAATGGACCTGTTTCCACAATGTATGACTCTATCTTTGAAGACAGACTCCTGGTCAAGACTTACTCCAGGCTCCTCAGCACCTTGTTTACACGCAGGGCGTTTGCAATTTCCCTCGCGCCGTTCAAGCTGATAGAATTCTCTCGCAGACTGGAAATGGAAACACAGTTTAATAAAATTACTCCTCCCTGTCCCCTCGCAGTCGCGGAGTCATGCAGCAAGAAATAGGCCCTTTGGTCCTTCCAGCCTGTGCCGGCCATCAAGCAATCATCTGCACCAATCCTACAGCAACCTCCTTTTATACTTCTCTCACTCCCATTAACTCTCTCCAGACCACACCATTCACTAATTTACACCAGCCAATGAACCGACAGATCTGTTTGTCCATGGGATCTGGGAGAACAAGCAAACCCCACGTAGACAGTACCGGAGGTGAGGAATATTTACTGAACCCCCACACTCCCGGTTTGTGTATTGCACGCCACACGCTTTACTCCCGGCAACAGCTACACGGAGCATCCCCCAACACTACACCAGTCACTCTGCCACAGCCAGCCACGCCAGGTCACTTCCACCGGCCCATGCACAAGGGAGGGAGGGAGGGACGAGAAGCATGAGTGCCCAACAGGAGCACCAGGGGCTGGAGCCTTACTTCAGGTCGGTTAGGCCTTCATTGATTGTGAGAGCTGCAGTCAGGGCGGTGGCACCGTTGTTACTGATGGAGTTACTCTGGAGACTGGAGGAAGGAAGAACACACGAGTCAAGCCTGGTCGATCGATGTTAGTTACACAATAATCAATTAACGCATGGGATATTCAGGGGGAGGAGGGATCGGGATCACGTGCAGACGAGGTTAGTTTATCTTGACATCATGTTCGGTACGGAGATTGTGGGCCAAAGGGCAGTACTTTGCTTTGTTCTATGTTTCTGTGAAGAATTCTCACAGGAAACAGACTGCTGGTCCTTGAGTCACAAAGCAACTGCAGATGCTGGAATCTTCAGCAAAACACAAAGTTTTGGAGGAACTCGGTGGGTCAGAACAAGAGTCACAACCAGAAAGGTCCTCTGTCCATTCCCTTCACGGATACCCCCTGACCCGCTGAGTTCCTCCAGCACTTTGCGTTTCATTGTCTCTGAGCTCAGAGTCATGAAGGGCAAGAAGTTTTAATCAGTCAAACAGCGAGACTCTCTGTTAAGGGCCTGCCCCACTTTGGCGCTATTTGCGCGTCATTTAGGGTCACGACGGGCGAATGTCGTGCATTCTGCGCGCGTGGTGACGTCGGCAGTGACGCGAGGTGGCGCGCAGCCCCCCAGGATTTTGGGATTCACAAAATCTTTGCGCGCCACCTGCATGATCCGCAAATGACGCCTAAGTGGGACAGGCCCTTTACTCAGAAGTTAGAGAGTAAACAAAGCAGGAACGGTGTGCATGAGCGATAACAAGTTGACAAGTGGGAACCAAGGGGATCACAGAAAGTTCAGAGAAGTTCAGAAAAAAGGAAACAAGAGGCCAAAATGGGTAGAGAAACAAGCGTGGCAAACAGTCATGAAATAGTCTAGAATCTTCGAGAGGCACATGAAGAGTAAATGGGCTGCAGGATCGGGTGAATGGAACTGAGGGAGATCTCATCATGGAGGTTCAGGTAGTCAGGTTTCGTACGTCGATCTAGAGATGGTGCTGATATTCTGGAAGGCTGGCTGGAAGTGGGGAATTTTTCTGGCACAGATAAGATGCGTCCTAGGTTGGTGAGGGGGAAAAAAACGAGATTGTGGCCATAAACATGGTATCCGAGGGCTGTAAAACTGTGTTACATTCATCAAGGGTGTAGGGAAAAGTCCAGCAACCATGATCAGTCCTTATAACCTGGGGAGAATGCTGGAAGCAACTAACAGGAGACCATCAGCAGTCAGCGACTGGAATGGTTTATGAGCAAGGGCCGGGAAGGACTTGTTAATGATTAATTGTGAACTTGATGGCGCTTCTGATAAAGCAATAGGTTAGTTGAGGGGAAATCCAGTTGATGTGGTGTATATATAGTTACAAAAGGTGTTTGATAGAGAGTTACATGGTAGGTCATTGAATATTAGGGTCAGCATGGAAGGCTGGCAAATAACAGATGGCACTGAAGGTCAGGATCGAACCCGGGTCTCTAGAGCTGCACAGCAGCACCATCACCAGTGCTCCATCACAGGGGGATCTCAGGAAGACTGAGTTAGAGCTGGGGCAGAGGCACGGGAGAACAGGGAAACTCCCCCCTTCATCGCACCCTCCTCCTGCAGCCGTTCCTAGAACGAACCCCCTGCCCTAACATCCAGCAGCGGATGCCGATGGGAGGACACAGCTCAGCACTTACTTGAGTGTGGAGAGGCTTCTGTTTACTTTCAGGGCTTCAGCTATGGCACTGGCTCCAATGTCACCGATACAGTTACCGCACAGGCTGCAAAACAAGACACAAGTCAGCACCACCATCTAACCTGGGCTCCACCACCCACCTGGGCTCAGCGACTGCTGATGGAGGGAGCTGGGTGGCTGGGGGGCGGGGGAGAGGGGGGGGGGGGGGGGGGTTGGGATGGCTGGCGGTGATTGGGTGGTGAGGAGATGGGGAAGGGAGTGACTGGGTGGCGAGGGTTCTGGGCAGGTTGACCAAGGTGGGAGTAGCCCAGGCATTAGTGTCCTCCCCGCCTGGTGTTAGTGTTGGTGTTCAGCCCCCGGTCAGTATCAGCAGGCAACCCCGGTGCCCGCGGGTAGTTACTTGAGCTCCTTCAGGCTGTCATTATGTTTCAGGGCGCTGGCGATTCGCTTGGCTCCTTCGTGGGTGATGGAATTCTTCTGAAGGCTGAAATGAAGAGCGAGACATTTGATTTCTGCAGTTCATTCGGAGGACCTGGTTTTAGATTTTAGTTTTTAATTTTAGAGATACTGCATAAAATCTGTCCCTTTGGCCCACTGGGTCGACTCCAACCATCGATCAGCCATCAAAATACTAGTTCTTTGTTATCCCACTTTCTTATCCACTCCCTACACACTAGGGGGGAATTTACAGAGGCCAATTAACCTACAAACCTCCCACATCCCAAAGTCTTTGGGATGTGGGAGGAAACCGGTGCAACCGGAGAAAACCCATGCAGTCACAGGGAGAACGTGCAAACTCCACACAGAGTGCACACGAGGTAAGGATTGAAGCCAGGTCCCTGGCACCATGGTGTTGCCGTACCTGGTGTTGCCAGTCACACCAGCATTTGTTGCGTTGGCTTCGGAAGGGTGGGTTACAAAGCTGCCTGGTTCCTGAGCCCCTCACCATCTGGCCTCCAGGTTGGTGGCAGGGTGGGGTTACAAAGAGGGGTGGGGGGGTTGCTTTTGTTCAGCATACCTCTCCCTGGAGGCGGGAGAACTGCTTCACGCAACCAGGAGAACCCGAGCCTGCAGACCCCACCCGCGGGAGCAGCTCAGAGCCAGCAGCGGGATCCATGATGTGTCACTGGATGGAATGCTTACTTCAGCACAGTCAGCTTCCGATTGACGTGAAGAGCTTCGGCAGTGAACTTTGCTCCCTCTTCACCCACAAAGTTATTCTGAAAGCTGCAGGGAAACAAAGCCAGATATTAGAAGTAGCAGCCGGGGCCCTGATACCTGCTCCACACCCAACGGGATGAGGTCCTATAACAAAGAGAGGGTCAAGCATTGTCTGCGGGTGAGAAACTGTTGGGGTATCAGGTCAACACTGTGAGAGGGAGAGACAGAGGCAAAGCAAACACAAGATGGGCCAAAGGGCCTGTTTCCTGCTCTACGATTCTGTCCTCTAGTGCTCCTGCCATGGGGAAAAGACTGACCATTCATCTTATTAATACCCGTCATGATTTTATATATCTTTGTAGGACCTCTAATTATCATTTCCAATTTCTCAGCCTCCCACACTCCAGGGAAAGCAGCTCCAGCCTACCCAGTCTCTCAATAGACATAGAAACATAGAGAATAGGTGCAGGAGTAGGCCATTCGGCCCTTCGAGCCAGCGCCGCCATTCAATGTGATCATGGCTGATCATCCATAATCAGTGCCCCGTTCTCCCCATTTCCCTTGCCTCCGCTATCTTTAAGAGCTCTATCTAACTCTTTCTTGAAAGCATCCAGAGAAGCAGCCCTTTGAGGCAGAGACTTCCACAGAGAGAGGCAGAGAATTCCACAGACTCACAACTCTCTGTGTGAAAAAGTATTTCCTCATCTCCGTTCTAAATGGCCAACCCCTTATTCTCCTTACAACTTGAGCCCTGACAGTGTGGGTGTCACAGGGTGGGTGCTGATCATGATTACTGGGTGCCATGGAGTGGGTGCTGAGCCACAGATGATCACAATCTACCTCAGTGATCTGAGGGAGAGGGATCTGTGTAATATTTCACAAGCTAAGTGACTGGGCAGCAACCAAGTTGGTAGAGTAAAATGGAAGGTGGAGTGTTTTTATACATGGTGAGAAATGATGGAAACTTGAGTAAAATACCAAGTGCCGGAGTAACTCAGCATCTCAGGCAGCATCTGTGGAGGGCATGGAAAGGTGACGTTTAGGTGAGATTTTGTTTTAAGACAAAGTGGACATTGCCATTTCTTGCAAGGGGTTTCAATGCAAGAATGAAGATAAATGAAAAGAAACAGGAAATGCTGGAAACATTCAGCAGGTCAGGCAGAATTTGTAGAACATAGAACACAGAACAGTGCAGCACAGGGACAGGCCCTTTGGCCCACAATCTGAGGGAGTCAGGGCTGCGCAGACAGACCTGGCAACACAAACCACGCCCTGTACATGAGACAGAGAGCTCAGCCACACACAGGAAGCTGCACTAACAGAGCACATCATTCATTCTTCCTCATGCCCGTCCCCACTCTCCCATCTTCCCAGCCCTCCCTTCTTCCTCCCCTACCCTCCCTGCCCACTGAGACACTGAGTCCCTGTCCACTGGGTCCCTCCCCACTGAGTCACTTACTTCAGCGAGACGAGGCCCTGGTTTATCTTCAAGGCATCCGCAAATGCTTTGGCTCCTTTGGGGCCTATTGAGTTGCTCCGGAGGCTGTGGGGGAACAAAGAGCAGTTGAGGCGTGGTGGAAGGGGAGGGAAGTGGCAGAACACACAGTGGTAGAAGTACTCACTCCAAGGCAGACAGGGTGCGGTTCACCATCAGCGAACGAGCGATTGCCTTTGCCCCCTTGTTGCTGATCAGGTTTTCAGCCAAGCTGCTCAAAACAACATCCAGAGGTCGGGTTAGAGCAAGCACGCTGGCTGGCACCCTGCAAAGCAGAGACCAGGCAACACCCATTCCAGCCCAGTGCCAATGCACACAGCTATGTGAGACCAGTGGCGCTGACCTGCATCCTCCCAACCAGTGCCACTGGCCTGCTCCATGCCAGTGCAGTGACACACTCTTCTGCCTGTGCCCACAGCCACCCCAGTCAAATGCCCATGCCCAATGCCTGCACACTCTACCATCCCAACACTGTTATTACAGCCTGGTGGCATGACCTAGTTTTCTCCCAGTCCAGTGCCAACTTCCACCACCCCCCAAATCCCGTGCACTGCCCACTGCCAGCCCATCCCCGCAGGGGGGGAGTTGGCGTAGAAGTTTTACTAAGGATAACATGGTCAGGTTATATATACTCCTGAAGGCTGACCATTACTGGAAGCGCCAACTATTGTCCCACTCGTGTTTGAGATATTTTGATTGCATTTTTTATTCTTAAACCGACGCTGAGGGCCCCCTTGTGTTGGCTATGACGACCTAGACCCAGCCATGAGTGCACACTGGCTGCAGAAGAAGAGTCCCGACCCACCCAGAGATGCTGCCTGCTTGTATGTTTTACTCTTGCTGCTGGGATGTTGCAACAGCAGGAATGACTGAAGGTGCCCCAGGCTACTACCCAACACAGGAAGGCATTAAGAGACGGACATACCTAATCCTTCTGATCTGGCAGTCCTTGGCACTCAGCAGGCTCCCCAGTAGATCCATTACGTTGTCCTTGAACTGGTTGTTTTCCAACCTTTATGAAATAAATCAAATCACTGAGAAGCAACTCCTGGCTCCATGAGTGACGGAACGGAACCGGGCACTTGGAGAGGTGGCAATTACTGTACGGAGAAGTTACATGTGGGTGTGCCGGCCATATGTGGCAACTATACTAACCTCATTGCTCAGGCTTGGTCAGTAACCGCTGAATCATTTGCTGGTACCTCGATGAGAGAGTGCCCACCTCCCCACTCCACTCCCTCAGCCTCTGCATTCCCCATTCCAACCACCCCTATGTGAGAAATCACCTTTAACCTAACACCATTGATTATGGAAGTTCTTCACTCAATACCCTGTTCTAGGTCTCTTGTACTTTTATACCGCCCAACCAAGTCCCCCTCAGCCTTCTTTGTCATGTGGAAAACAAACCGAATCTACCCAGTCTCTCCTCATCATTGAGTCATTCCACCTCCTGGAGAATTTCCGCTGCACTCTCTGCACTTCAGCCATGGCCTTCCTATCGTATGGTGACCAGAATTGCACACAGACTTCTAGCTGTGGCCAGCCCAATGTTTACGCACTCATCCCATCACTTCCCTGCTCTTACATTCTATGTCCCACTAATGAAGCATGTCCCATCTGCCTTCCTTACTACCTAATAGGTTTAGTATTGTCATGTGTACTGAGGTACAATTAAAAGCTTTGTTATCCAAACAAATTAGATAATACTATACACAGACACAATCGAGTCAAATTCAAGTACAATAGGTAGAGCAAAGGAGAAGGTACAGCGTGCAGAACACAATTCTCAGCATTGTAGCACATCAGTTTCATTGCTAAAATCCCACATCCGCAATGGGAAGAGGTGAATCGGACATTACCCTGGCATTTGGAAAACCTTGGGTGTTCCCCTCGGACCAACTATTCATCATGTCTTTCCTAGCCTTTAAGTCCTTCCAATTACGCCACCTCCTGTTTTCTGGATTAAACTCTATCTGCCATTGCTCTGCCCATCTCACCAACCATTGTGTCTCCTCACTACTCTCCTCACTTTCAACACTGCCGCCTGCATACTTATGAATCTTCTCTTCAATATTCACATCCAGACATTAATGTTTACATTACACAGCAAAGGTCTCAGATCAATTCCTCGGTATACCACTGCTCACAGGCTTCCAATCTTAAAAGCAATCCTCCCCAAATAACCCTCTGCTTCCTATTGACAAACCAAATTTTTGATCCAATTTGCCAACCTGCCCTTGATTCCATGGGGTCTATCATTTTGGACCAGCTTTCCATGTGGGACTTTGAAAAGGCTTTACTGTCTAATGGCCTATGCACCTAGACACACTTACTCACCTCCTCCAAAGAATCGATCAAATTACTCAGCCAGGATTCCAGTCAATAAAGTAATGCTAACTATCCCTAATTCACCCCTGCCTCTCTGAACAGATTAATCCCATCCCTCAGAAATGTTTCCACTATTTCCATTCCACTGATGTCTCAATCACTGGCCTGAACTAACCTGGCTTATCCCAGCTGCCCTCTTGAAAAGGGGTTATGGACACGAGAGTTTCAGACTCGCAATTATCTGAACTCGCAAGGTTCTTTTATCTGCATATTTTCAAAAAGAAAGGTCTTTTTAATAGCACTTATTTTTGATAGTGCAAGGCAAAAATTCTAAAAGCTATATATTACATTGTTTAATAGAGTATTGCTGCACAAGTGTCAAAATCAATCGCCACCCACAGTGAAACTATCAGCTGTGTTCTTAGAGGCAATGGTGCCTGATAACTGCGGGGAGGCCACATGCAAACTATTATCTCCAAGACAGCTTGTCAATTTCCAAAGTAACTTTTAAATGGTTCTCTAGTTGAGCCGATTGAAATCACACTATAACATTGGCCTGTACAATACAAACCTTCCTTCAGATCCTCACAGTACAACACTCCTTCAATGAGACCTCGACAGTACAACACTCAGTGAAACCTCCACAGTACAACACCTTCAATGAGACCTCCACAGTACAACATTCCTTCAGTCAAAACCCCCCATAGTACAACACTCCTTCAGTCATAACTGAGAGGGTTTACTGGAATGCAGCCTGGATTAGAGGGTATAAGCTACAGTATAAGGAGAAGTTGAATAAACTTGGATTGTTTTCTCTGGAGCATCAGAGGCTGTGTGGAGACATGATAGAAGGATATACAATTATAAGCCCCATTGATATGGTAGACAGTCACAACCTTTTTCCCAAGGTGGAAATATCAAAGACTAGAGTGCAAGGAAAAAGGGAAACGTTTAAAGGAGATTGCAGGGCAAGTTTTCTTACACAGAGGGTGTTGGGTGCCTGGAATGCACTGCCAAAGGTGTTGGTGGAGGCAGAGGCAGATATGATAGTGGTGTTGAATAGGTTTTTAGATAGGCAGATGGATATGCAGGGAATGGAGGGACCACGCATAAGCAGAAGGGATTACTTCAGGCAGTGCAGCAATCCCTCTGTACAGTACCCCTGACAGTGCAGCAGTCTGTTTCTCCAGTTACTCAGAGCAGAGAGGTGCTGGAGTAACTCATCAAGTTAGGCAGCATCTCTGGAGAACATGGATAGTGGCGTTTTGGGATGGGACCCTTCTTCAGACTTTGTGTCCTTTTGTATATACCAGCATCTGCAGTTCCTTGTTTCTACATATAACGCAGATCAGTACATGCATATCCATGTGCCTATTCATAAGCCTGTTAAACGTCAGTATTGCATCTGCCTCCACCACCACTGGGCAGCATTTTCCAGGCCCCCACCACTCTCTGTTTAAAAGCCTGTACCTGAGGTTGTGGCAGTAGAGGAGGCGGGGGAGCAAGCTCTTGAAGATGTTATAGCTGAGGCAGTTGGAGAGGTTGGTCTCCTCCATGCACTCCTCAGAGACCTGCAGGAGGTAGGCGAGAGCCGAGCAGTTGACGGGCGTGAGTTTCCCGGCCAGGTTGCCGGCCCGCAGCGCGTCCGCCACCCCTTTGGCGATGTCGGTGTGCCGCAGCTCGTGCAGGCAGTGCATGATGTTGACGGTCCTGGAGGAGATGACATAGTCGGTGTTGAGGCAGCCTTGCAGGTGATGCGCCGCCTGGGTGCGGTAGCTGTGGTGCTCGTCCTTGGTGAGGAGCAGGCCCTGCAGCAACCTGTTCACCTCCGGTGAGAGGAGGCCCGAGAGGAAGCGCACAAAGATGTCTAGGTGACCGTCCTCGGACTGCAGCGACTTGCTCACCGCGTTCTTAAAGTGATTGTGGAAGCCGATCTTGGGCCAAGACATAGTGCTCTCAGTGAAGAGGTCAAAGATGGCCCTTTTGGCAGCTGTGTAATAGTAGGTGGCGGCCAGGTACTCCTGCAAGGTGTTGTGTATAAAATAGTAAACTGTACAGATATTGGACTCATCCTTGGCAAAGATCTTAGTGCACAAGCTTCCCTGTAGTGATGAGAGGTCAATGCCATAGGCCTTCATGTCCTGCTCATAGAAAACAAACTTGCGTTTGATTAACCCATAAAATGCCAGCCTGCTCAGGTTAGAAATCAGTTTCTTGTTGTTGCTGAAGGCTTGTTCAATCTTCAGTGGCTCCTGCTCCTTTTCCTGCCAATCCCCATTGAGAATCATTTTGAAGAAATAGGTGTAGATTTCCGTCATAGTCTGTGGGAAGTTGCCAGCCTTGTGACCATCAATGTTGCTTCTGAGGTAGTATGCGAGGGAGAGGCCAATCATCAGAGAGAAGGAAGGCACGGAGCACATGATGTTGAGTGACTTATGGGCCTTTATGTGCGAAAAGACCCGCGTGGCGATGGACTTCTCTTCAAAGACTGTCCCCAAGAAGTCTTTCATCTCACCTTCCTCGAATCCCCTGAGTTCCGTCATTCTGTCCACGAGACCGGCTGGGATCTGGCTGGCTGCGCTAGGACGCGAGGTGATCCAGACCGTTGCCTGGGAGAAGATGTTGCCCCGTATTATGTTGGTGATCAGGTTGTCAATTTGGATGTCTTTCTTTGGGTCAGTGCAGATCTGGGAGTTTGAGAACTCCAGTGGATACCTGAACTCGTCCAGCCCATCGAAGACCAGCACCACCTTTGCCGACCCGTTCAGGATATGGTTTGTTTCGGCAATGTGGGGAAAGGTCAACTTGACCAACTTTTCCGCTGATATCCTTTCAAAGATGTTGAGCTCTCGGAACATGAAGGGGAATATGAAGGTGACGTCTCTGTACAACTCTCCCTTCAACCACTTGTACACCAGGATCTTTACCAACGTACTCTTACCAATCCCAGCCACTCCAACAGTCACCGAAATCCGCGGGGGGATGCTGACTTTCGACAAGGGGAGAAAGAGCCGGTCCAGAGGCGTGTGCCTTGAGCTGCTACTCATACCCCTGATGGCCTCTATCTGCATGACATCATGCTCCTTCTGTTGGATGTCCGTCAGCCCGTCGATCAGCAGCAGGTTTGTCAGTCGGTCCAGGGACGTCTTTGCACACAGGGCCGTGATTTCATTCCCACTTGCAAACCTGCTGTGCAGGACCTCCATGTGCTTCTGTATCATTGGCTCTTTAAACAAGAACAAAAGAGATTGAGATGAGGTTCAGGTTTTTTATTGTCACATGTATTGCGGTACAGTGAAACATTTTGTTTTGCACGCTATCCAAACAGATCAGATAATGCTATACATTAAATACAATCAAGTCAAACTCAAGTACAATAGGCAGAGCAAAGAGAAAGGTACAGGGTGCACAATACAGTTCAGGGCATTTTTGTGCATCAGTTCCATACACTGTGGATTGAACAACACAAGAAAATAAGAAAGTATAGTTTCAAGGTAAGGGACTGGTGGAACAAAACTGAGATGCAAGAAAAACGCAGAATGCTGGACTAATTCAGCAGGTCCGGTAAAATCTGTGAAGAAAATGGACAGGTGACGTTACAGGTCCGATATTCCCAGCCTGAAACATTGCATATCTATTTCCCGACCTGCAAAGTCGCCTGTCCATTCTCTCCACAGGTGCTGCCTGATCCACTGTTCCTCCACCACTTGTGTTTGGCTCAGGATTCCAGCATCTGCTGATCCTTGCGTCTCCAGTTACGTAGGGATTTCTTCCTGCAGAGGTGATAAACCTCTAGAACTCTGTCCCGGAGAGCGCTGGATCCTAGCTCAATAGATATATGTAAAGATGAGGCAAGATATACAGTATTTTTGAGAGATTGAGGACTATGGGGATTTGGTGCAGAAGTCAGACTAAATGGTGGAACAGGCTTGAGAGGCCAAGCTCTTTTTAAAAACCAACGCCAGTGACAATCACAAGCATGCTGGTTCGTTCTTTCTGCCAGTGATTTATACTGCAGTCCAATTAACCCCAGCTTGTGGAGGGTGGGTGGTTGGTTGGTTGCAGATCTGTTCAGTTTAGTTTATTGTCACGTGTACCGACGTACAGTGAAAACCTTTTGTTGACTGAACTGACTGATCAGATCTGACTGACTGATTAGGCTGGGTAGGCAGTTAGGAGGAAGGAGCAGAGGAGAAGATAAAGGAGGAAAGGAAGAGCGGCAACCAGCTTTGCTCTGCTTCTGGGAGGGGGGGTGAGCCTGAGATCTCCTTTCACAGAAGACACAAAAAGCTGCAGTAACTCAGAGGGGTCAGATACCATCTCTGGAGAAAAGGAATAGGTGATGTTTCGGGTTGACACCCGTCGTCAGACTGAGCCCTGAGGCCCCAGGAGGTCTCAGGAAAAGGGAGTAAACAGTTCACATGAAATGTAAACATCTCACCGTAGAATGTAATTAAAAGATAGAGCTGTGAGTTAGTGGTCTCTATGAAGGTCTGCAAGGACTCAGAGGCTGTGCTTCCTTTCCCAGCGAGGACATCGATCACGGCCTTTGCCTTGTCTGATGGGGCGGTCAGTTCCTGAATCTGATTGACTTCTTCAGTGCTCATCAGATCCTGCCTCTTCATGTAGCGAATTATCGTCTCCAGAAAGGGCCCACTGATGGATTTAACCAGGTGCTTCCGATACCTGTTGATCCAAATACCTGGAAGGCAGACAAGGTACAACTGGGATTGAAAATCCAGATTCACCTTCCATACTCCATATAAAGTTCAACAAGATTAACTACAACCATTTGTGTTACCAGAACACCTTAACATAGCAAAACAGCCAAAGGTCTTTCAAAGAGGCGTTATCACACCAACTGTGGCCCCCCCAAGCCACATAAGGATATTGGAGTGATGGCCAAAGGCTTGGTGACGATGTAGGTGTGAAGAACATTGTGAAGAGAGAGGCAGCAGGCGAGGAGGGGTGAGGGCCCAGTACAGCCACCGATAGTCCAACAATTAATTCCGGCTCGTATCGGGGGACAGAGAGTGCCGCACTGAGATCCAGGAGTGCGGTAGGCAGGAGGAGATTGCAGGGAAAGGAGTGGATCGAACAACCATAGCTGGAATCATGTCTCTAATGGGATCAAAACACAAAGTGCTGGAGGAACGCAGCAGGTCTGGCAGCATCTGGGGAGGGAAAGACAGGCAATGCTTCGGGTCAGAACCCTTCTTCAGACTCTGACAGGTGACGTTTCTTGTGCCTCCATGTATCTCATGACATCACACACCAGGACTCAGTGACTATAATAGGAGTTTCACTTTAATGCCTGCCAGCCACAGAGCACAGGGCGAGTCATGGCATGACATCCAATACTAGACTACAGTAGGTGTCAGGACGCACAGACAGGGACAGTCAGATCTGAGCACTCAAAACCACAAAGGACTGAATTCAGACAGGTCTGGTCTCTCAGTTTGCATCAGTGTTCATTTCCAGCTAATGCTTGCTCAAACTGTCAGCTTCCTCAGTGGGCATCCCTCTCTCCTCTCACGACTGACTCCACACACTCGAGAATAGTGCACCTCTGTCCAGAACTGAGCGGGTCACGGGTACCAGAGGTGCTGCGATTCTGGAGTGGCATTAAAGTGAAGTCCATCAATATGATCACAATTCATTACCCCTATACGGTAACTAGATGAGATCCTAGTGTCCCAGCAGTGTACCATGAGTCAACTCATTCACAGTTGCCCAGGGCTTTTCCTCCATTGCCCAGTACATGGGGGATTCACCACACATTGCTCAATCTTCCCATAAACAATTCCTAATAATTACCAACAATTACCAGTCTGGTAAAGGGTCCCAATGTGAAATGTTGCCTATCCATTCCCTCCACGGACGCTGAGCTCCCTCCTCCAGCACTTTGTGTTCTGTTCAAGATTCAAACATCTGCAGTTCCTTGTATCACCAATTGTCTTTTACTGTTTTCACCTATGATTCTTCCTTTCCTACCTCTCCAACCTACAGTCACCACCTGCACTGAATAACACATTTATATTATCAACTGACTTATTCTGCTCCTTTTGTTAATTGATACACCAGTCCCCAAGACTTTCCACACAATTCAGACAACGAGTCTGGTGATCAGGTTACGGCTCCCTCTTGCACTAGAATGTCTCTTGGTTTATCAAACAATGCATTCAAGATGTGGTCTGACCAGAGCCATGTATAGCTTGATAGTGGCTTTCCTTGACTTGAACTCTACAGTATTTCAGTGTGATTTACAGTACCACCAATTCCTCTGGTTGCTGCAGTGCATTGGTTCAGATGCATCCTGTAACATTATTGGAAAGGGGTTAAAATTCTCCCAGTGTCTCAGCCAACATTTCCCACTGCCCTCACCCCCTTACTGCTGTTTGCATCTCGCAGTGTGCAAGTCATCTCCCTTGCTGCTTGCCTTAAAACCAGTAACCACATTTCTGAAACGCAATGGCTGCAAAGGCTCTGTGAAGCCTGAGGATGTGGTAAGCCTTTGTACAGATGGAAATGTGTTCTCGTTAACATCAACTCTCGCCTCTGCTATTCAGTTACCACTGGGAGGTCGCTGGGTTTTTGAGGACATGAAGTAGGGAGCATATTTTACAATGATTTTGTGGGATTGTACATATTGCAGGCCAGGGCAACATGTACTGCCCAAACCTAACTCCTGGAGTGACGGGCACCTGCCGGGTTGACGGGCAACCTCGATGCCACAGTCGGTGTGGTGAAGACCAATGTCGTCTGGTACAACTGTGGCTTTATTGGGCTATTTCAAAGCACATGTAAAATCAACCACATTGTTGAGGGACTGGAGAGAGATGGGCAAGATGGCAGATTCAGATTCAGATTCAGACACAAGGAACTGCAAATGCTGGAATCCTGCGTAAAACACAAAGTGCAGCAGTAACTTAGCGGTTCCCGGCAACGTTTCTGGAGAAGTCTGAAGAGCAGTGTCGACCGGAAATGTCGCCTATCCATGTCCTCCAGAGATGCTGCCGGACCCGCTGAGTTACTCTTGCACATTGTGTTCCGGTTAAGATGGCAGATATTCTCCGTTGGGTAGTGTACCATGTGGGTTTGATGGTCAGTGTTACTACAGTGAACTTGACATCAGACATACCTTCCATCGTGTCACATAGGCTGCGGCTTGGGGATATGCAGATGGCTTCTTCCAATGTCGTGCAACGTCATCGGTCAACCTTCGTGCTGCTGCTTCTGATTTGGACAATGTTGACCCTTCCCTGGCACCAGCTCCAACACAGACCATCCGGGAATCACTTGACGTTACAATCTGCACCGCATTGTCCACCGCTGCCATTCAGCTCACCCTTTCTCCATGCTGCTGCAAGACAATGCCAGGTTTTAATTCAATGCACAAAACCATGTCACTTCAGGGTAATTTGTATGATTTTCTTCCACATCAAGCCTTCATCTCTTCTTCGATAACTGTCAGAGGGGCCAAAGCAAAGCAATTCATTAAGAATCCAGAACTTTGTATCACGTTGAAATATTAACTGTTTTCCTTTCCTTGCCTAGCCTGCTAAATTCTACTAGCATTCTGTACATTTATACATCACTTGCAACAAAAAGCCAGTTGTGCACTGCAAGACCCAATGTTCTTTTTAGTGAGCAAAACACAAAGTCAGACAGCATCTATGGAGGGAATGCACAGGAGACATGTCGGATCTGGACCCTTCTTCAGATTAACCCAAAACCTTGTCTGTCCAATCCCTCCGCGGACACTGCCTGACCATCTAAGTTCCTCCAACTCTTGGTGTTTTGCTAAAGATTCCAGCATCTGAAATTCCTTGTGTCTTCTCTTTAGTGATATTGGTTATGAACTGATTGTCAGGTTATTGGGGAGATCTCCTCAGCTTCTCAGACAGTGCTGAGCAACACCTACGGTGTGCAGGAGTTGAGAGGCAGGAAGCCTCTTCATGATGTGACCGGCGTAACCCTCGTAATGAATAAATACCAATCACATCACTCATCACCTTGATTTTACTTTACTTTACCCAAACTCTTCTTTTAAATTCAACAATCATAAATGTTAAAAACATTCTTTTAAACTCAAGAGTATGAGGGCTTTATTCTGCCTAATACTAAAAAAGCTTGTCTGTCTCAAGAATCAATCCTCACTACATTCCCTCCATTACAAGCCCTTCGGTCCTTGTGTTGGGGGGGGGGGGGGGGGGGGCACACCTTTGCTCAAGATTCAAGCCATGGTCTCACCAGAGCACTGTACAATTGGAGCAAGATGTCTCTGCTGTGACACAAGGAACCTCGGATGCTGGAACCATCATAATCAAGGACGAATCTCACTCCGGTCACCTCCCCGCTCCCATAAGGCGAAAGGTACAGAAGTGTGAAAACACACACCTCCAGTTTCAGGGACAGTTTCTTACCAGCTGTCATCCGGCAACTGGATCATCCTATCAACAACTAGAGAGCATCCCTGAGCTACCATCTACCTCACGGGAGACCCTCAGACTAATTTTAAGTGGACTTTACTGGACATTTATCTTGCACTAAATGTTATTCACTTCATCATAAATCTGTAGTGTGGATGCTTTCATGTAGTTACCCAGAGACTATACAATAGTAATCATATATAGTCTTTCCGCTGACTGGTTAGCACGCAACAAAAGCTTTTCACGGTACCTTGGTACACGTGCCAATAAACTAAACTGAACTAATCTTAAATGAATCACAAAGTGCTGGAGGACTCAGCAGGCCAAGTGGCCTTCCTTCCACAGAGGCTGCCTGATTCACTGAGTTCTTCCTGCAGTGTGTGATTGTCTCTGCTCGTGTATTCAATCCCTTTTTGCAATAAGGGCCAACACACAGATTGTCTTGAGATTGTTCGCTGAAACTGCACATTAACATTCTGTGATTCCTGGGCTCTGCATCCTCAGAACTGGCCAGGAATTGATTCTCCCTGCCGCAATGACATGAGGGGGATTGATCCTTTTCCAATTTCTGCCGATTCTCGGACTCCCACAGTTACGTTGTCTACACTTCCGTCCACATGGACCCTTTAAGAACTCTGTTTCAGTTTTGTATTCTCTCATTCCTCAGATAAGGTGACGACAACAATACACAATCCTTTAGGAATGGTCACTCAAGTAACCTACAGTATCTGACCTCAGTGGTCATCTTGCACCCCTCCCGCAATAAAGGCCAGCATGTTGTTTGCCTTCCTATGCTTGCTGTATCTGCATGTCAACTTTCATTGATGCATGTACAAGGACATCAGATCCCCTTAACACCAATATCTTTCAATCAATAAGCTGGAAAGAGTGCAATGATGATTTACATAGATGTTGCCAGCACTTGAGGGCCGGATCTGTAGAGAATGGTTTGGGAGGCTGTGACTTAATTCCCTAGAGGCTAAGTGGTGATCTTTTCGAGGCGTATAAGATCATGAGGGAACTAGACAAGGTGAATGCACATAGTCTTTTACCCAGAGTAGGAGAATCAAGAACCAGAGAACATAGTTTAAGCTGAGAGTGGGACCTAGTGGAACCTAGGGGGCAACGTTTTCACTCAGAAGGTAGTGAGCTGCCAGAGGAGGTAGTTGAGGCAGGTGCTGTAACAGCATTTTAAAGACACTTGGACAGGTACATGGATAGGAAATATTTACGGGCATAGGGACCAAATGCAGGCAAATGGGACATCTTGATTGGCCTGGACGAGTTGGGCCGAAGGGCCTGTTTCCGTGCTTTATAAACTCTATGACTCTCACAGTTTGGCAGGTATACCACTGTTCCATCCTCGATGTTCCCACCCATTCTTTAAACCTACCGATATTCACCTGA
Source organism: Leucoraja erinaceus (assembly GCF_028641065.1). Taxonomy (NCBI): domain Eukaryota; kingdom Metazoa; phylum Chordata; class Chondrichthyes; order Rajiformes; family Rajidae; genus Leucoraja; species Leucoraja erinaceus. The sequence continues at coordinate 18,891,521 of NC_073396.1, forward strand.
AGCTTCCCTGCATCCATCTCCTAACACACACAGCCATCCTGTGTGGTGTTGTCAAGAAACTGAATATATTACACTTGGCCCCTCGTCTTGTTGGTGAACAGCTGCACCCCAGCATTGATCCCTGCGGCACCCACTCGTCACAGCCTCCCAACACAAAACACCCCTTAGTCCCTATTCTGTGTTTACCAAAGGTTAACTAATCCTCAATCTATGCCAGTATATTGGTGTTGGTTTATTATTGTCAAGTGTACCGAGATACAGCGAGAAACCTTGTTTGCATGCAATCCAATAGGCAATAGACAATAGGTGCAGGAGTAGGCCATTCGGCCCTTCGAGTCAGCACCGCCATTCAATGTGATCATGGCTGACCATCCCCAATCAGTACCCCATTCCTGCCTTCTCCCCATATCCCCTGACTCCACTATTTTTAAGAGCCCTACCTAGCTCTCTCTTGAAAGCATCCAGAGAACCTGCCTCCACCGCTCTCTGAGGCAGAGAATTCCACAGACTCCCAACTCTCTGTGAGAAAAATTGTTTCCTCGTGTTCGTTCAAAATGGCTTACTCCTTATTCTTAAACTGTGGCCCCTGGTTCTGGACTCCCCCAACATTGGGAACATGTTTCCTGCCTCTAGCGTGTCCAAACCTTTAACAATCTTATATGTTTCAATGAGATACCCTCTCATCCTTCTAAACTCCAGAGTGCACAAGCCCAGCTGCTCCATTCTCTCAGCATATGACAGTCCCGCCATCCCGGGAATTAACCTTGTAAACCTACGCTGCACTCCCTCAATAGCAAGAATGTCCTTCCTCAAATTAGGGGACCAAAACTGCACACAATACTCGAGGTGTGGTCTCACTAGGGCTCTGTACAACTGCAGAAGGACCTCTATGCTCCTATATTTGATTCCTCTTGTTATACAGGCCAACAATCCAGTCAAATCATACCATACATGAGTACATCGGGCAGTGCAAAGGAGAAAAGAAACAGTGTGCAGAGTATCGTGTTGCAGTTACTGAGAAAGTGCAGATAAAAAAGTGTAATTGCTACAACATAGTAAATTGGCAGATCGGAAATTCATCCATAGCACACAAAAAGTCAACGCTAACCCTAGGTTGGTTCGGGAGACTGATAACAGTGGGGAAGAAGCTGTCCTTGCATTATTGCCACTTATTGTATCTGACTGTAGACTGTCATAGCATGCAAGCCTTGCCACAATCGACAGGTGTCTGTGTGGTTGGTCTGGAACTCTAACTTGGTCTGGAGTTGTCTCTTGGTGTCCCTGGTGGCTTTGCCAAGATCATACCTGGGTTCGCTGAGCATATCAGGATCACCAGACTGGAACTTCCCTAGGGAGTGGACCTCTTGGTTCAGCCATGATTTCCAGATGGGGAACCCTCAGATTGAGTTCTTTGGCATGCAATCATCTACACACTTGCCCCAATATTCTATGCTCTAATCTCTTACATGGCACTTTATCGAAGGCAGTTAATCTCTACAGTTCCAAATGCACCACATCCATTATTTCCCTTTCATTTCTTCCACCATTTAGATCACGGAACACATTGAAGGAAAGTAAAGGCCCTTCAGCTAACAATGTATGTGCTGAACATGATGCCAAATTAAAATAATCTCCTTTGCCTGCGCATGAACCATATCCCTCCATTCACTGCACATCCAAAAGCCTCTTAAATGCCACAATCGCATCGACCTCCAACACCATCCTTGGCAGCTTGTTGCAAGCACCCACCACTTTCTGTATAAAAAATTTAACCTGCATAAGTCCTTTAGAGTTTGCCCCCTCCCCCCTCATCTTAAGCAATGACCTTTAATTTTGACATTTCCACCCTGGGGAAAAAATGCTCTGTCTGTAAATGTTTACTACTGTATATATTCCTCTCATAATTTTATATGTTTCTATCAGAGACCTCAGGAAAAAATGATTTGGCCAATTGGGTTAAGGAACTCAGGAAGAACAAGGATGGATCACGATCACATGGAGGATTATTAGTTACTGCGTGATTGTCTTTTTGCACTGTTGGCGATGTGGAAATCTGATAGGGGGATTCAAATAGGAAGGCATAGCGTCATGGAATGTGGCAACAGGCCATTCAGCCCATCTGTGCTGATAAGCACACAATCTATACCAATCCCTCTCACACCCATTGGTATCCCACCGATTATTTTTCCATCCACCTGCCTTAGGGGCAGCTTGAAGCAAACAATTAACCTATAAATTAGAAGTCTTTGGCAATTGGGAGAAACCCTTAGTGAAAACCCAGGTGAGGACCGGATGAATATGCAAACCTCACACAAATGGCACCAGAGGTCAGGATCAAATATGGGTCACTGAAGCTGTGCCACCTTGACTTATTTCCCTTATTGCCCTTCCCTTATTTCCAAACCCGTACATCTCAAAGACATTAAGCAGAAGTTATAAATCTGCACCAACACAAAACTGCAGACGTTCTCAGGCAAACAAATAATACTCTTAAAACGTTGATACATTCAAACTTCTTTTGGAATCACTGACTGAATTTCATTGGCTCTAAATATTTAAACATTACTAAAATGGTTTGTATTAAACACTGCACACATTTGGGGTCATGAACGAGTCTCTAATTAATGCTCTGTGCCCGGAAACCTTGAAACCACATGCGTGCTGTTTCAGGGCCTTGCAGACGCACTCTACGTAGGATATCTGCAATCAGATCAGCAATCCCTCCATTTCTGCACCGGCCTGTCTCTAAATTGTTAATGTAGAATATAAAATGACCTCCGTCTCCTCCCGTTCACTCAAATTATCTTTGGTCCCTAGAGCATTGCACTAAATATCCTGAGCACTCCATTAGGCATGGCACAGGTTAGGTTCAGAGCTTCTGCTACCCAATGAAAAACATGGAGGTTGCACCTTTCATACAGTGAGGACACCTCAAAGTATATAGTCATAGAGTGATACCGTTTGGAAACAGGCTCTTCGGCCCAACTTGCCCATGCCGGCCAACATGTCCCGGCTACACTAGTCCCACCTGCCTGTGCTTGGTCCATACCCCTACAAACTTGTCCTATCCATGTACCTGTCTAACTTTCTTAAATTATGAGATAATCCCAGCCTCAACTACTACCTTTGGCAGCTTGTTCCATGCACCCATCACCCTTTGTGTGAAGAAGTTATCTTCAAGGAACCATGCACCTGTACTCCTAGATCCCTCTGCTCTACAACACTCCCCAGAGGCCTACCATTTACTGTGCAAGTCCTGCCCTTGTTAGACGCCCCAAAATGCAAAACTTCGCATTTCTCTGTATTAAATTTCATCAACCATTCCGCAGCCCATCTGGACAATCAATCAAGATCCTACTGCAATCTTTCACAACCATCTTCACTATCTGCAAAACCACCCACTTTTGTATCATCAGCAAACTTGCTAATCTAGCCCTGCATGGTCTCCTCCAAATCATTGATGTAGATGACAAACAGTAATGGGCCCAGCACCAAACCCTGAGGCACATCACTAGTCACAGGCCTCCAGTCCGAGAAGCAACCTCCCACCATCACCCTCTGCTTCCTTCCACGAAGCCAATTTGTTATCCATTCAGCTATCCCTCCTTCGATCCTATGCAATCTAACTTTCCCACGTACAAAACCATGCTGACTATTCCTAATCAGCCCTTGCCCATCCAAATGCCTGTTAAACCTATCCCTCAGAATACTCTCTAGTAACTTTCCAACTACAGATGTTAAGCTTAAGCTGGATTTGCGAAGGGGAAATCATGCTTGACATAATCTTCTGGAATTTTTTGAAGATGTAACTAGGAAAATGGGCAAGGGAGAGCCAGTGGATGTAGTGTACCTGGACTTTCAGAAAGCATTTGATAAGGTCCCACATAGGAGATTAGTGGGCAAAATTAGGGCACGTGGTATTGGGGGTGGAGTGCTGACATGGATAGAAAATTGGTTGGCAGACTGGAAACAGAGAGTGGGGATTAACGGGTCCCTTTCAGAATGGCAGGCAGTGACTAGTGGGGTACCGCAAGTCTCGGCGCTGGGACCACAGCTATTTACACTATACATCAATGATTTGGATGAAGTGATTCAAAAGTAACATTAGCAAATTTCCAGATGACACAAAGCTGGGTGGCAGTGTGAACTGTGAGGAGGATGCTATGTGAATGCAGGGTGACTTGGGCAGGTTGGGGGAGTGGGCGGATGCATGGCAGATGACGTTTAATGTGGAGAAATGTGAGGTTATCCACATTGGTAGCAAAAACAGGAAGGCAGATTACTATCTATATGGCATCAAGTTGGGAAAAGGGGAAGTACAGTGTGATCTGGGGGTCTTTGTTCATCAGTCTATGAAAGTAAGCATGCAGGTACAGCAGGCAATGAAGAAAGCAAATGGCATGTTGGCCTTTATAACAAGAGGAGTCGAGTATAGGAGCAAAGAGGTCCTTCTGCAGTTGTACAGAGCCCTAGTGAGACCACACCTCGAGTATTGTGTGCAGATTTGGTCCCCTCATTTGAGGAAGGACATTCTTGCTATTGAGGGAGTGCAGCATAAGTTTACAAGGTTAATTCCCGGGATGGCGGGACTGTCATATGCTGAGAGAATGAAGCAGCTGGGCTTGTACACTCTGGAGATTAGAAGGATGAGAGGAGATCTTATTGAAACATATAAGATTGTTAAGGGTTTGGACACGCTGGAGGCAGGAAACATGTTCCCAATGTTGGGGGAGTCCAGTTTAGGGCCACAGTTTAGGAATAAGGGGTAAGTCATTTAGAACGGAGACGAGGAAACAATTTTTCTCACAGAGGGTTATGAGAAATCTCTGCCTCAGAGGGCGGTGGAGGCAGGTTCTCTGGATGCTTTCAAGAGAGAGCTGGATAGGGCTCTTAAAGATTGCGGTCAGGGGATATGGGGAAAAGGCAGGAACGGGGTACTGCACCTATTGTCTAATGTCTCACCAGCCCATAGTTCCCAGCATTTTCCCTGCAGCCCTTCTTTAAAAGAGGCACAACATTTGCCACCCTCCAGTCTTCCAATACCTCTCCTGTATTTAAGGACAACTCGTAAATTTCAACCAGGGCTCCTGCAATTTCTTCTCTAGCTTCCCACAATGTGCTTGGATATATTTGATCAGGCCCTGATCTTCATGCACAATAGTGCCTTTAGTACTTCTTCAATGGTAACACTGACTGCTCTCAAGACACTTCCATTGACTGCCCCAAGTTCCTCAGTCCTACTGTCTTTCTCCTCGGTAAATACAGAGGTGAAATACTAATTGAGGAATAACAGCAAATTTCAGGCTGTTGTCCTTGCTGCAACGTGGTCTTGCTGCAGAGAGGCTGAGCGCACATTAAGCACGGAGAATCATGTGGAATCTGCATCTTGACCACCTCATCTGTCCAGTCGAGTTGCAGCCTTCCCAGTGATTTCCAAATGAAAAGGAAAGCAGAAGAAGCATCAGAGGTCTAGAACACACAGCGACACAGCAGGTAGTGCTGTTGCCTCACAGCGCCACAGACCACGGTTCGATCCTGCCCTTGAGTGCTGTGTGGAGTTCCTCCGGGTACTCCCATTTCCTCCCACATCGCAAAGATGTGCAGGTTTGTAGGTTAATTGGTTTCTAAACATTGTGGGATAAGTGGGATAACATAGAACTGGGGTGAATGGGTGATCAATGGCCTGTGTGGACTCAGTGAGCAAAGGGCCTGTTTCCATGCACTATCTCTAAACTAAAAAAAAACTCTCCCAGCATATCTCCCCCTAATAACCCTGTGGTCTATATTTAAGGTTTTAGATTTTGACAATCATGGTATGATTTCTTTGCGTTTATTGTTCGTCCTCAACATGACATTGCCCTATTCTGCGCTTGTCAACTTTTGTTGCCATGGATCTCTGTCCCAGCAGGTCGCTGGAAATCTCGTTGGACTGAGGCCAGTTCCTTGTCACGTCCTACCCTTTACACCGACTGCTGTGGAGACTCCACAAACCAACCCCCTGGAGTACCCTTCTGCAGAAGAGTTCTCTACATCCCTGCCCCCTTCATTTGAAGCAATACTTTTAGACACAATCCATAAACAGGTGGCTTGAATTTGACAAAACACTCCCTTGTACTTTCTACAACCTCAACTTCAATCATTTTGAACACATTAATTAGGTCACTCCCGAGACACACCTACGCTGACAAAATCAAATCCTCAGTATGACCAAATTAGGGTAGTGATGTGCTTGTAAGCGAACACCTTGGGAACTGATGGTACGGACTCGTTTACATGGAGCTTTTCCTGTGGGGAAGGGCTTGGCTCAAACCCAGTCCAAGTGGAGAGTAGATGGGCTGTGTACCAGCTGATGCCAAACGATGTGTGACAGGGCCCACTCCATCTACTACAGTGCACTCACCCCTCCAGCATTGTCCTTTCATCCATCTACCATCAAACACTGACTCCTCCAACAAACAGAACACTGACCTCTCCAGCTTAGTCCATCCACTACAGTACACTGATCCATGCAACAGACAGAATACTGACCCCTATAGCGACTACACCACTACACCGACCCCTCCATCACCCACACTACTCTGACCCCTCCAGCTGCTAAAGATGTAGACATCCCTACTGTCTTCCTCCAACACCTGCAGCCTACTGCCACCCACGCCTGTATCGCAGGCAACATTTGCTTTCTGACATGCAGATGGAATCATGTGGTGTAATCATCGAAGTGATGCACCAACAACATTGTTCTGCATGAATTGTTTGTGTTTACACGAGATTGTGCCCGAAAGGAGAACTTACCTCATGTACCATGAATGTTAGCAGAAATAGCACCAAAGGTGGAGTAAAGATGAGTAAAGTCTGTCGGAGAGTCCTGAGTATTGCGAGCCAAATTCACCGTAGCCGTTAGAGTGTTTCCTTTTCAAATGGTATTGACTGTTCGAAGAGAGACTGCTGGCAGGTTCTTGGTAGGTGGTAGGAAACCACAGGCATGCCTACGCACGGAGTTCTGATCAGACCAGGCTGCCTATTTACTCTACATTTAAAACCGAGGCAATGGAAGAACTTGCTGCAGCAGAATTGGATGTCCACTGGTCCCAGAGCTGCCTCGCTGCACCCAGCAAACTTTTACACATTCATCAACATCTCGATGAGACAAACCTGTTCGCCTTCCATTCGTCACACTTCTTCCTCTGCTTGAAATTTTTTTTTGTCTTCCTGTTAGTATGACAGACGACAGGATGTGGGGAACAATCAACTCTCGGTAACTAATCAAACTGCAGACGACAAAAAGATGCATGCATGGTGTCGCAGTGGTTTCCATCCATCACAACACACACCTACTTGCTAGCGCAGTGACTGGTCACCAATCCAGCCCACACACGTACATCTCCAACCAAAAACATGCAATTCCCAATCTGGGAGACTTGCTGCTAAAGATTTGTTGGTAAAATGATGGCAAAAACATAGCAGACATTGGACAATGAGGAGTTACTGTGGGAAACTCTATTAGAGATTGATGTTCAGATTGAATTCAAAGTCTTTGTTAACTGATGGACCTCATCAGTCTTTGAGAGGTCAGATGGCCGGGTATAGTGGTTGATGCAACTTACTGCATGTCTCTTATAATTGATGCATGGTAAATCAAAAACATTAAACACAAAGACAATACTTTGTATTTATCTGAATTAAACCCCACCTGCCATTCCTTGGTCCAGTTGTTCAAGATGCTGCTGTACTTCTATATATTCTTCTTCACTGTCCAATACCGGAAATACCCACAAATGCATGAACTAGCAGACTGCTGATTAGTGCATTTCTCCATTCTTTCAGTGCGAGCACTGTGCTAGACTCTGCACCTTCTCTAAAGACCTAAGATGCTGACATAAGGCTCCGATTGCAGTGGGAACCAATGGTCTACAGCTCATACCACATGTGCTATTCAAACAACAACAATGCACATAGTTCTGGGCCAAAACCTGCAAAAATCTACACACTTCTATAAAAGATAAGAAATTGATCATTTCCAAAAATGCATCAAATATTTAAAAGATCCGCACCGTCACAATGCTTTTCTATAATTTTATGTTTGAAAATTGATACCCTGGATAGCAAGTGCTGGACAGCAGGTCAATATGGATGGGTCCCATTTATTAGTGTGGATGTGTTGGGCCGAATGGCCTGTTTCCATGCTGTATGGTACTGTGATCACCCCAGGGGGCCACATGAATGGCAAGGGTGCCAAGTAAAATATTTGTTAACATCACAATATTATATATGTGTAGCCTCTGAAAATGGTGATAAAAGTTTTGCACAGATCTTGTTTTGTTGATAATTTTTATTCTAAATATAATTAATTTTGATTAATTTTAAAAAATTATTTTGTGATCTAAAACAATACCTCTGTTTTGCCTTCCACAGAGGCTGCGGAGTGTTTCCAGCATTTTATTTAATTGACTAATCTTTCTTTCAGTGTCTGAAACTTGGGCACTAGACCCAAGGTGACTGGTTAATGAGCCAGAGGCAACATGCAGGAGCAGGTTTTTTAATGGAACTAATGGTTGGTATTTGGAACACACAGCGTAATGGACTGGTAGGAACAGTTTCAAAGGAAGCCTTCGCAAAGGAGAGAGATAAATCTTGCAGCAGACAAATGTGTGGATGTGGGGAGGCAGCAATGGATGGAATTAACTGATTGTTCTTTGAAGGAGCAGTCTTGATGAGTTAAAACAAACTATTGGTCGAGCAGCATCTGTGGCAGCAATGGGGTGGTCAGGGCAAGACCCTGCACGAGGATTCTGTGCAATTTTCACAAATCTCAACTCATCGTCAAAGCAGCAGACTAGGGCTGTGCATTGCGGTCTGACGTACTGACTACCTTACAGAGGTCAGATGGCAGCTCTCGGCACTCCCCCACTGGACCATGACACCACCAACGGACACCAGGCCACTGTCTGTTGAATTGTTACAGATCTTATCACATCAGATTGTCTCCAACCTGAGATTGTCCCAATCCTTCACTGCCCACTTCTATCAAAAAATCCTGATGCAGGGTCTCCACCTAAAACATCGATCATCCCCTTGCCTCAGAGACAATTGCCCAACTTCCTGAACTCTTCCAGCAGTTTAGTTTTTGCTCTATTCAGCACCTACAGTCCCTCTTGTCTCCCGAAGAGTTGCTGGGCACGTTTTGTGCTGTTATGATTGTATGAATGGGCACGGCAGAAAGAATATCCACTCACTGGGAAGGCCAAGCTTAAAAATGGATAACATGTCAAAAAATATAAAGGATTTAAGGAATCCGGCTAAACATTAGTGGAAATGAAAGTCCCTAATTGGCTTTGTTTCCCTGTTATGTCTTTAAAGGAGGTGGAGATTCTTCAAAGACCAAAAGCAAGTTCGGTAATTGTCCGGTGTAAAAGATGGAAACACAAAGATGAGAGCTTCAGGCACACAGAGTAGCTCAGATTGTGCTTCCAGATAACATCAGTTTGACAAAGTATGATCTTTTTTTTGCTATGATTAATAATTTAAATAAACCGTGCTTGTCATGTGGTTAATAGATAACCTTTAGGCGGGTTTTCAAGCCAAAAGCCTGAGGCATTAAAGATTTACTTTTACTAATGACCTTTTGAAGGCCATTGCGCTGTGGACAAGGCCACCATTTCCCATCCATTCCTAACTTTGTTTATTTTAGTTTGTGATTGTCACGTCAACAGAAATGCAGTGAAAAGCTTGTTCTACATGTTATCCAGTTAAATCATATTGAAGTGTATGAAGGTAGACACATTTCCAGGGCCTGATCAGGTACATCCGAGGACATTGCGGGAAACTAGAGAGGAAATTGCGGGAGCTCTGGTTGAAATTTATGAGTTGTCCTTAAATACAGGAGGGGTTCTGGAAGACTGGAGGGTGGCAAATGTTGTGCCTCTTTTCAAGAAGGGCTGCAGGGAAAATGCTGGGAACTATATGCCGGTGAGCTTAACATCTGCAGTTGGAAAGTTACTAGAGAGTATTCTGAGAGATAGGTTATACAGGCATTTGGATGGGCAAGAGCTGATTAGGGAAAGTCAGCATGGTTTTGTACGTGGGAGGTCGTGTCTCACAAATCTGATTGAGATTTATGAAGACGTGACCAAAATGGTCGATGGCAGAACTGTAGATGTTGTGTACATGAATTTCAGTAAGGTATTCGACAAGGTTCCGCATGGTAGGCTGCTCTGGAAGTTCAGATCGCATGAGATCCAAGGAGAGATAGAAGAATGGATAGCAAATTGGCACCATGGAAGGTAGCAGAGGGCGATGGTCGGAGGTTGCTTCTCGGACTGGAGGCCTGTGACTAGTGATGTTCCTCAGGGTTACTGGGCCCATTACTGTTTGTCATCTACATCAATGATTTGGATGAGAACATACAGAGCAAGATTAGCAAGTTTGCTGACGATGCAAAAGTGAGTGGTTTTGCAGATAGTGAAGATGGTTGTGAAAGATTGCAGCAGGATCTGGATCGATTGGCCAGGTGGGTGGAAGAATGGTTGATGGAATTTAATACAGAAAATTTTGAGGTGTTGCATTTTGGGACGTCGAACAAGGGCCTACATAGAAAATGGTCAGCCTCTGGGTTGTGTTGGACAGCAGAGGAATCTAGGAGTACAGGTGCATGGTTCCTTGAAGATCGAGTTGCAGTTGGATAAGGTGGTCAAAAAGGTTTTTGGCACTTTGGCCTTCATCAGTCAGAGTATTGAGTATAGAAGTTGGGAGATCATATTGCAGTTGTATAAGACATGGGTGAGACCACATTTAGAATATTGTGTTCGGTTCTGGGCACCATCTTATAGGAAATATATTGTCAAGCTTGAAAGGGTTCAGAAAAGATTTACGATGTTGCCAGGACTGGGTGATGTGAGCTCTAGGGAGAGGGTGAGTAGGCTGGGTCACTGTTCCATGGAGCACAGGAGGAAAAGGGGTGATCTTATAGAGGAGTACAAAATCATGAGAGGAATAGATCGGGTAGATGCACAGAGCCTCTTGCCCAGAGTAGGGGAATCGAAGACCAGAGGACATAGGTTCAAGGTGAAGGGGAAATGATTTAATAGGAAACTGAGGGGTGAACTTTTCATACAAAGGGTGATGGGTGTATGGAACAAGCTGCCAGAAGAGGTCGTTGAGGCTGGGACTATCCCATCGTTTAAGAAACAGTTAGACAAGTATATGGATAGGACATGTTTGGAAGGATATGGACCAAGCAAAGGCAAGAGGAACTAGTGTAGCTGGGACATTGTTGGCCAGTGTGGGCAAGTTAGCCCGCAGGGCCTGTTTTCACACTGTATCACTCTATGACTATATTATACATGAGTACATATACTCTTCTGGAACAGCACACTGAAAGTTCACAAGTTATAGGAATAGAATTAGGCCTTTCAGCTCATTGAGTCCATTCCGCCATTCAATCATGGCTGATTTGTGCCTCCAAATCCCATTTTCCTGCCTTCTCCCCATAACCCTTGATACTCGTCCTAATCAAGAATTTGTCTAATTTATAATATCCACTGACTTGGTCTCCACAGCCCTCTGTGGCAATGAGTTCCACAGATTAACTACCCTCTGACTAAAGAAGTATGATTTTTCACCACCTTACTTACCATTCTCCTGTGCTGCAAGTGCAACAAGTTCTGTTCTGATCGACGGTACATTTTAAAAGTTATTAAGGTTTAAAAATCTTTAAAACCGTGCATGCGCAGATTGGTCTCCTCTCCTGTCAGTCAGTGCCGCGCAGATTGGTCTCCTCTCATGTCAGTCAACATGGGACAGCGACGCCCCTTCCTCTCATGACCTCTCCTGCCTCCCAGTGAAAAAGTTGTCCCTCAGGTTTGTATTAAATCCTGTCCTTCTCACCTTAAACATACATTCTCTCATTTTGATTTCCCTACGCTGGATAAAAGACTTGGGTCAAATGAAGTAGGAATAGTGTTTAGGGAAAGTTGATGTTGGTCATAGTTCCTATCTATTCCAGATTATTAAAATAAATGTAGATTCCATTCCTGCCAGCGCGATTTGTACTCATCCAGTGAAGTGCCATAGCATGTCCTCGTGATCGATCATTGGAATCAAATAGTTTTTGCTTAAGTCCACACTCCGCCACCTCCAGTTTAAATTCCATTTGGAATATTTTGGAGGATCAAGAACCAAGAATACCCCTTTCTGTCATTTGCTCAGTGTGTTGTTTAATTCGTGTATGTGGAGCTTGTCAACATTTAAAAACCATAAATTGTGTAATTTAATGTTATTGCTCCAGACCTTAGTCCACCCACATGGAGTGGGGATTGGGGGCATTGGAACATTCCTATAATAATGCATGAAATGACACCAACTCAATACTGGAGCCGTGAGTCCTCCCGTCCTGGCGGGGGCGATGAGGGACAGAACCCCAGGATCACGGCGAGGCGGACGCTCTTGGGTTCCTTTCTGCCTCTTTTGTTCGTAACCGCCTCCCGAGGCGCCATCGAGCGCTGCCCCGGCGCCGATAATGACGGTGAAGGCGGCGATCGCGGCTGTGTGCAGGGTGCTGGCCGGGGCCGGGGTCGGGGCCCTCAGCCCAGAGGCTTTCCGCCAGGCCAAGTTCGATAGGGATGAGGTGGTGAGTCGCCGCGCGAGCCCGGCCTGACGCGGTGATTGACAGGGGCGCCGGCCAATTAGAGGGGCCGCGTCACCCACATCAGAGAGAGCGAATCAGGAGAAGGGGGCGGGACGGTCCTCCACCAATTACTGCGCGGCTGCCGTTGGTCCGCTCGTCAGGGGGAGGGGGAGGGGGGGTCTTGGCGCGCGGATGCAAACCCCGCCCTCATTCTCAACCGCCAAATCTCAAGATTCCTCACCTCCTTATAGAAACCAAAGCAAGATGGGTTACTCTCACGCAATCGTGAGGTCCGCTCATGGGCGGATTCATGGGTGATTATAGGACACATTTTAGCAACCTGACTCCGCCATCTTGTTCCGCTTTCTTGCTTCCGGCCAAAGATTGGATCCGCAGCGGGGAGAGAGAGTGCGGGGCCCGGGGCAGCGGGGAGAGAGAGTGCGGGGCAGCGGGGAGAGAGAGTGCGGGGCCCGGGGGCAGCGGGGAGAGGGAGTGTGGCGGCAGCGGGGAGTGAGAGGATAGTGAGTGCGGGGCAGCGGGGAGAGGGAGAGGATCAATGCGGGGTCCGGGGCAGCGGGGAGAGGGAGGGAGTGCGGGGAGAGGGATTGCGGGGTCCGGGGCAGCGGGGAGAGAGAGAGAGTGCGGGGCCCGGGGCAGCGGGGAGAGAGAGTGCCCCAAGACAATGTTTCTTATTTACAATGTTTTTTATTTAATGTCCCTTGTCCAGTCTGACATAAAGTTCATTATTGGATCAGAAGAAATATAATTGTGTGTGTTATATGATTATATACATTAATATGAATTTCATGTATGTGTGTTTATAAACATTTTATTCTTTAACAAGAATTAACAGAATTATGAACTAACAGAATTATGAATCTAACCCTATATCACACATAAAAAGTTCCGCAATGTCAATTACCCTGCGAGTCGGGTCGGTTCCGGTTACTACAAAATCAACTCAAACATTGCTTGTGAACCATTTAAAAAGGAATGATTTAAAAAACATTAAAAAAGACAATTACCAGAATCAAATGTTATTCTTGACAAGAAGTTTGAACTGACAGATTTATGAATCTGACCCACACAAACTGTTGCCCTGCAACATTGATTACAGTGCGGGTCGGGTTAGGTAGGCTCAGGTTGCTAAAATGGGCGTGGAAAAATGCCCATGATCCCCTCCATAACGTACTACACGTCAGTTCCATTGCATTTAGCAGGAGTAGCCTATCTTGCTTTGCTATAAGATCTTTGATAGAAACCAAACATTATAGAGGAGCAAAGGTACACAAAAATGCTGGAGAAACTCAGCGGGTGCAGTAGCATCTATGGAGCGAAGGAAATAGGCGACGTTTCGGGCCGAAACCCTTCTTCAGACTGATGGTGGGTGGGGGGGGAGAAGGAAGGAAAAAGGGAGGAGGAGGAGCCCGAGGGCGGGGGGATGGGAGGAGACAGCTCGAGGGTTAAGGAAGGGGAGGAGACAGCAAGGGCTAGCAAAACTGGGAGAATTCAATGTTCATACCGTCCAGACGCAAGCAACCCAGGCAGAATATGAGGTGCTGTTCCTCCAATTTCCGGTGTTGCTCACTCTGGCAATGGAGGAGACCCAGGACAGAGAGGTCGGATTGGGAATGGGAGGGGGAGTTGAAGTGCTGAGCCACCGGGAGTTCAGGTAGGTTATTGCGGACTGAGCGGAGGTGTTCGGCGAAACGATCGCCCAACCTCCGCTTAGTCTCCCCGATGTAAATCAGCTGACATCTATAGCAGCGGATGCAGTAGATGAGGTTGGAGGAGATACAGGTGAACCTTTGTCGCACCTGGAACGACTGCTTGGGTCCTTGAATGGAGTTGATGGGGGAGGTGATGGGACAGGTGTTGCATTTCTTGCGGTTGCAACGGAAAGAGCCCGGGGAGGGGGTGGTACGGGAGGGAAGGGAAGAATTGACAAGGGAGTTGCGGAGGGAGGGGTCTTTGCGGAAGGCAGACATAGGGGGAGATGGGAAGATGTGGTGAGTGGTGGGGTCACGTTGGAGGTGGCGGATGGCGGAGGAGCATCTTTGCTCTTCTATAATCTTTGATAGAAACATAGAAAATAGCTGCAGGCGTAGGCCATTTGGCCCTTCGAGCCTGCGCCGCCATTCAATATGATCATGGCTGATCATCCAACTCGGTATCCTGTACCTGCCTTCTCTCCATACCCCCTGATCCCTTTAGCCACAAGGGCCACATCTAACTCCCTCTTAAAAATAGCCAATGAACTGGCCTCCACTACCTTCTGTGACAGAGAATTCCAGAGATTCAATCCTCATCTCGGTCCTAAAAGATTTCCCCCTTATCCTTAAACTGTGACCCCTTGTTCTGGACTTCCCCAACATCGGGAACAATCTTCCTGCATCTAGCCTGACCAACCCCTTAAGAATTTTATAAGTTTCTATAAGATCCCCCCGCAATCTTCCAAATTCTAATGAGTACAAGCCGAGTCACCCCAAAGAGCTCCTCTATAATCTTTGGTCCACCCCATCACTCACTCACAGCACCCTCCCCCCTCCCCCCCCTATATCGTCCACCCCCATCACTTCACACAGCACCAAAGATTATAGAGCATCTTTGCACAGCACCCTCCCCCCACGCCGTCCATCACATCTCTCACCTCACAACACCACCCTCCCTTACCTCACCCCCCCCCACCTCTCACATTTCACCCCCCCACCTCAACCTCACACCCCGCATAGCCCACCCCCCCATCTCTCACCTCGCAGCATTTGACTCGCACTCCCTTATCTTACCCACATCCTCACCTCACCCCCCCCCCACCTCTCACATCTTCCACCACCACCTCTCCTCAACCCCCACCACATGCTCCTCGTCACCGCCACCCCTTACAACATCCATCACCCCACCCTCATCTCACCCCCATCTCTCACCCCACCCTCACAGCATCCTCACCCTCATCTCATCCTCACCCCCGTCTCTCATTCCCCCCACCTTACCTCACCCCCCATCTCTCACCTCCCACCCCCACCTCACCATCACCTGCCCAACCCTTACCCTCCCCTATCCCTCCCTCGGGGGATTCACAAAAGGAGAAAACATGGAGACGAGGAAAATCTGAATTAACAGAAAGTGTTTAAAAAAACAGCCTATCTGGCAGCGTCCCTGGAGAGCGAGAAATTGTTGATGGTTCCAATTTTCATTCAAACTAGTTCAGGTTTTCTTTCTCCACAGATGCCACTGTTTCCAATATGCACAGCTTTTATTTGTGATCTCCCTATATTAGGGCTTTACAAATATTTAATTGTCATTTGCACTGGGATGGGAGCAATTCAATTCTTACTTGCTGCAGCATTAAACACAACAACACAAACAAATAAATATATAATACATTATCAATTACACTAGGTAACCAGGCCATAATAGTGCAAGTCAAAGTATGTGGCGCAATCTTATACAGTACAAGCAATTCGATGCTGAGGAAAGATGGTGGCTGGGGTTAACAGGGTCATTCAAGTGGTTAATGTGAAAAAGATAGTCAATTAAACTCAATACCGCCCCTACTTCCTATGATATTTGAGGGTAGAGTATCTGTAACTTGCCAAGTATCCTCAAACATCTGAAGAAGTAGGGGTGGTAATGAGTTTATTTTAGACTGGAAATGTAGCATAGTACAGAGTAGAGCAATATAGGGTACATTGTGGGAGGCTGAGGTGCACGGATGGCGTGGCATCAAGGAACGGTCATGCCCTATTTGTATCTAGACTGTCAAGAGTGTTTAAATGTCATATGTACTGAAAAATGGAAAAATAAAATTATTTCTTGTGTTAATGAGGTTGCAATTATACTGAATAACACTGACATGCTGCAGCCTGGTGTGTCACTGGGTTGGAGGGACATACAGTACCGGCTGGGGTCATGCTATGTTCTATGTTTAACTCTTGTGTTCTGCAGACGACTGACTTCTGGAAGTTGCTATATTGTCTCCTGAAACTAGTCAGTGAAAATAAGAACTGTGCAGTCACAGACTTGGGTAAGAATCAATCCATTGTATACTAATATGTATTACACCCATATTGTTCAGTGGGATCTGAATGCAATATAATAGTTTTCCTATCCTGCTCCTAGTTCTTGGACAATTATCTTACAATTAAATTACTCCACTGTTTCAGAAAAGAGGGAAGGAAATGAAGGCTGTTCAACATATCAGCAAAGGTTACTTATCCAAAATGGCTTTTATTTGTCAATGTCATTGCTGAATGACACAGCTCAAAAATCTGTTGTTGGTCAACAAATTCTACATTGAGAGATGCATTTTGACTATGGCTTTTGTTTTCCCTGTGACGAGTCCAGCGTAGAGGACATGTCCGTGATGGATTGCCAGTGATGATTGTCTCAGGGTAGACTCCTTTACCAAGAACTTGGAATATTTACACCAGGACACTTACAGGGACTCTGACTCTGATGCAGGGTTTCAACCTGAACCATTCCCAATTGTTTTCCCTCAAAATATGCTGTTGGACCTGCTGAGTTCCCCCAGCACATTGTTGCTGTAGGTGATGTGGTACTTTTGCATTCTTCCCAATGGCTGTGTGTATAGCACCAGGAGCTCTGGTTTCCTCCCACATCCAAAAGACATGTTGGTAAGTAAATTGGCTACTGTGAAATACCCCTTATTATAGGTATGTGACAAAATAACCAAAGGGGAGTTGATAGGCATGTGGGAGAGGATGTTACAGGGCTGCAGGAGAACATGGAATTGGCTGATGAGTTTGCTTTGCTGGGATTTTGCATGGAGCCAATGGTTTGAATGGTATGCTGTTGTATAGTAATTCAGTAACATTGTAAATGGGAGCATTGAATTACAAAGTATATTAATAGATTAAGCAAATTGGCAAAAACTGTACTGAATGTATTTCAGTGCAGACAAATTGAAGACCTGCCATTTTAGTTCAAAATAAAAGAACAGGATATTTCCTTCATAGTGGGATAGACACAAATAGCTGGAGTGCCTCAGCGGGACAGGCAGCATCTCTGGAGAGAAGGAATGGGTGATGTTTCCGGTCGAGACCCTTCTTCAGACTGCTAAGAGAAACAAGAGATATAGACGGTGATGTGGAGAGATAAAGAACAATGAATGAAAGATAGGCAAAATAGTTATGATGATAAAGGAAACAGGCCATTGTTAGCTGTTTGTAGGGTGAAAATGAGAAGCTAATGTGACGGGTGGGGGAGGATTAGAGAGAGGGAATGCTACAAACAGCTAACAATGGCCTGTTTCCTTTATCATCGTTACTTTTTTCCATACCTTTCATTCATTGTTTATCTCTCCACATGACCGTCTATATCTCTCGTTTCCCTTAACCCTAACCAGTCTAAAGAAGGGCCTTGACTCGAAATGTCGCCCATTCCTTCTCTCCAGAGATGCTGCCTGTCCCGCTGAGTTACTCCAGCTATTTGTGCCTATTCTTCATTGTATCTCAGTACACGTGACAATAATAAATCAATCCTAATACCATTTCACAGCCAGTGAAATATGTTGGAAAGATAGATTGTAATAATATAAGAAAGAAATAGAGGTTTATATAAGACACGTACATTTTGCACTCACATCTCTTGCCTAAGAAAAGCGGATATGTTTATTGTCTTTGAAATTGTTGCTGCTCCCCACAGTTTCCTGTCATCACCTGATCTCAAAATCTCATGTCTAAATCGGTCTGACAATGCCACCTGCTCTCCTACACTTGACCACAGAAACTACAAGAGAACCTGTTGAGTGGAAAATTAGGGAGGAAGGAGTAATGGTAAAATACCTTCTCTCCAGAGATGCTGCCTGTCCAGCTGAGTTACTCCAGCATTTTGTGTCTATATCTTCGGTTTAAACCAGCATCTGCAGTTCCTTCCTACAGATGTTATCATTCTGATCTTGGGAGTGATATTGTTCACTTTGAATGATCCCATGGTAAACATCTCCAGGTTTTTGGAGCCAACTAGGTGTTAATGCATCACAAGGTGAGAAGAAGGAGAAAGAATATGTCATACACCTCCTCAAACCTGTTCTGCCTGTTTAGTAAAATTATGGCTGCTCTTTTAACTCATCCACTTTCCAACCTTAATACCCTGCCACCTTGATTCAGTGTCAAAAGGAATGTCACTCTTAGTATCTCATTGACCTTATGCCTGCTGTAGGCTAAAGGACGCACAGTGTTGCAGTAACTCATCTGGTCAGGGAGCATCTCTGGAGCATGGATAGGTGACATTTCAGGTCGAGGCCATTCTTCAGTTAGAACTGCTGCCAGCCCAATGGGTTACTCCAGCACTTTGTGTCCTTGGTGTAAACCAGCATCTGCAGTTCTTTGTTTCTAAATTTTGCTTCTCTAAGCTGCTCAGTGGAAACGGCAAGGCATCTTCTCATTCCATAGCTGTTCCATTAACAGAAGCAGAGGTCTGTTGGTTGATCTTAGTCATGGGAGTCGTTGGGACCGATCTAGAGACTGAATGAGACCTTGCCCGCAAGCATTGCCACTTTTCATTTCACTGCACATCTCGTATGTGTATGTGACGAATAAACTTGACTTGAAAGGCTGAAATTATAAAGACAAATTTCATAACAATATCTTGGTACAGAGAAATGAGTTGCTCACTAGTGGCTAACGGAATTAATCGAATTCCTGCAGATAATTAGTTTCTTCAGGTAAGAGAATCAGGAATTTAAAAAATAATGTTAAATTGGGAGGGGGACTATTCAGAACTGAAATCGGGAACTGCTCATACTCTGATGATTGGAAGTTTTAAGAGAGTAATGGATTTTGTTGCGTGTTGATGCCAAGGAGTATGCAGCAAAGGTCAGCAGACTCCAGGTCGTAACTGCTGACACACGGAACCTGCTAAGGGATATAGAATTAATTGAGGGGACAAGAAGTTGGAAGATACAGTATGATGCTGGAAAATCTAAGGTTGGCCACAATGGAAGAATGAAAAAGGAAATAATCATCTAAACAGTGGGACAGCAAACATTGCAGTACATTACAGAAACAGTGCAGAGAAGATTCACTGGACACGTCAAAAGGACTGATGTGTGAATAAAGATGCCAATTGGATTTCAGATGAATAAGAAGTGATCTTATTAAAACATAAGATTCTGAAGAAGTTTGATGTTTTCCTCTAGAGGGCATGTTTCAGATTAAGGTGGAGATGAGGGGGGGGAATTCTACTCTCAGAGGATCCTGAATCTACCCAAGAGAACTGTGGAGATTGAGTCTTTGAAGATATTCAAAGTAATTATTGACCAGCATTGGTATTGGTTTATTATTGTCACGTCCTGAGATACAATGACAAATAGTGTTTTTACAAGGGAGTGAAGGGGTATTGGGAGAGGGGTAAAATGGTGTCAAGACCAACAGTAGATCAGCTGTCATATTGAATGGAGTGAAGACGTGGGCTGATTAGCCTTTTCCTGATTCATGTTACAATAGGAGAGATTTGAAGGGCAAAATAGCTCCCTGCTGTTCTTTTGTTAGTTGTTAAAATTTAAAGCCTCTCATTGTGGACACAGAGCAGATATGTGTCTCAGGCATGACTAATGGAGATGATGCCGTTAATTAACGTGATGAAGAACCAATATTTCAAGCTGTATCTGACAGGTTGTCTCTCTCTCCCCAAACCCGACTCAGGTCACCAGATTGAATATGTGAAGGCTGCAGTTTGTTACTATGGTTATGGGTTCTTGGACTTCTATCAGCTCCCTGCTGATGGCAGTCGGGGCAGCCGAGATCTCCTCCTGGTCTTCTCTTGGCTACTCCTGAAAATCCACCTGTTTGAGAAGCTACTGGAACAGCAACGGCTACGTGTGGAGGATCAGGTATCACTCTGCACGGTAAGAGTACTCCAGCACTCGACCCAAAACATCACCCATTCCTTCTCTCCAGACATGCTGCTGTCCCGCTGAGTTACTCCAGCATTTTGTGTCTACCTTAGAGCTTTATTTATCCCAGGAGGGAAATTGATCAATTGATGGAGGGGAGTCTGGTTTGTGTCATGGAGGGAAATTAAAGACACCCACTACTCCTGAATAAAAATGTTTCCAGTAGCAATGTTACAAAATTTTGAGATTTAAAAAATCAAGTCTGCAGTTTATCCCATCAGATAAAGCATAACAATAAGTTTAATTTGACACCTAATTCACTTTTATATCTCAAGTAATAAAAAAGGTATGGCCATTTTCATACTCGGAAATTAGCATCTTGTTCCCTATTGATTTTCTATGGACATAACAAAAATGCTGTGATCGTGGACAGTCAAAAGCCCATAACCTTCTTAAAAATTAAGAGAACTGAATGAAATTTTCAGTTATCATAGATTGAAGCATTCTGAAACAAATATAAAATAATCTTACTTGGATGACCTGAAATTAAAGCATATAATTAGTTAGTTACCCAATTGTAGCTAATTTCAAATTTCAATTATTAGATCTAAACATCTATCCATTTCTTAATAAATGATTAACATTTTTAAATAGCCCAAGTGTCCAAATAATATTCACAAATAATTCACAATAAAACATGATTTTTAAATCTCATTTACATCAATTTATAGGCCAAATGGAAGGAATTTAGTGTTCAATTGCTGTAAATTAAAGTCCATTTAAATCGGCTTTCTAGTGGGTTCCTGTGAACGTGCTGGTTTAGAACGTTCACATTGCGCTGGATTTGTGCCCTCAAATGCCCAGAAAAATACTGCGGGATATAAAGAGCCCAAAATGAACTACTCGCTATAGAAAACTTTATACACAGGGTTATATACAAGCCGCATTTAATGTAAAAATAAGGTACATACCTTTAATTGTTTGCTTTATAAAACCTTGGGGCTGCGAGAGATTGCGGGTTGAGAGAGTGGTTTTTAAACTACTATAACTATTATACAAGGCCATAAAAACTAATAATACCTTTTGCGACGGGGTCTTTCAGCGATTTTCCGTTAATGATTTACTAGGCTGAACATTTTCGATTGCAACAGCCTAGTAAAAATCGCGTTTTAAACCCGCCCCCTTCTAAACAGCGCCAAAATCGCGCACACGGGGTAGGGCAGATGCTCAGCCACGATTCAGGTAGGTTTTGTAACATACCCATTAACAGCCATCTTGAGTTTTTCATCCCTGCTAAGGAACATTTGAGCATCAATTCACCCATTAGGTCTCATAATTTGGTACAATGTCCCTTCATTCTCCTAATGAGCCTATCCTGCGTCAGGCACCTAAATGATTTTCAAGGCATCTTGCTCCTTAAAATCGACATTGCTGTAACACCTTCAATTAGCACTGTGCAATGGTTGTCAGTGAGTGACAGTGTCTGCGATGATGTCTCTTGCTTTCAGTGCAGGCAGGCTGCTGCGGTAAGGCCCACAGATAAATCGGACAGTCCAGCAGGCGAGCACGCAGTGGGGATGGATGTGCGATACCTGCAGTGGTTACAGGGAAAGCTGCGATTCCGCTGGAAGAGTCTTCACAGTGCCCAGCAGGAGCGGTGTGCCACCCTCCACAAGGTACCAATCACCAGCCCTGATATTGGTTGTGTGGCAGCATCAATTTCAGAACTGCACAAACTCGCCACACAGTGACATACTTCAACAATAATCTCCAGTGATTATGGCTTGGTAAAACATTCCACTGGTCACTTTTGCAGTTACAAATCTGATGCATTTTGCACATTAGATGTGGATGAAGTTATATTGTTCAGAATCACACTTTATTCACCAAGTATGTTTTGCAACATACGAGGAATTTCATTGACCAGGTCAGTCATACAATTAAAAGCAACAGATCACTCAAAAAGACATTTTAACTTGAACATCCACCACAGTGACTCCTACACATTCCTAACTGTGATGGAAGACGAAATAAAGTTCAAGTCCTTTCTTTTGTTCTTCCTCGGTCGGGGGTCTTGAGCCCTCCGTTGACGGGACGATCTTGACTCCCGTAGCCGGCGGCGTTCGGACCCTCTGCGTTGAGGCGATCAGCTCCCCCGATCCCATCCCCCCTACATAAACATACCGAAGAACATTAAAACAAACTTTTAACGCAGTAAAAAATAACAAAAGAAAGAAAAAACTAAGACTGCTGGCATGGTGGCCATCTCCCTGGTGCCCCTGGTGGTCAATCTGCCATTGGGCGCTCCAGAAATAAGTCAATCTTCATAGCTCTCTGCCAGACAGGGACCCCATTAAACCTTATGATTCTTCCATCCTTCATCTTCATCTATTGGTATTAGTTCATTATTGTCACACCTGAGGTCGAGCGAAAAGCTGTGTCTGTGCTATTCATTCCAATCATACTATGAATGAGTACAATCATACACAACCATACACAAGTACAACAGGTAGTGAAAAGGGAAAAACACCAGAGTACAGAATATATTGTTACGCCGTTATAACGTTACACAGCTAGAGAAAGTGCAGATTAAAGTAAAAGTGCAAGGTCTGCAAAGAGCTAGGTTGGGAGATACACCCGACCTTATGAGAGGACTGACTCTTCAGAACATAGAAGAGTAGGTCACAGAACAGGCCTTTGGGCCCGCAGTGTCTATACCAAACATAATACCTAGCTAAATTAATCTCATCTGCCTGCACATGATCCATATCCTTCCATGCCCTACATATCCATGTGGCTATCTAAAAACCTCTTAAATGTCACATCGTATCTGCCTCCACCAACACCCCAAGCAGCGCGTTCCAGGCATTCACCATCTTTGTGTTCAAAAACTTGCCCAGCACATCTCCTTTAAACTTTGCACCTTTCACCTTAAAGCTATGCCCTTTGATATTTCTAACCTATCTATGGTTACCAGCGGGAAGAAGCTCTGAATCTAGCAGTATGTGCTTTCAAGCTTTTGTGCCTTCTGCCCAACATTAGCGGGGAGTAGAGGGAATGACTGCGTGAAAATGGTCCTGTCATCTGCTTTCCCGAGGGAGCATGAAGTGTAGTTGGAATTGATGGAGGGGAGTCTCGTTTGTGTGATGGATTGGGCTTCATTCATAACTCACTGCAATTTCTTGCGGTCTTGGGCAGAATTGCCAAACCAAGCTGTGATGCTTTCTATGGTTCAATCTACTACATCGGTACAATGTCCCCAACCCTACCCATCACAACCATCTCTCTTCACATCATCCCCAAAACCCTCTCAATCACTCCCCTTGCACCAGTCACACGCAATTTGACCATTCAGGTCAATACCATTTGTTTCTCTCCATCTGAGATCATCTGGACTAAATCCCAGCTTAATCTCATGTGCTTTTAATATTCTACTTCAGAGGTTTCAGGAAGAAATCAAGATAATTAACTTGTGTAAAGTTATTATCCCTGAAATAGGCTTTAACTCGGCAGAGGAAGGAAGAAGTAAAAAGCCCCCTGAATGCATCAATTTTTGGGGGTTTACATCACAAAACAAGGAAAGAGGTGTCTGGCTCTGATCTCTGATGTTGCCTTTCAGATACACTTGTACACCAGAGGATGCCGCAGTGGGCAAAGCTTCAGTCATTTGTTTGCAACAGAAACACGGTTAATCCGAGATCCTGAGCGATGCAGTGAGGTGAGCTGGCTGAGCAGACCGTGGCAGCACCTACTCTGGTCCTGTGCATTCTTCTGCTTCCTCTCTACAAAGCTATCCTCTGTCAATGTTAAGTGCCCACTTCATACTGTGAGCCACTAATCTCCTCTTGTGGGTGCTGACACACAGAACTTGGTGTTCGTCTTCTGCTGCCTGCAAATGCACAGCTGGATAGAAGTTTATAAAATTATGAGAGGCATAGATAGAATTGAATTGAATACATTTTATTAGCCAAGATGTATACATACAAGAAATTTGTCTTGGTGCTTTGCTCGCGTAACAACACGATATACAGTAGACAATTAAAAATAAAACATTATTATTTAAACATGTGAAGAATTAAATAGAAACATAGAAAATAGGTGCAGGAGTAGGCCATTTGGCCCTTTGAGCCTGCACCGCCATTCAATATGATCATGGCTGATCATTGCTGAAATAACAGAGTAGACAGAATCTTTTTCCCAAGGTGGAAATGTCAAAGACTTAAGAGCATAGCATTAAGGTGAAGGGGTAAAGTTTGAAGGATGATATGTGGGACGATGTTTTACATGAGTGTGATGGGTGCCTGGAACTCGCCGCCAGAGGTGGTGGTGGAGGCAGACAAAATAGTGGCATTTAAGAGGCTTTTAGATAGGCACAGGGAATGGAGGGATATGGATCACGTGCAGGCAGAGATTAGTTTACCTTGGCATCATGTTCAGCACGGGCATTGTGGGCTGATGAGCCTGTTACTGTGCCGTATTGCTCTCTGTGCTAAATTCTGTTCGCCTTTTGTATCACTCCTTGTGCCAGGAATTGGACATGCCCATTCCTGAGCTGAGCCGACTCTTGTGGCAGTGCAGTGGCACTGAATGGCAGCTCATGAGGATGATGTCACACACTGCTGTAGAGTCACTCGTGCCATCCTTCGTGTATCGGTGTGAGAGTCACAGAAGCTGCTGATCTTGTCTTTGTTGAGTATATGTATGAGGGTATTTTAGTATGGACTGCTAATTTGTGATCAAGCAGTGAGAATCTTGGACAGTTTCCGTTTTCTAGCCCAGGATCTATCTGAAGCCAGCTCCCATGGTCCTGCGATCAGTGAACCACAGAGACTTGCTGCTGTCTGAAAAACTGAGTGATGTTAATGGAACAATTTAACGCAGCATGTAAAGATCTACAGAAAAGGGATTTATAGCAGTGGGCTAACAATTGCTCCTTATTTGTCCGATCTCTCAACGGTGAACTTTGTACCAGTAATGTTATGATTTTGTAATTACTCTCGGGTGGAGATTCGATGCTGGCATTTAAGCTGCTCCCCCACCTGCTATCCATTACTTTAGGACATCAGCAACGATCTCTTACTGTTCCTGTGCTAACACCGCTTCACTGCTGTAGTTTGTGCAGCTCCTGGAGCGTGAGAACATGCGGCTGGAGGCGTACCTGGAGTGGAGGCAGCTGGAGCCACTATTTTGGCAGTGGATGGTGAGAGAGTGATATCATCTGAACTCTATCTATATGGTGTGGTAGGACATGACCGTCCGTGCTGTGTCTGCACGGCTTGGTAGAATAGTACATCCCCAGCTCCTGCTTTGTGATTGTGCTGACACACTTGTGAAGCTCCTCTTGAGGTTAAAATGAGCATTCACTCAACAGGGGCTGATTTCACCAATGCTAAGGAACCTGATTTCCTGATGACTCCCAGTAAATGACGCTTTTCACAAGGAGCGGTATCCCTGACTCAAACCTGAACACTTGGTGATTGAGTTATACTTTACAGCATGGAATCAGGCCCTTTGGCCCAATGCCCATGCCACCCGGGTCAGCATTCCTGTCCACATATCTGTCCACATGTTGTGAGATTCTACAAAGACGTCTAAGCCGCTCCATGAAGAACGGACTCCTTTTCACCCCGGTCGGGAGATATAGAGCAGCCACGTTCCTGCGCTGGTGCAGCGCTGCTCCACACTGTCCCCATGTACAACATTTAGATGGAGGCTAACATATATGGAAGTAGGGGGCAGGAGGTGGGAGGTGGAATACTTTAACTCTTGCAGCATAAACAACATTCCCGATTATGAGCAATCATGGCCCCATTTCAGAAATTCCCACTTTATCTCCTTCTGCAGTGTGAGACAAAGCAAGGGAGAGCTCTATAGGCCAACTGTCCCAACAGTTATGGTGCATGAATACAACTGAGTGCTATTATTTCAAAGGATGGTATACGTTGGCTGTGGGATTCTCAGCCTCTTTAGTTTAATTGTGAGTGTGCAAAAGAACGCACGATACTAGTGACACAAGATACATTTAATAAAAATCTTCCTTGGCAGGAAAGTGTGCTGGCAGCTAAGCTACAAGACACGCAGAACCCACGGGATGAGAACAGTATAGCAGCCACTGCACACTCACCAGCCCTGTCTGGTGACCACATTGACTGTGTTACCTTCAAAGAAATGGATCATCTCTCTAGTGAGATCCTGAAGTTGCAGATGAAGCTGCAAGATGGGCAAAAGACCAAGATCAAAACGGTAAACCTTCGACTTTGTTGTGCGTCAGTTAAAACAAATGATGTTTTGGAGAATTACCTCCACTCAGGTGCATTTTCCTCACACCTTGATAACTCAGAGCAGTTGGAATATCAGGCAGCTGAATATTTGCACCTTCCCAGCATAAGGAATACGTGTTTGTGCAAGACCAACATGTATTACTCTTTCCTCATTATCCTGGAAATGGCCAGGTAATGAATAAACACCAAATACATCTGTGCTGTCTTGAGCTGAAACATTGGAGGTTTAAGCCTCACCCTGCACAATCTAGGCTGCCACTTGCATACAGGGTGGAAGGAATGCTATTGTCAGAGAGGAGAACTGTGAGAGTGCTTTACTATCAGAATAACAGTATTGGGAGAGGGCTGTATGGCCAGAGGGGAAGACTATGAATGTGACACTAGTGGAGGGGCAGCATTGTTGTAGGAAAGGTGTGGGATGCTGCATTGTCACAGGAGAGGGCTGTACTGTGGGAGGGGTGCACTGGATGAATGCTGTGCCATCAAAGGTACTGTCTTGCACGTAACATGACTTTTCAAGATACCTTTAGCATTGCAAACCTGACCTGTAGCTGCCTGTCTTTATTGTAGACTGAAGACAAGGAGCGAGAAGTCCGATCTCACACAGGGTGGGATGAATTTGTTTGTCCAACACAGTGTGACGTGGAAAAGAAGCTGGGAGTGTTGCATGCCACAATTAGCCACCGGAGGAGACAACATGGCCATGCCAGGTTGGCACTCAGAGACGATTCTTCTGCCAAGAGTACAAAGTTTTCTGCGGCAAAACCAGACATTGGGTGTCTCACGGCACTGGAGGTGATCACACAGCTGAGAACTGAGGAGGCTGCGTTAAAGAGGGAGCTACAAGAAATGCAGCAACTCTGCAAAGAATCTCTTGGCGAGGTTGTGGAAAAGCTGGATGGTGTGATCTGCATGCCTCCACTGTAGCTAGGAAGCCCTGGTGATTTACAGGCCGATAACTGGAGAGAGGTGACTGAAAATAAAAGTCTAAGCTCAGCAGGCCCAGTCCTGTACTCACCCAAAGGGAGTATGCAGTGAGAGTCAAGATTGGTGTGTTGAGATGCACCAGCCACTGAGCTTGGCTCTGTCATTGAAAAGTAACGGAGAGGATGGAGCAGTAAGGCTGCAAGATGAGCTCCAGCAAGGTCCCTTCCACGCAGCTGCCTTCCATTTGACTCCCATCCATGTGGCCCCCACTGGCTAATGGTGCAGTGGCATTGCAGCCCCAGGGGAGATTGTTAGTCTCTTTCAGTTCCTGGTACATAGATGAGGGGGGAGACTGTGGCCTCACAGGACAAATTTCACCGAAGATCAAACACTTCAGAATCGCTCAGTCCTGGTATGATTTTAACTCTTGTTCACACTAGTCCATAGTTGATGAAAAATGTTGGTATGTTTCTACACTGACTGGATAAAAGGTTCTCACTGGACTGTCCTCCTGTTTGTACCTAGGAACTGAAGCAGCCCATTGCCTGTTCTGGCATTCATTTGGTTCAGAGGTTAACTGTCTGCCAACTCCATTTAGCTGTCTTGATTCTTTAACCATCTTTCATGCCCTAAAATGAAAGTCAATTATCCCTGAAAGTTGTTATGAAAACCAGTCTCTGTGGCTTGTTAGTGGAGTAAACTCCACATTTCCATGCACTTTGTGCAGCACTTAGGGTTTTCATTTTACCTTTTCTGGACATTCTGAGTAATTATGTAATAAATCTTTACCAGCTATCAGGTAATACTTGTTCATTGTGATCTTAATGAATAAAGAATGTATGATTCATATATGTGAGATGTACTTGGAAACATTCATGCACGATGAAAAAAGGTTATTCTTGATTAGTACGGGTGTCAGGCGTTATGGGGAGAAGGCAGGAGAATGGGGTGGAGATGGAACGATAGATCAGCTATGCTTGAATGTTGGTATAGACATGATGGGCCGAATATCTAATTATGCTCCTATAACTTATGAAGTCTTGATCCAAATTTACATTTGTTTCAAGTCAGCAAGACAGGATGTGTGTGAATCGTAGTCTACTGGGGTTTGATGGATTGTGAATCAGGCAGAGATGAAGATTAATCTAATAAGTGATTTCGATAAAAGTGCTGGATGTAAAGTATCCCAGTTTTCTGAACACGGAACGATAGGCAGTGTCAAGGAAACAAAGCCTGCCAAAGGATCTAAACGTGGCAGATGCAATACAACTTGGGGAAATTAGAATGCTGGAATATTGTTTAAATGGTGTGAATAATAAAACTAATGTTTAGAAAGATCTGGAGTCCTTGTACAAGAAACACAAAGTTAGCATTCGAGTACAAGGCAAATAACATGATGGGTTTTATTACAAGGTGGTGAAGTACAAAATACCAAGTTTTGCAACAGCCATGCAGGACTGTGAGATTGTACATGAATTTTATGTGCAGTTTTGATTTTACATACAGTTTAAAATACTTGCCTCGGTGGCATGGCATAGAAAGTGCTCTGTTACATCCAGGAATTCTGATGGTAGCTTATGAAGAAAGGGCTAGCCTGTGTGACCTATACATTCAGAAAGCCAATCTTATTGAATGAGGCGAGCAAAGTTTCTTCTGCAAAAGAGCTGTGAAACTTTGGAATTCACCATTCTTCTCTGGTGAACTGTGGAGGTTGAATTAATATATATTCAGGGCAGAGATAGATTTTTTTAAATTACCAATGATCAAGACTAGAGACTAAGCAGAAAACAAAACTCTGGACTCTCAGGATGAACCAGCGATGAGATCATATGTGATCCAACTGAACTGAATGACGGAGCAGGTTTGAGAGATTATTCAGCTGACCACGGCTCCTATTTCTCTGGCATTACATTATCCTTATCAGCCTTGGCTCCATGTGGTGCAATGATGCAGTACCTTTACACAAAAAGATCACTGAATCACAGTGGTATTAAAAATAATAATTCATTATAGTGGCTGGTTTATAGGAACAAATCTAGTTATTTAGAGAAACGTAGTGCAATCAAATCGTTCGACAAATTTCCTGGCAATCTTTCAAGATATAAGAGGCAGACTCAATAGGGAGGAACCTGTAAGATGGAATTTAGGTTTTTAGTTTTAGAGATATAGCATGGAAACAGGCCCTTTGCCCTACTGAATCCGCACCGACCAGCAATCCCCGCACACTAACACTATCCTACCCACACAAGGACAATTTACAATTATATAAAGCCAATTAACCTACAAACTTATACGTTTTTTTGAGTGTGGGAGGAAACCGGAGATTCTGGAGGAAACCCACACAGGTCACGAGGAGAATATACAAACTCTAGACAAGCACTTGGCAAGTCAGGATTGAACCTGGGTCTCTGGCGCTATTAGGCAGCAAATCTACCTCTGCTCCACCGTGCCATACAATATATTTAGATTTCCAGAAGTCATTTGATGTGTTGACTTTCATACAGAGAGTCAGAATAAATAGGTATTTTTCTTAGGAGGGGGGGGGGGGGGGGATGATTTAATGGGAACCTGAGGAGCAACTTTTTTTACACAAAGGATAGTAAGTATATAGAACAAGGTGCCAGAGGAGGTAGTTGAGGTAGGTATTATCACAACATTTAGACAGGTGCATGGATAGGATAGGTTTAGAGGAATATGGGCCAAATGCAGGCAGGTGGGACTGGTTATATATGGGACATGTTGGTTGGCATGGGCAAGTTGAGCCAAAGGGCCTGCTTCCACACTGTGATTCTGACTTTTCAGGCGGGAAGGATGCAACCAGTGGAGATTCCCGAGGATCAGTTGTGGCCCTTAATTATTTACTATTTATATTAATGATCACCCACTCTTCTTATCTGCAGGTGTCCCCAACCTAAAATGGTGTTTGTCCATTTCCCTTCACTGATGCTGCCTGAACCGTTGAATGTGGCTTTTTTGCTCAATATTCCAATCTCCATGTGTCTCCATCTTTCTGCTATTTTCAAAGTTGCTGTTTAAATACTAGGAATTTTGTATAAATGTAGGTTAGCTTGACAATTTCAGCTCATTAACTCCCAATGGCAGAGTCCTACTATGCCATTGGGAGTGTTTATGATTGTTTAATTAATGCAGAATGTAAAGGAGGGGGTGGGGTGCACAGCTCTTTTATACACTCAGGATTTCTGAGAGTCAAATAAAAGTGGGGCTTCCCTGATACAAAAAAAAAACAATTCCTGGAACATAAAAGCAACGTGGATTTCCATCTACCGCAAAGAAGAGGTAAAAGACGGAAACGAGGAAGGTATGGTGGGGGGTGCTGTAATTACTGTAAATACTTGCACAGAAGATGAACAGAAATTCGTTTGTGTTTGGTGCTCAAAGATCATAGAGCGGAGCGCTGGGGATCCGTGTGTTTCTCGCCTGTCCTTTCCTCTCTTTCATGGCCCAGAGCTGGTAGTTCCTGGCATAACAATAAACCTGTTTGTGCCTAGGTCAATGGCGAGTGGCGGAAGACCGGAAAGCGCTCAATCTCCAGCCTGGGGGACGGATATGTGTGTAAAAAAAAGCAAAGATCTTATAACGGAGATCCCGCTTTGTAAATCTTTGTAAAAAAAGTGTGTAGGAGTCTGAAGAAGGGTCTCGACCCGAAACGTCACCTATTCCTTCTCTCCAGAGATGCTGCCCAAAGATACTAGAGGAGCTCCGCTCTATAATCTTTGATGCTGCAAGTCCCACTGAGTTACTCCAGTTTTTTGTGTCTACGGACGGATATATGTGACGGGCTACTGGCTGCTTCCGGAAGAGCCCAGGACACGGTGAGTAACCAAAGATTATAGAGGAGTCCCCGTCTTTCTGAAGTCGCCGAGTCGCCCGCGCAGCAGATACATCGCGGGCCGGTATCTCCGGGAACCGCGGGCCCGCGACCTCAGAGGCCCGGAGTCGGGGCCTCCGCTCTGATCCAGAGAGTTGTGGATGCAGCCCAGTCCACCACACAGAGCACACTCCCCACCATTAACACCATCTACACTTCACGCTGCCTCGGGGAAACAACCGAGGATCACTCTCAAGGTCCGGACCTGCAACCTCGCCTGTCCATTCCCGACCCAGAGGCTGCCCGACCCGCTGTTACTCCAGTACATTCACATCCCGCTCATTCCATTTTCTCCCTGCCTTTGTCGAGCAAAAAAATATGAGCTCATATCACCAGATTCAAGAACAGCCTTTTTCCCTTTGTTATCAGGAGACTGAACCGTCCTCTCATAAGCCAAGGATATATTCACGATCTCCCATCTTACCTCACTGCAGCCTTTGCAGTTTTTTTTATCTGCACTTTCTCCGTAGCTGTAGCACTATATTTCGGCACTGTTACATTTCTCTCTGGCATTACCTGATGTATTCGTGCATATTGTGATTTGCCTGGATAATGTGCAACCCATGTTTTTCACTGTATCTCGGTACACGTGACAATAATAAATCAACATCAATCTCTGGTTTTGGTCCTCATCCCCAAAGCCTGCAGATTATTTACTCTGATGAACTTCTCCCTCTGTTGAGCACTTAAAACAGTAAAGGGTTGCTCCAGGGTTGGCATTAGCATTGGCACCCTGGCCCTGCCTGATCTTGCTGGTGCTCGGATGACAGTTCAACTGAACATGATTACCTGTGGAGGGGTGTAACAGACAGCCTTGGTCCTATCTCACTGATTGACCCATGCCTTGTGTCCACTTCCACATGTGATTCCCAAACAAAGAATGGTAGAGCTGCTGCCTTACAGCACCAGAGACTCGGGTTCGATCCTGACAGGGGTATTGTCTGTAGAGTGTTAGCACGTTCTCCTTGAGACAGCGTGCGTTTCCCCCGGGTGCTCCGGTTTCACACTTGACTGAGAGATACAGCGTTACATGAAAGCAAAGTTGCTGCAATCGTTCACAAAGTTTTCTGTCCTTTCAGGAGCCCAGGCTGATCACTGGTCTGTCTCGGAGTGGGGTCAGAAGTTTTCTGAATATTTTGATGGAGGAGGTGAGTGCGTGAACATAATTACTGGTATCCCAGGCCATTAGCTTTTCCCCCCCTATATAACTGGTCATCCAGCATGGGCAACCTGTAGACATCACTGTACTTTAAGGCAGGAGAATACACACAGCATTGGATGAGGTTGGCGTGAAGACGTCTCTTTGTAAAGCGGAAATTTGTTCTACAAAATTTTCAGTTCTTCGTCAAAGTGTATTTTAATCCTACAGTATTACAATAAATGGGCCAATCCTGGGATGAAAGCTCAGTCACCACTGTAGTTAGTTCCGCCACATTTGGGCTGGCGTTTAACATAATACTGCCGTGTAATCAGTACATCTGCACAACATTAGAGCGCACGCTCTGCTGGTCTCTGCAAGTGCCTGCTTGATGCTTGCTGCATCTCCTAGGTCTCAGGATGAGTGCCAGGCCCAGGCGGACCTCTATGCATGTCACAGGGCTGACGTTTGCCATGGCAATGGGTCAGGAGATGTGGGAAGAGGACAAGGACAGATGGTGATTGGTCAGGATGGTGGGAGTAAATGGTGATTAATCTCTCCTCCCAGTTCTGTCCTGCCTTTGCTCATAGCTCAGTTCGCCACAACATCCTCTGTTACAGGTCCCTAAAGAGAGAGTGGAGGCATCGCTGGATGAAGGTGTGGAGCAGCTGCAGGCTGACATCTGCCAGCTCATGGTGACAGCACAAGGTGAGTGCATGCATCATTGCAGCTGTTTCTCCCACTGACTCTTGTGGTGTGGTGGATCCCAAAATATCCCTCCTCAATCTCCCTTTAGAGATCTTTGGACGTGCTCACCACCATCTCTCTGGTCCTCGAGACTTCTTGGTATCTTACGATACTATTTATCCTGAATTCTTTTAACTTGTTTATTTTAGAGATACAACGTGGAAACAGACCCTGTGGGGCCACCAAGTTCAATCTCCCGTTCACACTAGTTCTGGGTTATCCCACTTTCACACACTCCCTACACACTAGAGGCAATTTACAGAGAGCCAGTTAACCTACAAACCCACAGGTCTTTGGGATGTGGAAGGAAACTGGTGCACCCGTTGGAAACCCACGTGGTCACAGGGAGGACATACAAGCTCCACACAGACAGCACCTGAGGTCAGGATGGAGCCTGGGTCTCTGGCGCTGTGAGGCAGCAGTTCTACCTTCTGCACCACTGTGTCACCCTTCTGTAAGAGTCTTGCCTTACTGTCTTTGCTTTAAACCCTATTTGTCACATTTCTGCCCACCTGGCCAGCCCATAAATATCTTCTTACGAACTACAACCATCTCCCCGTCAACACCCCCTCATGGTCTCTGCATTTGCTTTGTGTTTCGTCGTGCTGGAAGCTTGGACAGTGATCCCTGGGCCAGTGGGTTTATCGCAGGTGGTGACGTTAATGTAGACGGGATTCAAAATCTATGGGAGATTGATCGGTAATCTTGTGGGGTTGATGCAGGAATGACATGTT
The DNA here is from genome assembly GCF_028641065.1 of Leucoraja erinaceus. Taxonomy (NCBI): domain Eukaryota; kingdom Metazoa; phylum Chordata; class Chondrichthyes; order Rajiformes; family Rajidae; genus Leucoraja; species Leucoraja erinaceus. The sequence goes on from NC_073396.1 coordinate 18,925,714, forward strand.
TAATTATTTGTTCCCTCCACAGATCCGAGTCCTGTGGAGATTCAGCACCACGGTCTAGACAGCAGCAGTGTTGCCGAGCACCGCAGCTGCAGCCACCAGTGCAACGTCACTGTTCCGGAGGGAGGGAGTGATGTCCCTGCGGTAACGCCGCCAGCTCAAGGGGTCGTAAGTTCCTGCCCGGGGGACTCTGGCACAGCACAGCAGGGTCGGAGCGGTGACACTAGTGATTGTCTTCCTGCTACCGGAGAGGAGCGGCCGCTCTGCAGCGAAGCAGCGAGCCAGCATGCTGAATTTAAGTTTAATTTCGCAATCCCTGAAGCAGGTGCTGGTGTTAATCTTACAGGAGAGTCAACGGCTGATCCCGCACCAAGTCAGCAGCTCGAGAATGTGGAAAGTACAGCTTCCAAATCCACGCGGAAGAAAAAGAAGAGAAATAGAACGCAGAACAGTAAAACCCAAGCTGGAATCCGCAAAGATCAGGAGCAGCCGAGCCAGAACAGTCAGGGGGAAGAGAGGAACAGCGTGGGTCTGGTACGGAGACCGGGGCGAATCCCAGGGATCTCTAACTGGGAACAAACGAGTTGGGAGAGGCACCAGCTGGAATCCACTCGCTCATTGACTCGACAACTAAGAAATAGAGAGTTGCATTTCTATAGCAACTTTCACCTCCCATTCACAAGAGCCCCAATACTTATACAGCGCAGAAACAGGCACTTGAGCCCAATCTGTCCACGCCTGTCTGAGTTAGTCTCGCAAAAACCTGCCTGCATTTGGCCCATATTACATGGATAGGACAGGTTTAGAATGATATGGGCCAAATGCAGGCAAGTGGCACTAGTTTGGATGGGACATGTTGGTAGTTGTGGGCAAGTTGGGCTAAAGGGCTTGTTTCCACACTGTATGAAGTTATATCCTTCTGAACCTTCACTGTCCGTGTACCTGTC